>NC_084948.1:14696870-15049182 GCF_949316205.1 Platichthys flesus
TTTCTGATATGCCATCCATGTCAAATTTCACAGAAAACTATGCCTTAGGCAAAGTGAGTGAAGAGGGAAATGATTGAGGGAATGATGTGAAGAGGACGGACAGACTGAGGCAACGTGCAGTGCATAGAACTAGAAAATAGGCAAAACTGAATGCCAAATGTTTTCACCGGTCAGCCGGCACATGAGTGAGAAAGCAGGGTAGCGAGAAGGAGAGAGGAGAAAGGGGATTTACCATAGGGATTCGGCTGCTCCACTGACTCTACTGTGTATCCGTGGTTTTTTGGGAAGAAACACCAGGGAACATTGATATCATCCAGGGGGGCCCAGCAACATCCACGTTTTTCACATGCCAGCTGTGACAGTGGGACGGTTGCTGTTATTATTGTTATTATCAACATCCACAGCACCATTAGTGACGGTAATTTCCAGCTTCCCACTCTGTTCATGGACTATTGCATAATAGTAGTCGTGCGTACCTTTGAGGCTCCTGCATCGGGGTAACAGTCCACTCTTTCTGCCTGGGGAAGATTTGGACACTGAGGAACAAATGGTAACGACGGTTCCGTCGTATTTCCTGCAACTACAACAAAAGAGTTTAGACCAGGTCTATTGCAGAAATTGTAAGTGCAAATCCTGTTTGTCAGTTACAAGTACTCAGTCTGTTTATAAGCTATTGTATTCATAAACCTTTTAGACAATAGCTGTGTCTCAATCCAGGGGCTGCATCCTTCGGAGGTTGAATTTGAAGCTCAATTCAATCAGAGCGGCGCCACTAGGCTATCCCATTTCAACAGCTCCTTCAATCGGGCCAACTAAACTTATTTCATCCCAGAGAAACTTAAACAGGCTTAAACAGGTCGATTCTTTCCTGGCCCGACCAATCACAGGATTCAGTGCTGATAGGCCAGACCGTCTAATTTTGTTTTGGCCTTAGCTGGGCTACACGGCACACGAAGAACGCTTCCTTCTTGGACCAGGTAGGCCGCGTCCTTCGAAGTTGGCGGCCCAAGTAGGAGGAATTATGACACAGCTATAAAAGTACTAAAGTTAACAGCCAATTGTGAAAAAATTCTGCTTCTTTTTTTGGTTTCCATATGTAATAACCCTTTTATTATTAAAACCTAGGGCCATATTTGCAAGGCTGTTTGTAACTACTGACTACATGACAACCTCACACAAACTCATCAGCAGGCCCATTTGTACTTGAAAAAGAGTTGTTAATTCATAAGATGCACCTTTCTCCAACTCTCTGCTGATCTGTATTAGTCAGTGCTCCATATAACACATACAAAATTGCATATACAATATCTGCATATTTGTGTTCACCAACCTATTTTCCCAGGTTCTCCGATGGCAAACAGAACAATAAGAGTGATGGCTGCCACAGACATCAGTGCGAACATGACCATGAGGATCACCTCCAAACCGGAGAAATGCTTTTTCCCCATCTAAGAAACCAAAATTACATGTAACCATGGAGACACACGCCTGGATAACAAAGGCAAACATCATTAACAGTCATTAATGACACGAAGTTTACTAAAGGCAAGGTCTCAACGGTCTCAAACCCCACTGCTTAATGAGGCCTATTGGCAGGAGACACACACACACACACACACACACACACAAACACACACACACTTTTAGTTGTGCACAGAGCGGGTGAGGTGAGATCCCGTCACAAGTGGTCACAGCTATACCATAACTAGCTGATGGTGGCCTATAATATATATTTGTTCTCATATCCCCCAATTCCTAACACACGCACATACATGTACAAAATACCACACATGTAACAAACACAGATCTGGCAGACATACATCAATTTCCTTGCAATAACTTTAGGAGAAAATACAAATCAAAGAAGTAAATTAACACAATTTTGAAAGTGAGAAACGAGGTGTTGACAAAACTCTCTGACGAGCCAGATGTAGTTATTGCAGAGGCACCCATCAAATCACTCAAGCAATAAGACGTCACTCCAATGTACTCTTTGGAGACGAATACAAGGGGAATATGTGTGAGTGTATGTGTGAGTGTCTATTTGGGTGAATGAGAGGCGTACAGCCATCCTGTTTAATGTGCCGTGAAGAGCAGGCGAGGGCAAAGAGAGAGACACAGAGCCAAACCGGTGTGTGCCCCCTGTGTTTTTCGCAATCAGCTGCACATCATAAAAAAAACACTGAAAAGCTCCAGGAAAACATGCACTGTCACACGGAGACACACACAGATTCACACAGCACAAACCCTTTAGCCTCGCTCTCTCTTCTGGGCTAAGTCCCTAAAAATAGCATCCACCCATAAGACCATATCATTTTACTTCTCCCAACACAGTCATTCTGATATGTACAAAGACACACACACAGACACACAAGGACACATTCGTAACACCAGTCTGGGGCACTTTATGGCTGCTCTGCTCACGTTTCAATGGGTACAAGTAGTTTAAAATATTGTCTGATATTTCCTTTGAACTTTTACTTAATACCTTAGCTCCACCGGTCGCTTTGAGACACATCCGTAAAAGTTAATGTTCTCCCAAGAGGCAGTTTGTCACCTGTAATTATGTTTAAGACTAGAATAAAAACGTATGGACCAGTGCAGACTTGGAATGAATAAATAAATAATAGAAAACTCATAAGAAATAGAATTTAAACCCCTCCATAGACTTATGCTCGTCAAGACTGCTTTGCATTTGACAATAGATCATTTTCTGTAGAGGAACGACATAATAAACTCGTTGACAATCTGTTCAAATAAATGAGAAAAAGATTCAAATATTTGAGAGCTGCAAACGTTTGAACACACATGAAAAACTAACGTCCGTCTCGTGCAACACTTGCAAGATTTGATTGCTTTCTTTAAATGTAATCCCTTCGCTGTAGTTATTACAATCAATCTGTCATTCTAGATTATATTGAAAAAAAGAGTATGGTCAACAAATGACATGTTAATTTATGTACAGAAATGTAATAAGATAAAACGAACAGCTTGCCGGGCTGCAGCTGCAGTCTTACCTTTGCTCTCTCCACAGTTCAAGGCAAAGTGCCTCTGAGTTCAAGTGAGACGGAACCTTATAATGCACGGGATGTATTGTGGTCATGTATTGGTGTCAAAGCAAGCTCACCACTCTTTTACTGCTTAGCGTGTGTGTGTGTTTTATAGTCTCAGCATGTAGAACCCAAAGCCATAAAATATCAGATAACGATACGCAGTGTGTTGGCTTCCCGAAATCCCCATATCAGTGTTACAATCCTGCAATCAGGTTTTACTGCACGCATGTATGCAGTGTGTGAGTGTGTGTGCGTGTATGTTTGTATCATTACAATTTACCAAATAATTTCTATGTTTTGTAGTTGTTTTATAAGATGTGACTCATCGAAAGTAATCTTTATCCCACTGTGACAACATCACCACTTCTCTATTGCTGACACATATGCACACACTGACCTAACAGCATTTATGTGACAGGTTATATTAGACATGGAAAGCAAACGGGTCATTATATATTGATAATAAATACACTGTTCTTAAAGTTTAATTGTGCCTTAAAGAGTCATATCTGTTGAACTGCACTCTATAATGGATGATACCGAAGTCAACTTTTGCACTGAACATGTTTGATCACATGCAAATCATGTACTCCCTATTCTTTGTATAAACCTGAAGCCACTCAGCCTTACGGATAATCAGCTCTACACGATCATCAATAAAGTACTTTTGTAAATGATTAGTTCAACATTTTTCGGGAAATTTATTTTCTCACTCTCTTCTCGAGAGTTCAGTGAGAGTATTGACATCACTCTCGTTTCATTAGGCCAGAGACAACTACTGTGATAGCTTAGCCTTAAAGGGCCAGGGAAATGCTTCAATTTTAGTGAAATGAGTTTTTATGAACATAGGCTAACATGCTTTGTGCTACAGCTACGGTTTTTACTGTACAGATGTGAATGGGCCTGACTGGAAGTCATTAGAGGGAAGGTACCTCTCTCTGTGAAACCTGAAGAGATCCATATCATTTGCATTCTAGCGCATCCTTAAAACTCTACACCTAAGCTCGTCAGGGTAGAAAGAACTCTAAAGCTACAGCTGAATTTTTGAACTGTTTCTTTGGTCTGACATCCATCCATCTATCCATCCATCCATCCATCCATCCATCCATGCAAATCCACTCTGCAGTTTGGTGATGGCTTCTGTCCACGTCATCCCAATAAACAGAATGGAGAGGATCAACTGAATGAGCTACTCACTGCCCAGAGACGCAATCAGCTCCTCTTCCAACACGGAGCATGACTTCCATGGTAAATAGGACGGATGAGGCAGAGATGAGATCTGGCTGAGCCCGAACGAATGGGTGCACGTTGGTGAGAAAGACATGGAGTCGGAGGGCTTGCATGAATGACTTCATAGTGCGGCTGAGATACAATGTGCGTAACCATAGCATGAAAACACCTGGTAGTGTGTGTGCCCACTCCTCGGTCATTCTGTCCGCGCAAAATCCAATTCCACTCTGCCACTGCCAATTTCAGGTGCTCTCCCTCTAGAATGCAGCACCAGCCAATTTCAATAGAAAAAACTGAAATTGGCAATTCAACCTCCTGTATTGATCCATTCACTTTAAACCTGGGCACTCAACATTGAGAGCTGCCAACTGACCAAGTTGATAAACGTGTGTTCATGCGTCTGCCTTTGCCTTACCACCATTCCAGAGAGTCAGCATTTGGATTACCTAATAACAAATCGGACTAAATCAAGATCTGAGTAATCATTTTTTTACGTAAATTATACTTGCTTTGAGGAGGCTACCACTAGACTAAAACGTCTTCTCTATCGTTGACGTTTAGCGTCGGAGCTCATGTACCGCCATGGATCCCCTTTCATGCATTTCAATACTTTTCTTGAAACACAATAAAACATTCTCAAGGTCCCTATATAATAAATGTTCTTGCTGATATTTATATGGCATTGGCTCGCCGCCTTACGTGTCTCTACACTAAATTATTCTCTCCAGTTACAAATGCCACTCCTATTAATAATAGACCGTATGGGAATATAAATGCTCACTTTGGAAGATTAGTGCTGCAATCAACACTCTTGTTTTAATGCTGGAGATTTTCAGCTGTTGTCCGGCACAACCTGGACAACAAGCTCATCTGTAAAGTCTTGTGACTGAATAAATGATCTGAATAACCAACCAAATTTGTGTTTAATTTTTTTTACCTGCAATACACTGGTAACCTCTCCCAGGTGTACCCCGCCTCTCTTTGTTGGTTGGGCTTCGCTCCATCCCCCTACAATTTCGAAAGGATAAGCGGTATAGAGGATCGAAGGATGGCTGAATGAATAGAGGGATAACTGTTAGATGGCGCCAGGATCTGAATGAGCCTTTGTCCTTTGATTGACGTCTACGTTGGCGAACAAGGTTGTTGCACAATTCAAATCTACCTTTAGTGTAATAAGCTCGATGACCTTTGCGATATTACGTGAATGTTGCCACAGCCCGTAATGTCCTGTCTGATTCTCATCTGTCAGGTCAATAAATTGTTGTTTTATATGAAAAGACAGGAGCGAATTGTTCACAAGTAGCTCCGATTCAGTCAGGCTGCTGTGGTTGAGGGCTAGAGTGGTCGTCCTGCAACCAGGAGGTCGGCAGTTCGATCCCCAGTCTGACCCATCTGCACATCAAAGTGTCCTTGGGCAAGATGCTGAACCCCGATTGGCCCCCCATAGAAAAACTAATGCACTGTATGAATGTGTGTGTGAATTGGTGAATGTAGAACTGAACTGTAAAGCGCTTTGAGTGGTCATCAAGACTAGAAAAGCGCTATATAAATACAAAGCCATTTACCATAACCATTCAGCTGACAAGAAGTCCTAAAGTCTGACAGTTAGATGAACAGGTGCCGTTGTTCAAGGACCTTGTAGCAATCTTGGGCATTGTTGATTCAGGGTTATAAAAACTGCCGCGTGCCAAGTCCATAACAGTCTTTGAAAGCACCTTGAAGGAGTCTGCTATTTATCATGAACACATTTGATTAGCAAAACAAAATGTGAGTGAAACAATAACAACATCTTTCTGTACGCTGCAGTACCTTCACATGTAACCGCACCCCATCGAGTCTTTCACATGGAATCTGCGGGCTCACAGGTTGTTGCCCATAATTTCCGGGTCCGCCTCCTTAACAAGCATCTTTTTTCTGCTAGTAGCCTAATGTGGGGGGTGGGGGGGGGGGGGGGCGATGTAATTAGAGTTCATGCTAACATGTTACTTAGCAGTCAAGACAGGCCCACCACTAATTGACCTGGTGTCCTGGGCTTTTGCATGTGAAAATGAAAACGCCTGTTAGTGTTGCTCGGAGCTGAGAAGAGAGAAGAGTGTGTGGGTAGAGCTCCAGCTCAAAACCTTTCAAAACACAATATCTCCACGTTTCTAATGAGTGTTTGTTTTTATACTGAGTTGCTCACTGCTCACACACTTTACATTTCCTTTATATTTCTCCATCACTCGTTTAGAAAGCGAAGCTCTTTATTTAGCTGAGTAAATTGTTCTAGTCATACCTTTATCCCTCAATGTCATTTAGTGTGGAAATCTGTCTCTTCCACAGTGGTGAATATGTAATTTTAGGTTAACCTCTTCATTTTTAGGCTCTCCTCAAACACGTTCACATGCGCACACACTCTGGCAGCATGACCCAGAATGCATGGCAGCTGAGGGAAAAATACTGTTTATACACAAGTGGATTCTGATGATGATGTTTCTTCTGTGCCAGTTGCTTCTGCTTCTTCCAAAGGTTGTGAACGAATGCTTCCAAGGCTGAAGTCAACTTTGGAGCGGAAATAAAACAGCAGTTCACTTTTGGTCATTGGGATCCAAATTGGCTGGGATTCCATCAAATCCAGGGAAGTTTAAAAAGAGGTGCTAATTTGTGCTTTTATTGGTATATGATTCCCATTGAAGCGCATCGGTCTCCTATTGCATCGACATTTACCCATTCTAGCTTATGTTGTCACATGGCTTGGGATTGTCGATGGATACTTCCTGGTGCAGTCAAGCTGCTGCCACAGTATTAAGTTTAGTGCTGGACAAATTATTATCTTTGCATTCTAACTCACAAACATCAAGCTCAAGAAAGGAATGCATAAGCATAACACACACTGTTGATATAGTCACTCAATAGGCAACCAAGTCATCAAGCAGTTATGCTGTGGTGTTGCACTCTGAGATACCAATGGCTGAACAAGCCATAATATGCAGGTGGCCTATCTAAGTGTTCCCATTGCAGCTTTCCCCATAAGCATCACACAGATGTTGCACCCCTATGGGGGAAGGAGGGCATGAATAAAAAGGCGAACGCATATGCACAACTCAAACCACACACACACGCACACACACACATAAACACACACCAAGCTTCTGCTGCGTCATTCCTCAGGGAGATGTTTTCCATCCCTGCTGTTACGCTGCGTGTTTTGACAGGTACAAACGCCCACTCACACACACTTACACAAACTCACATGGACACACACACAGACACACACACACTGTCTCGTAACTTACAGAATATGGTTAACAACAGTTGCTGTTAAGCCTTGATAACTCCTGTTCAAATGCACTGTGCGCCAGTTTGGGTGTAATGATTAAACACTATTAATTTGTTACTGTCTGGTGTTCGTGTTGTTATTCTTGCTCGGTACAAAGCTCACCGGCTGATGCTATCTATCAGAGAGACGTTGAAGCATGAAGTTAACCCAGGTTATCTTTCATTTAGCCATAGTATGGAACCCGTCATTGACCCTGTGAACTCCGGGAGGCCCAGGAGTTCAGCGGAGTTGTAGAATATTACCCAGGAAGCAGCAAAGGCAACTTTAAGCTCTCCTTTCTTGGTTGGAATCCCAAAATTTACTACTGCTGCTGAGCTGGTCTGTGTAGCATCAATATTTCATTAGTTCCTATCTGTGTGCTGAGAAGAGAACAGCATGGTGTTTGTGTATGTGTGTCCCCCTCTCTGATCTTGTACTTGCACATAAAAGAAACGCTCGACCTCACCACCCCTCCACACCCTGACTTTCACTCAGATTGCAAAAGAGATTTTAAAGACCATTTCATTTGACGGCTAATTATCTTAAATTGAATGTGCTAACTACAGCAAAATTGCTATGCCATAAAATAATAAAAGCTGCAGAAACAAAACTCTGAGTCATCCAGAGATGATTATTGCATTATCAGGATATTCACTTTAACCTTCTCTAGTCCCCCCCCCCCCCCCAAAACATGCCACACATTGCAGTCATTCAGAGAGCCTTTCATTCATCGACACCAAAACAGTTTACTTTGGGTTTTGAAAGACGTGGGGTTTTTCAGCGAAGGTAAAGTTTGCTGGCAGAGGTCTGGAAGAAAACATTAGCCCCCACTAATGGAGCGCTAATGGACAAGGCTTGTTTTATGCAACATGATTGATTCGCATGCATTTAGCCAAGTCAATTTAGATTTTATTTATATAGTGCCATCCTGGCAGAAGTTATCTCAGGGCATCTCTCATATAGAGCAGGTCTAGACCGAACTCAGGGACCCGATATTCCCTCACGAGCAAGCCCTTGCCGACAGTGGTGAGGACAAATTACCTTTCAACGAGATAAAAAGGGGGTGGGGTGGGGGGGAAGACTATTGGAAAGACCACTGAATGATTCTGGGATTAACAGCTGTCTCTACAAACATCTGCCCTCCATGTTCCCTCCAGGGATTCTGATGTGCAGCTGATCCCTGGAATGATGTTTGTAGGTCTTTGCATGTAAAAAATAAACATCATGTGATCTTGCATATTTTTTCTATGTGGAGATTTGTGCACATAACAATGTCTGTCTTTGTCTCTATCTTCTTTTTTTATTCTTGTCATTTGACGGTTTTGTTAAATGTTTTGCAGCTCCATTAAACACCCACACAAACTTACACACACATCATCCCTGTTGTAAAGCAAACTCAAAGAAGAGAAGATAAAAGAAGAAACTGGAAGAACCTTTCGACAAGTTGCTGAGACATAATCTCTCTGGTTCTCTGTGTGGGTCTTACAGGAGCAGCATATGTTGTCTACTCATATGTGGAAAATGAAAAAGTGACACTGAAGCTTACGAACACTTTTCGTCTTTAACTTCATTATTGTTAGTCAGTGATATCTAGCTATTGTTTTCCTGTTTTATTAGAAAAGTTGTTTGTGTGAACAATTTGGAGCCTGTGACTTTTTCCTTGTGAGGAAATCTTTTTTGCTCTTACACCCTAAATATTGGCTACACTGTGTGTTTATTATGCAGCTCACAGAAAACTAAACTTATCTCTTTCTCCTCCTGACATAGAATATATGCAAATGTGTTTAGCATGATCTCTTTCCAGTATTGTTAGTGTAGTTAAAAAAGACCAAAACACAATCACCATAAGACTAATTTAGTGTATGACCCATTTTGTTAATATTTAACTGAAATTCTAAATGCATCAATGCAAATGAAACTATAGAAACAAACTTTTGCAGCCTTTTCGTATCAGTAGGAGCTGAATGTAGCTGTGCAGGTTATAGCTGCTCTTCTCTATGTGGCATTGTGTTTATCTATACCAAATATGGATGCTAAACTATATTACTGACTGTAATTTAAAATCATTATGAATTGGGTAATAGATTTCAATGCTGTGATCTCTGCTGCATCAGTGCAGAGCCTAATGAATAATACATGCCTCTGACAAACACAAATAAATAATAATGAGATCAGCCTCCTTGATGATGTAAAATAACAACATCTCGGTCAAACAGTGATTAAAACAACACTAAACAAATAAATGTGGGATTTTTGTACCATGAAATACCAATCTACTCAGTTTTCTAATCAAATTAAAATCCTCATTTAAAAATCAATTAGCTGTTTTATCTCTTCTTCTGTCCCCCCCCCCCCCCCCCCCCTTTCCCTCATCAGGTTGGTAGTCGGGCTGTACGGGTAGCAACAACGAATCTCCCCGTTGCCATGGCAACTCTGAGCGGGTGAACTTTCAGGCGCCAAAAGCTCGCTGCGATTGAACGGCGTCGCTTACTTGGGCGTGCACGTTTTGTGCGTGTGGCGCCGCTGTGACTGTGAGGGGGTTAGCGGGATAGAAAGAAAACAGTGTGCTTATCTTGAATAAAATGCTGCAAATCCCCCTTCGGTCTGTCACTCTCCCTCCTCCCGCTGCGTGACTCTCGTTCTCTTTCTTTTCTCGGCTCCACTCGCTGTATTATCTCCCGTTATCTTTCATTGAGAAATGTCCTTGTTTGCCCTCGACTAAACTCTTCTTGGGTAACCGTGACCTGCATGACTGAGAATCCTCAGAGACGCCCTTGTCGCGTGCGTCTCCCCTTTTCAGGGAAAGGAAAAGCGACTCCTCATCTTTTTCACCTCCCCTTCTCCTCTCATCTGCTCTCCATGAAGGAGAAAGAGTGAAAACTTACAGGGTGTACTTTTGTTGTCTCCACACCTACACTCTTCCGTCTCCCTGCTCGTGATATGCAGATTCTCCGCTCTCAAAGTACAGTACAGACTGTATTGATCTCTTCCGTCCTCCCTCTCACTTTCTCTCTCTGCTCCCTCAATCCATTATCCTCCCTTCATTCGACTCTTTTCTCCTCCTTCCTCCCTCCATCTCTAATGACCTCTCTGCTGATTCATAGGCCATGGAGAGTTATGGCATATCTTTATTTCTATATGAGAGTAACGATAATTAGAAAAACCTATTAGTCTCTGGTGAAAGTCAAACTGTGTACGGCAGAGCACTGCAGCTGAAGGCCGTTTTTTTTGTGGGGCAGTTTCTTGATCCAAATTTATCAAAGATTTTTGAGTGAAATGTGTGATGTGTGTGTCCTAAATTAGGTGAATGACTGGTTGTTGCTGTGTGGCTCTGCCTGCCAACACAGAGGCCCTCTCTTCGACTTCACTTAATCAGTATGCAGCTTGTCTCCCCATCACTGTCCTTGTGTTATAAATACGAAGACACAGTCACACACACACACGCGCTAAGGCAAATAAACACACACACTACATCTTAATTCTGATCCCAAATGTATCACTGCCCTTGTGGTATGAATATCATGTAAAAAGTCCACAGCCGCATCTGTTTGGTACGTACGTGCAACACACTCATACTCACACTTTCAACTTTCTCACATGAGTTCACAACGTCCACCACAAGCAGTCATGTGAGAGCTCCACATATGTGAACAAACACACACACACACACACTTTGGGGTGATAAATAAAGCAGTGCGGGCTCAGCAGTAGCCCTTGTCCGCCATGTCAGGCTTTACTGATGTCTCGTTCAATCCAGGGGAGTGGTTCAATCAGGTCTCACAAGATCAATCTAATCTTAGACCCACAACATATGTACACTCACACACACACACACACACACACACATATTTCTGTTTCTGTAGTCCATCTAACTCTCAAAATGAAAACAAACACAATAATGCTGTCTCTGCTACAGCATGGAGTTGCTCACAAAGAGAACTCAGCCTCTGCTACATTTTAATTCATTTGACAGAACATGAATGTGTGGAGCCAGAGGTGAAACTCCAGAAAATAGGGGGAGAACGTATTGATGAATGTCTACAGTGGATGTGAATTTAAAAGGAATTGAAAAGTTGTCAATAAATATTTGATTATGAACGAGGCCGTGTGTAACGACTGATTTTAGATATAGATAATTGGAAAAAGAAACTGAACTTGGCGGAAGTTCGCTTTGTTAAACTAACATGTAAAAAGGGAAATCTCTCTCCAACACACACACACACACACACACACACACACACACACACACACACACACACACATACACAGAGTCAACATCCCATTTCAGTTCTTTGTGATTCTTTATACCCGTTGCTCAGGTGCCGACAAAGGTGTGTGCATTTCATGACTGAGTGACTGCACAGGGAGTCTGTTTGCAGTTCATTACCTTCACACCACCTAGTCCCTGACTACAAGGTTTGACAATCATATCATGCTCACATACATGCAGATGTGCAGGCATGCAGAGTAAAATGAGAACTGTGAGAAAGCACTTTAGAACAAAATAAATAGTGTAAAGTATTTAACATACTGTACGTAAAAGCATTTTTTACCTGGATGTATTAATAGTGTCTGATCTTCAAATTATGATAATATAGCTCTCTGAACTGACCTTGACAGAGAGACCTATGAAGTCAGAGGATCTGACGGTAGTTATGTGATTTTTACGATCTTTTTCTCATAAAGACAGAATTTTTTTTCTCAAGAGCTTTTATTCCTAGCCGCAATTTGTGTGTAGTTTCAGGTTACTCACTGAGCCCCATATTGGTCATAGCCAAAAATGCAAGCCAGGATACTATCAAGAGTTATTTTCATAACACGGAACTACTAATTCATTGTTATGTATGACTCTATAATTATAAAAATGAAGGATAGACAAATTGCATGAATATGATTATTATACAGCATGGTTTGATTTGTCCCAGCAATGACAAATGAAGTCCTTGCGATGAAATAGACAACTACTGCTTCTGTTAAGTAGGGGCCAGAGTCGCAACACTGCCCCCTATGTACACACAGTATTCAGCCTGAGTTGAACTGCCACCTGTTGAACAGATCTCAACACCGGGTTAGGGCTAGGGTTGCAGGGTTTACTGTCAGCTTGTGCTTGTGCCGTTTTTGCAAGTCTGGTTTCTATGGTAATTGTTGCAATATCCTGTCCCTCATTGGGCGACTGATGATACGATCCTGATTATTATTTTACCTGTAAATGGAGCCCCTGTTGTACCGTAACAGATCATCTAGTTTTTTGGCTGTGAAGCCCAAACCTAAGAGTTCCAACTGGGCCTGTGTTTCTATCTCAGTCAGCGATCTAACAGTTTTATTGTATTCATCCCCTCTGCATACAATATGCAGCCGATAACCTGTAGCTTCTGGCCACAGCCTCGACCTCGGTGTCCGTCGCCTCCAACCACTTCAAAGCCCGGGCTCTGTATGGTAATGCCTGAGCCTTTATTCATCCAGAAAAGTGGATTATGTGTACGTGTACGTGTCTGTCTTGAGACATCTGTCTACTTCTCTCTCATCGAGATGATCGATTTGCATATACTGCACGCACACAGATGATTATACCCCTGGGTGACAGCATGGGCTCAGACGTGATGGTACCACACATTAACTCACAAAATCAAATCTTGACTTTAGATGTCGAGGGGTCACTCTGCGAAGTTAAACAGCCATTTTATCTTCGAAATATCATCGGGGGTTTAAATGTCCCCGGAGGAAATCAATAATTTTCTGCTCCAGGTTTCACTCGCCACAGATGACTGCGGCGGAAAAATGTCTCGAGAATCACATGTAAAATTGTGCATGGCTGAAACCACAGCACTTACATCTCATGCATGGAATTATATGTGTCAAAGGGGTTAATTGTGTAAAGTAGGGAGCTTTAGGATTAAATTAAATGTGGAATACATTCCTTTAAAATAAGGTTCTATAATGTGATTAGGGTAACTAGCATTTAAATGGATGTAAAGGGGCATCAGATAGGTTATGGTAGGGAAAAGGGCACTGCATATTATAATTGGGGGATTTATATTGCCAATGTAATAGCTATCTCTTAGCTTGACAAACTGTGAGAGAAAATGGGATTTCTTTCTCAGAACAGAGAGAGTAAGTTTATTGCTCAAAATGTCAAACTATTTGTTTGAAAATGACCTTTTTGCAATCTTTCTTAGCCGAGGCCCCCATCATGTCTTCGCTGCTCGCATCAGCAAATCTCATGGTCATGTTTCCCGCTCCTTCAGCCTCTATATTCTACGGCTGCTCATGCACACTCCTGTAAAACCGTGACACGATACAAAAAGAGGAAATGGGATGGGGTCAGAGTATCAACACATGATTTTAGAGATGCCAAGGAAGAGGGCATTGGGGCAAAAAACAAGGGACAGTGAAAGGGAGGATGAGGGGAGCCACCTTGCGCCGTCTTTCTTTCTCTGTCTCTCATACACACACACACACATACACACACACACACACGCACACACGCACACACGCACACACACACATGGGTCTGTGCGTTGTCTTTCTGTCTCTCCATGTCTTACATCAACCCGCCTGTCAACCCCGCCGACCCGAACGATCCATCAGCCGGCCGCTGCTCCAAGAGAGAGTGAGGGCTAAGGGATGCAGGGTGAAGGAGAGAAGGGAGAAGAGTGCAAGCGAGGGACTCGGGTCAGCAAGAGGGACGCCACCTTCCGTGCTGCTTCCAAGACGCAACAAATCAACGGAGCGGCGGAGGGAAAGGTGGTGTTACTCTTTGCAACTGCGGGAGGCTCCATCTGTTACCGCTCCGTCGCCACCGCGTCTGCCCTCATTTCCTTCCGCAGTCAAGGGGACTGACGCTGGCAGAAATGCTAAATGCCCCCCGATTAAATGAAGCAGCAATCGCTCTCTGTACAAATCCTCAGTGACATCTTTCTTCATTTTTTTTCAACACAAAATAATTTGGTGTAATGACCAGTGGAAATTATGATAAATTGCCCTGTGCGTGCCCGACCAAATGACTGCCTGAGACCGCACTGAGGGAAGGTACAGTAGGCCTATTACAGCTGACCCTTTTCCCCCCTCCTCCTGTCCATCACCTGCCCGTCTCTCTCCCCTCACTGCTCTGTCATCCTCGAAAACCAAATTATTCGCAGAGCCTGGAAAATTACTCGGTCGAAGCAGTTAAGCGTGCTCGTACATCAGACTTTTAAAAATAGTTCACAACCCTTCTACCTCGCGGTCTCCTCTCCTCCTCTTGCCGCCCTCTTGCTTTTTAATCTGTTGTCCATGGTTTTAATTGTCTGCAGTGTGTGTGCGCTTTATCTCCCATCCCCTCTTCTCCTCTTCTCCTCTTCTCCTCTTCTCCTCTTCTCCTCTTCTCCTCACCTCACCCATCTCATCATTTGTCCCTCTTCTTCCACCCTGGTTTCTTATCACATCCTGCCCTCTCCTCTTTAGGCAAGATGGAGAGAAGGAGAGAGAGAGAGAGAGAGAAAAAAAAGAGAGACCAGGGTGGAAGAGGAGATAGTGGAGAGAAGAGTGACAGCAGCTTACGGGGAAGTGGGTACAGGCTTTTTTTCCTCCTCTTTTTCTGTTTCACCATCCAAGTTGCTCTCTCCTTCACGCGTGCTCTCTCTTTCCCTCGCTCTCAATCCCTCCCTTGCGCTCTCACTCTCTCTCACTCTCTCACACACACACATGCTCTTTTTTGCAATCCGACTTGCCATCTCTCTGTCTTTATCTCTTGAGCTCTTTCCCTTGAACTCCCTCCATCTTTCTCTCTCTAACTCACACTCATGCAAAAGCACTCACACACACACACACACACACACACACACACATTCACACTGCAGGGGTCTCTGTTCTTCTCAGTCTAGTTCTGTTTCCCCAAAGGTTCCGGGCTTCTCTCATACACAGGCTATATAAGCAGGCACACAGACACACACACACACACTCACACTCACACACGGACAGATACCTTAAAAGCTTGCCTGTCAACTTGTAAACGCTCACATAAACCTGCAGAGAAACAACAGGAATATACACCAAGCTGAATACATCTAAAAATACTTTATACGTTTACAAGCGACGCAGGCATGTATCACACCCAGGCTGAGTGCTAAAGCAGCACCCATACACCCGTGCACTGAGCTAAAGCGAACACGCTGCCTTTGTCCTGCCTGCGACTGTAAATCAGCATTCTGCCTGAATCGCAGCACTGCATTATGGACTCTATACACAACCCAAATGCTCTCCAGACATTGTTCAGAGACACATACACACACACACCCAAACAGCAGCTCGTGGAACGACCAATATCAGCAAAACCTTAAAATAACAAAAACAAGCACTCAACATCAATTTTACCACAGTTGTTCAGACTGGTTTTACACCACCTTAGGAATTTAACAAAAAGAAACTCGTGCTCCTCCTACGTTCACACTTGCAGGCAGAGCTCTGAGAATATCAGACTCGATAATAACTTTTTCCACAGCTAACTTAGCGCCTCTGGAGTTTTGGTTTTCTTTCTGCTCGTACGGCTCTGTGCTTTGCATGGTATTATTTATTCATTTAATTTTCCTGGCAACAGTCATAGTCTTAGTTGTTGTGTTTTGGGCTTTGGAGAATAGGACGAGAATTAAATAATCATGCACCTTCAAAGACATAGTTAGGTTGGTTTAGGTAGAAGGATAGAGAGGAGAAACAATACGTCCTCATCTTTCCAGAAATGAATGTTAAGATACTAAGCTGCCATCTTGGGCATTTGGAGTCTGTGCACGGTACGATGTGCTGTCGATACACCTGCTTAACCAATCAGGAATCAGACTCAGCTTTTAATTACAATGTTTCACGCCAATTTAATAGTATCAAATAATTAATTAAAACCAATATCATCTGAAAAAATAACCACTTTTATGATCTGTATTACAGACAGCGACCAGGTGGCGATCAAGATGCCCTGGCCTCACTTTTTGGGATCAGCCATATTGTCACATTGGATGGATAACATCCCTAGTATGTATGAAGGTCTGCCGCACTATTTAAGATGCTAACCTCCTTATACACAGTATGATGAAAGATGGCAGATCCTCAAACGTGAATCCCCCGACGGCTTCTTGCACCTCCTTCAGGTCAGTGAATGAGACATGGACAAAAGTAAAAAGTCAAAATACTTAATGTGTACAAGGGTAAGGAAGTGGATATGTGTCGTCCATCTTTATATGCAGTCTTTGAGCGGAACACGCATCTTAGTCTGACACCATACGGTTGACTAGCACCTACATGAATTATTAAGCAGGGTTTCCTTTACCCTCCTCTCATACATATATAATAATTCCACATCTCATAATTGTTGGAAATAAAAACAATCGCCACAATTCGAGAAAACTTTTTTTTTTTTTTGTGTAAATGATTGTGTTGTTTTTGTCGATGCAAAGCTCACCAGTTGCTACTATCCGTCAATAGATTGTAAAAGCATTACCATTTTTAATATAGCTCCCTCTCACTGTCTTTTATCAGATCCTGTGAACTCCAGAGGACCTGGAGTTCGGCCAAGTTGTAGAATATAACAAAGCAAGCAGAAAAGTAGGGAATTAAAAGAGGAATCTCTCTCTCTCCTGCGTAGAGGTCTCAAATTTACTACCGCTGCTCCGCGGGTGAGTGCTGATCCTCTAAAAGCAGTCAAGCCTTAATTAAGCTAACTGTATTGTTGAGCTAACGCTAACAATGCAAGTGATCCCTTCTCATTAGGCAAAAAAATCTCCACAAATCTCTCCCGCTCTGCCGTGGTAGTAGTTACAGGGCACTCACTAGCACAACAACAGACCCACATCATTACACACACTCCACATGCACACACAGGCATGCAGTCTAAGCCACACACACACACACTAGGGTATAAGTAGAAGCATATTACGCATCATTACGAACACTAACCAAGCAGAAAGGTTTGGCTAACATCAGGTCGGTGGGCGAACACCATGAGTGGCGACACACACACACGCACACACACACATACATCTACATAATGTTTTTTTTTAAAGTAGCTTCCAAAGCCTTGTTGGATAGCCACAAATTAAAAAAAACAGCCCTGTAGTCATTTTTTAAAGCAAAACTAACAACATATTCTGCATAGATACTATGTTGTAAATTAAAGCTCTGAGAGTGCATACCTCCTTCAAGGCTAATGCTGTGTTTTGCGCAGCTGCTTCATTGGTATGTTTTTTTTGTTTTAATTTGTTGCGCTATTAAATGCAACAAGATACAAATCCACTTTTTTGATTATGAAGAGCAAAGCTACAACACAAAATCCCAACGTTTGATCAATATCTCATATGAACAGAAAAGAGAATTTAGGATTGGGCCTTTAAGCATCAAAGACTTGTCCATCAAAGACTTGATTTTAAATTTCTAGGATAGTTTCTTTCCTGAAAAGAAAATACAAATTCGACTAAGAATAAACATGAATGAAACATTGAGAAGAAAATAAAAAGAGAAATATTCATTGATGCTGTTGCCTGTGTTTTGCCATATGTCCTGAATCACTCCTCCCTCCCTTTTTCTCCACAGTCTCTCCACTTGTCCTCCCTTCGCGCTATTACTGTAGCTCGGGGCTAATGGAAGTCAGCAAGCTGATCGAACAGCCAGCGACACACGCATATGCTCACACAAGTCAGCACTCCTCTGTCTACAAATTCTTTTGTTTCTTCTGCAGCAGTGTGTGTGTGTGTGTGTGATTTATTTATATAAATAAGCATATGTAAATAGACTATTTACCCTGCACAGCCAAAACATCAATGACAATGTTGTTGTTTTTTTTTACATTCAAAATTATATTAATGTTGTGGCTAATTTGTGTATACAGCTCAAGGTACAATATGACACTACACCTCTCTTGACATCATAAATTCAACTTTGCATCATGTTGACCCAGCTAAAAATATGAATAAATCACTTCTCATGCAAATGTACTTTACTTTAGTCTGTGGTACATGTTTAAAGCATGAGTGTAGAATATTATGCACAGAGACACACACACACACACACACACACAAACGCACACAAAAGCACGCTCCCACTTACAAAACTGTCCGAGTAGCCAAGGTCGCTTCCCCTTATTTCGCTCTCTCTTTCTCGTCTTTTCCTCACTCACCTCTGGTTCCCTCTCATTCGTTTCCATTCACAACTCCGGTGTCATCCAAATTTATAATGTCCTGGCACCGCAGCATGCATTAATCTAATCAGGTTTTATTGGCACAAACTTAACACACGCTTCGCTGCTTTCTTTCGTTTTTAAATCAGCAGCTAGATCTCGCTTTTACTAAAGACTTCTCCATATACCAAACGTTCTTGAATCTGCAGTAGGACTGATCCCCATGAAGGCTGCTTTTACCTAGAAGGCATCATGCACTTAAAACAACGTCAGCTATATACCAGCCACCAGCTGGTGGCTTTTGCCTGCAAAGACATTCATGATCTGAGTAGAGCAGCTGAATGTCAAACCACAACACATAGATACAAAGAGAAACCATTCCTCTTTAAAATTATCTTAATTCCCTCTTCAAGAAAATCTTATAGCATTCATGATTATTTTGGATGATAAAAGGGAACATTGCATTCAACCCCTCAGAAATTAAAATGAGCAGAATAAGGAAAGAACCTTAAACAGTCAGAATTTTTGGTTTTCAACATGATATACTGTGGTTTTATTTGCCACAACGAGTAGCAGATGCTCAATACCTAAGAATCACAATACATACACTGGAAGTTTGCTTGTTCTCTCCCTCTTCACACTCTTATTTCAACAACTTGGACCAATTCTCTCGGGTCGCTTGTGGAAGCGATGGAGGAGTCTCGAAAAGGCAATGCACCTGGCTAACACCTGCACGCGCACACACACTCGTACGGCCTCATCCCTGGAGACTTGCGAAAACAGCTGTACGATGTCAGCCAAAGCAAAGTACAGAAGAAGTGACTGAGCCAAAAGTCTTGTCAGAGAATATGCACACACTCACAGACAAGCGCCACGGTCAGCAGGTCAACACTCGGATGTTTGTATGAGCACTATAAGAGATGCATGGATGGGCGGCGGTAGAGGTGGAGATAAGGACAGAATAATGAGTTTAAAAGATGGAAGGTTATAGAAAAGATGAAAAGCAATAAAATGAAGGCGATAAATAGGGAAACCAGGAGTCAGGAAAGGACAAAAACATAACTTCATTTGTGATAGTTGCATGAAAGATTCACTGCAAGAAGAAGAAGAGTCAATACTCTACAGACCATTCTGAAGCACAAAGTAAGCCCCACACGGCAGAACAAAGACACAGACAGGCTATTCAGAACACCAGTCAGGGACACTGTGCTCCATATTTTATTTTATGAAATTACGCCCCCCCCCCCCCCGTTCGTCCCCCACCCTTCCTCTGCAACGAGTGATAACAACACAGATTGCTAATCTTTCTTACTTTCTTACGCATTTCGAAAGCTAAGGCTGGATTGCACTCTGCTGAGCAGCACAAACGGCCGCAACTTCTCCCAAAGTTGCAGTATTTTTCAGACAAGCGAGAGGGGGGGGGCGCGTTCTCAGGGGACCCAGAATTCACTAGGCAAACAATACCGATGCAGAGCTTCACAGCTCAGGCGTCAGCAGAGGGGTTGAGAATCACCCGCACTCTTTCGCTCACACAGTCTCAGTTGCCGGTTCTGCACCGGTTTTCCTCTCCACCCCTCTGCCTCCCTCTCTTTTTCTCCCTCTTTCGCTCTTACTCTCACATTCAACATACTGGGTCAGTTGAGCTTCTGCACTGCAGCACAGTTGAGTTATGTGTTAAAGGTTTTTTTCCCCCTCATGATTTCAGGACTAGGGAAACTGTGTTGGACTGGTATCCCTTCTGCTTTCTAACTTCTTCCTTAGTCCTTATTCCATAGTCCTTATGCTTCGACATCATATATGTGAATGTGTAGCGATTCATCGAATGACAATTGATCCTGTGCCACTGACGATCCCTATCAACTCAGACCAGGAACATTGGTGCAGTAAGCAGTATAGCACAAGCAATAAGTATATAGCTGAAAAACTTCCCTCTCCTTTCATCTAAGTACTCCTATTGCTTTGCATCACCACAAAGAAAACCACATGTTTGTTGAGACATCAGCATAATCACAGAATACCCGAATAGGCTCCTATACAAATACACACACACACAACCACACACACACAAAAGATCCTTCCCAGCATCTCCCCCATCTCCACCACAACACAAACACACATGCATGCACAGAAAGTAGAACGCACCTTTTTGTATGCAGCACCTGCAGTATACTGCAACTTCAGCACCATGGTCAGAGGCAGATCGGCTTTTTCAGCAAAATGGAGATAATTCCCTGTTTCCCAAACAGAGAAAGCATAACGCCCGAAGACTCACGTGCACGCACACACGCACATACTGGGTTGACATATAATGCAAAATGTAAGTGGTAACAACCCCTCTTTCTGTCCATTCATCACGTGCTCTCTGTGTGCTTTGGTCTCTTCATTTAGTTAATTGGACAATTACAGCTTATTTCAGGGACAAAAGAGCACAAAAAAAAAAAGAATCCCTCCTTTCTCTAAGTGGCACATCCTTCACAATCCTCCACCGATGATGTTCTCTCCCCCTTCCCTGTGCCACTTGTCTGTGCTCTGCCTCCCATCAATAGTTTCTCAAGCCGATCTAGCTTCCATTTTCTTTTTCTGTTTGCTATTCAGTCTCCTTTATAAATCATGTCTGTGCTAATTAACGCTCTGAAATACGCATCAACAAACACTGATTGAGCAGAGAAGAAAAAGGACAAAAAAGACATTGAAAATGTGTCACCACCACAATGTCACCTACTGCAGACACCTGAATTCACCTGCATACACACTCAAGTTCACTGACAACAAGCCTCTCTTACTATGCAGCGCAGGCACATACCAGCCCGGCAACAACCAGCGGCTCAGAAATACACCGACCAACAATGCCAGAGGATCGGAGGAAAATGTACAAACACAACACACATGAAACTGCATCCCTGGGGACCACCTACAAAGTGTAGCTGCAATCCACACAGTCACATCAAGGCTAACAGCGCCACTCGACACAGAAATATACCTACTTCAATTTATTGACAGCAAATGGCTACAGTGAATTTTGAGCTAGTGCGAGAGCCATCAGAAGCTCTTCTAATAGGCTTATGGTATATCATATCTCTTGAAGGGCCCAATTTGAAACAGCTATGTCATGGTGAAGGTTTAAATCAGTCAATTCATATAGAATTATGCGTCATTACGTCTGTGCACTAATAACCGCGACGCACTACATTACATTCTGCATTATGTTCAAATGAGACTTCAAGATATATGCCCGGAGGAAAGTGTGCCAAGGCGTTCTCATGTTTTAACTCCAACTGCAAAGAGAGAAAAACTAATAACTTGAGAGGAAAAAAGACTTAAGATCTTTACAGCAGTGGGTTATTATCAGTGTGTTATTTTCCGTTTAGACCGTTTGATCAGTGTATCTGTTCCAGTTAACAATCCATCAACCACCATCAACCCAGCACAAGATATATCATGATAATAAGGTATGGGAGACGTGTGACGCATGAATGTGAGTTTCATTCAGATATTGAACTTTTTTGCATGATAAAATCTGCAAAAAAAGTGCAAAGGCGATCAACACGTGCAAGGGAGCTGCCATCGAAGCTATTGTGTTTGAAGTTGACTTGTGAAGCTGAACTGAGTTACGTTTCAGGAGTGATGTAACACCGGCCAAATCCCAGTGAAAGAAAAGATTAATGTCGGGATACAAACTCAGCATTAGCCCAGCGAGACGGATACACACAGCAAGGAGATAATATGAGGAGAAAAAAAATACAAACTAACCGAGAAAACCAAAAGAGAGAAAGAAAGAAAGATGCACGAGGAATTTACCATGCCGAAGTCTCGACAGTGCGCATGAGGGATGTTGAAGGAAAGGTTAACTCCTCGGAGAAATTTGAAAAAATCCCCGTCATAATGGCATCGCATTCAAACAAGCAGTGCATGTTCACATTTTCATATCACAAAAGAAACATTCAGAGAATAAGCTTCCATCCCTTCGGTTGCCTTTATCCAACATCTCACCAAAGTAGGAAATCACTTGGAGATATTAGTGCGGGATAACAAGAGGATTTATTGGGATAAAACCACTCAGCATGATATAATGGGACAAAACCCAGCACTCATTTGTGAAATATTATGTTGACGGAGAGGGGGGGGGGGGGGTGGTAGTAGAGGATTGAAGGTTGCCAAGATACGGGACTATAGCAAAATCATCAATGATCCCAAAACTTTATTTTATTTATTCATTTGGGGGAGTTTGGGGGGGGGGGGTTGATGAGGGTAAGGGTTTACAGAGTAATGCATTATGTTTTTAATCAAAGTGAGTGCATATACTGAAAATGCTGACCATGTTGTTATGTGTGTATGTGTTTGTTTGTGTGTGTGTGTGTGTGTGTGTGTGTGTGTGTAGTGATAAGTGGGGAAAAAAGAAGCATTGAAATGAAGTGGGGCAGCAGAACATGGAGGGGGAGTACAGTATTGGGAAAGATTCTGCGAGTTGAAAACAAACGAGCCTTGACTTAATGCTGCCGTGCTTACAAAGGCTTTATGTGAAGGTGAACTCGACTCATTTGAGCAACAGTAATTGTGAAAAAATAAAACCATGAGTACAACACAAGGTAAAAAAATTCCATATTTCAAACGTATAGACTGGTTCGTGGATGATCTGTACTGGGAAGGACTAGACTAAGGATCTTCTCAGTGAACAGGGAAGTATGTGGTTTGCTACATATCTTCCAGTCATAGTTAGCTGACACATGTGAAAAACTAGAACACCCAAATTCAAAAGAGGATCACCACCAATCAAAGCAAATTGCATATTGTTCCCATTTTTAAAACAACACAGAAAAGCACCCTCCTTTTAATAGAGAATCGCATTTTTATAGACATCACATCATATTTGTTCACCTTAGTAAAGAGAAAAGGAAAGAGCACTATGATGATGATGTAATACCATGTTTTCTCACCAGCTGCTTCAATCTTTATGGGGTCCCAAAACAGAATCGCGCTGGGATAGGAAAATATTAAAAAGTGCGACAGCAAAAAGATCAGCAACGATGGCTGCTGTGGAGGGAGACGGTTGATGACTAATCTACCACTATGAATATCAATGCACAAATATCAGTCAGTAATTAACAAGCCTCAACAAAATAAGAAATATCAATATATGAAAGCACTGCTGAGTTTAGGTTGTTTTAAATAATGTTTCAATTGGTGATACAGCTCGAAAAACCTGCTTTATTCTGCTATATATTTTTTTTAAATAAGTGGTTGAAAAACGTTAGGGAAAAGAATGACCATGAAGCAGATGAAACCAAAATGAAGAAAATCATCTTATGCCACATGTTGGTTTTTATATATAGGTATTTTGACAGTGTTTCATTCTAAATGTGAGACTCGATGACCTCTAGGAATAAACAAATTGTGCATTACATTGTACCTGCATCCAAATATGAAAATCTGAGCGCCTGTTTATCGCCCCCCAGTGGAGTGAACCAACACTGCCACTTCAAGGGGGGAGTCAGAAATTAGATGCGCAAATTCCAAGAGCTACTTCCAATCACGTTTTCACTCGCCCCCTCAATTACTGTTTATTAGCCTAAATCAGTAGTACCCGTTTAGGTAATGAAAATCGCAGCACGCCTCACTGATTTGGTATATCCTCTCTTCTCATCCACTTCAACACCAGCAGCATTCATTCAGCTTGTTCTGGCATAGCGTTTTTCTTTATCTTTTACCTTTTAGATTACATCCAACTGGAATCAACAATGTAGTGGCAGGTAAAAAAAGAAATTGCACAGCATGAGATCCAGCAGGTGCTGATTAGAGGAAATAACTAAAAATGGAAATACGAAATTTCCAGAAAAGAAATAACACTTTGTCCGCCCTTTTCTTCCCATACTGTTTAATTTGGTTCTAATCTGAAAATAATAATGAACAGCTTAAATGTTATTGCCCTCCACTACATTCCTGTCTCGCACTCCATTGGTTCAGAAGCTATTCCTCCATTCCTCCTCAGTATTATCTCATGATGGTTCAGCAGCGCTCCACAAACAGGTTCCCGTGGCATCAAACCTTTTCATCATTTCATTGAAGAGTTTGTTTTTATTAAGAAGGCTATACCAGACGCATAATCACTATACATTGATTTAACATTACCTTTACAATTAAATTCTTCACTGAAATTACAGAATAAATATATGCACATTTTTCTTCAAATCTTTGTGAGAGAGAAAACATTAAAAGTGCCTCCTACAAAGCCGTTAGTGGGTGATAATGGCGAATCCAGAAGCAATGAGAGGGGGGTCTTAACGAAGTGCATGGGAATATCCATAAAACCTTGAGCATTGTCTTATAATAATATTCACAAATGTTTGACCATCCGTGCGTCGGCGCGTCCTTGTTACGAGAAGCACCCTGATATAGACAGAAGTCCTCATTAATAGTAATAACATATTAATAAGATATAAAAATTAAATAGAACACTGAACAGTAAATGTGTTGCAGTTTCTCAGTTCATAATGTGATGTGATAGTTCTGAATAAATCCCCCCTCGCTTCCTGAAGTGAAGCGAGTGCATGCAGCAAACTGCAGTTCATTTTAACATAGGTATTCTTATTTTTTTTTTCTCTCTCTTTCAATCACTTCCTGCAATCTTCATGTGCATGGCCTCCGGGTGTTTGTACATCCTAGTCAGGGGTAAAAGAGGCAGAAAGAAAAACCCCAAATAAGGGAGACGTCCAGCTCCCGTTTGTCTTCCACATCATGGTAACTCCATAAAAAGGTGTTTTAGTAACAGATGTATTTTAGGATGTTTTGTATATTTTATTCCCTGGCCCCTCTCGTTCTTCTCTTGGTCTCTCTTGGGCATAAAGAGATATTTATATATATATATATAGATATATATATTTTTATATATTATAAAAATAACGGCTGTTGACATTGCTGGCTACTCTGAAAAAAAGGCACTTCATTGAGATATCTGAGAATGGCCTCTCCTCCAAAATGATTTCGGGGGAAATGTTGTTGTAACTGTAATATAATATTTAATTTTATATCATGCTGCTTTTTCATGTTTGTTTTCCAGTATTGGTTTTGGGTGATTTAGGTGGCAGAGTGAATGTTTGAATTCATAAATTGAGTTTTTTTTTCTCCGTGGGATGTTAAAATCGGTACGATTTTTCCAAGACTTCGAGGTAATCCGGCTTGGTTTGAAGTTTGGCCCTTAACTCGAGGTAATCGCTTTGGGACGGGTCAGGGTAGCAGCCTTTCCCCGCAGTGAAAAGCAATGTCTCCTTCAGCCGTGCATCCTGCTGCAAATCAGGGTACTGCATGCCTGGTGGGTGCGCATGCGCCACGTGCATGTCCTTTAATTTTGGTACAGTCCCATACAAACAGTCTACGAAGCCCACTGTCGGCGTGGGCCTCTGACTGTCAATCACTGTAGGGCAGAGCCCTCCATTCTCATGAAATCCTGCCATGTCAGCCGCGGAGTGGTTGACTGTGACGATGGTGTTGAGTTGAGAGTTGGAGACGGCCAGGGTCCACTCTCTCTCTTTCTCTAATAAGGTTCTGTAGTTACTGTTGCAACTGATGCCATTGTCTTTTTTCTCTGAAAAGTGTGCTCTGTCCTCCTCTGCTATCTCCCCCTCTCTAGGCTTGTAGATGGGGTTGTTACACATCTGAGTCACCGGGTGGGGGATGTAGTCATAAACGTGACCATGGGCATGTGCATGACTACTGTGGGTGTGTGTATGAATACTGGGTGTCGGTTTCTCTGGTGTGCCTGTGTTACAGGCACTACTCTGCCCCGGTGGATCCTCAAAAATCCTGCACTGCATCTGTAGCCCCGTCAGATCTACTTCAGAACGTTTCCGGAAGGGCAGCTTCTTCCTGCGACGCAGAACAAAAGCAAAAAGCCCCGCAGCCACAAACACGG
Organism: Platichthys flesus; assembly: GCF_949316205.1. Taxonomy (NCBI): domain Eukaryota; kingdom Metazoa; phylum Chordata; class Actinopteri; order Pleuronectiformes; family Pleuronectidae; genus Platichthys; species Platichthys flesus. Next base: position 14,723,495 of record NC_084948.1, read on the forward strand.
CAGATATGAAGAGGATGAGTAGGCTGAGGATGAGAACAGACAGTGGAACAGCTCCTCTTCCACCTGCCTCCCCCATTTCAGAGCTGCCTGTGGTGAGGTCATCCCCACCGGGCAGGGCTGGCGAAGGCCCTGAAGAATATTTAAGCTCAGGACAGATGACCTCGACCTCCAGCGATCGCAGGTCCTTGCCGAAAGCAAAGTCAGGTGTCTTGCAAATGACATCCCCGACTACAATTACAGAGGAGAGCTTTTCCACCCACTGTTTGAGGGGGATGATATCACAGGAGCAGTCCCATGGGTTCTGATGGAGATCAATCTGGACAATGGATGTCAGATGCTCCAGAACGCCGCGCACGGGCAGGGAGAGGAAGTAGTTGCTGCGGAGGTTGAGCCGTGCAAGGTTGGTGCCAGCAAAGGCGTCATTGGGGAGGGAGCGGAGCAGATTGTCATTCAGGAAAACCAGCTGGAGATTCGGTATTAGGGAGAAGGAATTAGGTTGTATCTCACGTATGACATTATACTCAAAGTAAAGATAACTGAGCATCTGAAGCCCTCGAAACATCCCAGGAGTGAGCCTCTCAATGTCATTCCCATTCAAATATAGACTTTTTAGGTTTGGGAGGTTGATGAATGCCCCCTCTTGGACATAGGATATGCGATTATTCCCTAAATGCAGTAAATCCAAACTGGAGAAATTCCAGAAATCGGAACGGTAGATTTTCTGTATCAGGTTCCCACTGAGATACAATTTCTTGGCATTTAGGGGCCGTGGCAGGAGCTCAGAGATGTTGTGAAAGCCTTTCTCTTTACAGTTCACCGTTAGCCCCAGGTCGTTGATGTGGAGGTTGCAGATACATCCAGCTGGACAAATGATGGGGATGGGAGGCCTTGTTTGGTAGCCGTGAACAGGGGGTTGATTGATGCCTGGGTATACGCTGTGTGGGGTTGGAGGATTCTTTGTGGGCCGGGGTCGTTTGGTTGGCTTGAGAACTCGTTCCTTATATTCCACAGAAGACGCTGTGTTGTGAAAAGAGGAGAGCATGGAGGACGGTTTAGTAGGCCATGTGTTCTCATTGCTAAAGGGGACTCGGGGAATTCCCAGCTTGGCCTCAATCTCTGCATCAGAGAGCAGAGGACAGAGCTCACTGCGCTTGATTTCCCGTAAGTCTTTCCCATGTAAGTGGAATGGGAACTCGCACGTAATCTCACCCACCAACGCTGTGTAAGGGATTCTCTCCAGCCACGTCTTTAACTGGACAATCTCACACACACAGTTCCAGGGGTTCTCCTCCAGCTGAATTTCCATTAAGCTCCTCCCAACATACTCCAGTGTGCCCTTATACGGCAAAGTCTTTAGTCTGTTCCCTCTTAAGTCCAGATGAGTGAGTGCTACGGACCGGAAAAGATAATTTGGGAGCACAGGGATGTGATTGTCATTTAATATCAGCACTCTCAACTTGTGGAGGTGCCTGAACGTCCCACTTTCAATCCTTTTGATAACGTTGTAGTCCGCCTGGAGATATTCTAAACTCTCCAATCCCAGAAAAGTGTCATTCCGGAAAACCTCTAGTTTGTTTTCATGTAGGAACAGCCGCTTGAGTATTCCTAAGCCATTGAACGCTCCAGCATGGATATCTTGCAAAGCGTTATTACCCAGATTAATGGATATGGCATTGTTGAGATGGAGGAAGCTGTTAAAGTAAAGCTTCCTCATGGAGTTTCTCTGCAGGTTGAGCTTGAAGGGCCGGCTCCATATCTGGGAGATTTGGCTGACATTTGTAAATCCTTTACTGTCACAGTGGACGTGGAAGATGCCCTCCTTGACTTCGCAGTAGCAGGGCTCGAAGCAGGGCTCGTCGATCTCTTCGGAGTCCTCCAGCAGTGGGATCGGGGTGGTCCATCCTAGGGCTATGGTGCTCAGCAAGGTAACCCACAGCATACTCGCTGACACCAAGGGGATGAAGTCTTGGCTCCAGGGACGGAGCCACTTCACAGCACTGCAATAGAGCACAGAGCGAGAGAGAGAATGGAGAGGCGGGAGGAAAGGGGGTTAGTGATTACGCACAGGTACAGGCACGCACACACACACACACACACCCTCACCGAGTCAGGTTCTAGGTAAGAGAGGTAGGTAGAGAGGAGAGGAGTGGTGCATTAGTTTCAGTTGAATGGATGAAAGCTTTGAAATGAATACCAATTAATAATAGAATGACATTGGAGAGTGCTTTAGATGTTGCAACGCTTCTGGGTATTTTAAACAAAATAGAAGCCCAGGACTCTTGGATGGGTAATATGATACCCGGCAACAGGAACAAATCTCTACACTCAGACATGTACCGTCACATAGTGTAGGCTATAAAGGCGGGAGATCCATTTATTGTACAGGAAATATACCAGTAATGCCCCAATACATTTCCTCAGAGATGCTTATCGCCATGAATAAACGTAGGAAACAGCAGGTGGATGAGGTTACTGGTGAGGAAACGCAGTCCCTGTGATGAATTGATCACGTAACGGAGCCCCTAATCCCTCTTTCTGTAAGTGAGAGTCCAGCCTCTAGTAGAGGAGGGACGTCGATGGTCTAGGGCAAGAGGAGGATGGGAAGGGAATAGGTGTCAGCTTGGGTGCTATTACTGGGACAAGATGAGGACTGCTAGGGGACTTTCTGAGCATCCATCTCGCTAGAAATCTCAACATACTAGTCTATGAATGTTAAGAGCTGATGAATTAAAATCAAAGCAACAGAATAGGTAAGGTTAGAGTTTAGCTGTATTAAGATCTCAATAATAAAACATGAGAAACACGCAGTGGGCAAAGCTCAGTGGTGAGGCTGGCTTTGAGTGGATACGATCGTCCTAGATATCTAATGTTAAGAAGGCCCCACTTATTTTTACCGAAGTAAAAAATAATACAAGCCTCTAAAATTGTGCTTTGGCTTAAAAAAAAAAAAAAATCTGTTTAGTATTTCAACAGTGCATGGTGTTAAGTGGATAAAAGACGAACACAAGCTCAGTATATTTTCTGGTTGTTGTAACTTCTCTCTCTCTCTCTCACACACATGCACGCGCACACGCACACACACACATGCACACACGAAGCTGAAAATCCAGAGGATATGCGCTGGGACCGTGTTTTGGAGCAGAGCCGCTGTCCATGGGGCTGAAAAGGAAACCCCAGTGACAGGGGAAAATAGCAGGAGGGAAACTGGGAATATTTCGTTATCTCCAAAAAAAACGTGACGGGAAAACGCACCAAGGAAAATAAAAAAAGATCTCTCGAGACGATCCGCTCGCTGCAAAAATTCAGTGTTTTCACGTCCCTGTCGGTGCGTAATCCTCCAGGATTTATTGATTCCGCTCCCGCGTTAGGGATCATAAAAAAGTAATAACATTTAATGCATTCAGTATTATCTCGTGCCGTATCATACTTCCTTGGTTATATATGTATATATATACGTACTTAGTTTAGTGGGATTCCAACTTCACATCTCCTCCTGTGGTGTGTCCTGTTGTTGCCCGTTGCGCCCCGCTCACCGTCCGATGCCGGGCTGTGAGGAAGAGAAAGGAGAGATGACTTACAGACAGAAACACACAGGGAGGGAACGGAGAGGTGGAAAGAGAAATGGAGAGAGTGCAGGGCGCCGAGGAGAGGGAGAGATGCGCATCCGAATGAGCCTCGGATTCAAAACCGAAAAATGGGGGGGGGGGGGGATTTCTCCACAGCTCTGCACTCACGTGAATTAAAAGTGTTGCTCGTCGCCGTTGGGATTCAGAAAACGACCCATTAAATCACCTCACCTTGAATCTGGATTAAAGTAAGTTAGGACGATAGGTCTCGAGCCCCTGGTCGAACCGACGCGGTGGAGGAGCCTGCTGAAATCTACCCTTAAAATAACCTCGCTGCCAACATAGCGCAGAGCGGAGCGGCTGTTGAAATACATGCCAAGCATAATGCAGTAGCCTTCCGTCGTGACATTGGCAGGAACGCGGTGGGTAAAAAAATAAATAAACGAGTCGACTGGTACTGATCAGTCGACTGGAACCCTGCGGTCTGGTGTCCTCGATATGTGCAGAGAGCTTGTTGTCCTTTTTGGAAGTCCATGGCAATGCAGACACCAATAATCACACACACACACACACACACACACACACACACACACACACACACACACACACACACACACACACACTTATGCCTCCATCTGCATAAGATTTCCCGTAAGACTCACTCACTGACAGCCACTCACCTCAGTCTCCTTCTGCAATTGGAAAGCATCGGGGGAAAAAGACCACTAGTTTGAATCTTGTTAGATCTCTCTCTTCTCTTGCTCGGTCCTTCTTTCTCTCCCTCCCTCCCTCCTTCCCTCTCTCCCTCTCTCCCGCTCCGAAGCAAAAAAAAAAAAGAGGATAGGGGAGAAACGAAGACGTGATAGGAATGCGATCTCCCCCCACACTCGCTCTCGGATGAGCTCTGACTCTCTCCTCTTCTCTCTCGTCTCCTCGTTTTTTCCCCCTCTCTCTTTGCAGTTGGCTTAAAATGCAAGTCCTTGACTTCTGCCCGTCCGCTTCCTCTTCCTCCCCTCTCCTCCTCCTGCTCCTCCTCCCTTTGCTTCTCCTGCGACTCTGCCGCCGCCTCCTCCTCCTCCCGGGCGAGCGCTCAGCAGCACTGTGTCCGGGTGAGAGTGCTCTCCTGTCGGCTTCAGGACCGCGTCTGTGTCCGGTGCAGTCTCTGGATCATATCGGCCGGTTGGAGTCAGCTGCTGATGTGATTGTTTTTTTTTCTTCCCTCCTCTCTTTCTTCAAGTCCGTTTCCCTGGCGTGCGTCAGAGGAGTGAGTGACTGAGCTGGAGAGGTGGAGGTGGTGGTGATGGCTGGGTGTGCGGAGGGCGAAGGGGTGAGAGCCGCAGAGGACAGCGATCTGGCAGAGAGAGAGAGAAAGAGAGAGCGAGAGAGAGAGAGAGAGAGAGAGCGAGAGAGAGAGAGAGAGAGAGAGAGAGGAAAACAGAGTGACGGGGACGGGTGCAGCTATAGTTGCTGATGCTGTCGAGAAGAGGAGAGGAAGCGAAGTGAGGAGACGAGAGAGTGAGGAGCGCTCCGGCTTTCGCAGAGGAGGCGCGCGTCCGGGGGGTGGCAAATAAATAAATGGGGAGTCATGCAGGGAGCGCGCTTAGCGGGTGACACTTTTTCAGACCTGTGGATGACAGTCAGGACACTCTCTCTTTCTCTCTCTCTCTCTCTTCCCCTCTCTCTCTCTCTTCCCTCCTCGCTATGATAATCCTTTTTTCGCTCTTATTTTTAGATTGAGCTCGGATCCAATAATGATACCCAATCTCTTTATTGTGCGTAAATTACGCACCAAGCAAAATGTGGAGTTGGCACCCCCTCCTCACTCTTGCCAATAGAACCTCTCTCTCTGTCTGTCTGTTTCTCTGCCGGGAAGACGAAGAGGGTGGCCGCAACTATCTAAAGCCAAGCACGGGGGAGAGAGAGAGAGAGAGAGAGAGAGCGAGAGGGAGAGAGAGAGAGAGGTGAATATATAGGAGCGCTTCATCTCTCGGTTCCTGTCTTCCCCCGCCTCGCCTCCAGCGGGCAACACAAGCCCGTGTTGTGATGAGCAGGGAGCCCATGCAGCCGGAGCTCACGGGCGGCTGAGAGACACCATCATGGTTTTTACTGCTCATGCAGCTCTTGCAAAGAGGGGGGCTGATTGCAGTGGAACGTTTACACCTCCCCACAGTGTCTCTTGATTAACGCACACAACCTGAAAGGTTGCCACTATGTGCCATCATTATCATGAAGCCAAGATATATATATAGGTACCTGGAATAGCCTACATGTGCGGTTGGAATTCACAGTCAGAGTAAATGTATTAATAGGATAGCAAAACGTGTATTGTGGAAAGGAATAGCTACATTAGGTTTCAGCCAAACAAATTACAGGTAACTAAAGTCTTGTGTAATGCTGTTTACATATATTTATATGTTTTGTGGCATACGTCTGGACCTGAGTACTATGTTTCAATTCAATTTCACAACATGCATTTTCTTTACATAGTGAGGTTGAGACCCCAACAGTTCCCATGACAAGCAAATACTTTGGCGGCTGTGGAGAGACAGAAAAACTCCCTCATATACACTGGGAGAACCAGAACAAGAGTGTGGGTGGCCACCTGCCTCAGCTGGCTTGGGTTTGGTAGAATAAAGGAATGGGAAGAGAGAGAGGCCAGGAACAGCTATTAATAACAATGATAACTCTTCATGTAGGGTGTAAAAGTTAGAATTGTAAAATATACCTTTAAGTTAAGACCTTCTGTGTTGCCTAGATACGAGAGACATGTCATCAGGCAATGTATTCTTTGAGTTTGTTGGGCGCTATCCAAGAATACACAACTGAACTCTGCAAGCTCCTCACTTCCACGCTCCTAACTTCCACGCTCCTCACTTCCACGCTCCTCACTTCCACGCTCCTCACTTCCACGCTCCTCACTTCCACGCTCCTCACTTCCACCCACAGGTACCTAAACTGTTACAAGGGACACACATCTACTCCTGTTTCGGATCATATATCAAATGTTCCTGTTGAAGTGTTAATCTCTCTTCATCTCAGCATATGGGGGAGAAATGGATCTGTCCTGCTGCTGCTGTCCTGCATGCTGCTTTATTGTGGGCACGAGACCTTTTCATTAATATTTAAAATGTATTTCAGTGCATTATCACTGACAATGCTTGTGTCCCAGAGAATAGAATAATTACACTAATAATTGATAAAACCATGGTTACAGATTAGCTAATAGTTAACAATATACAATATAAGTACACATACTAATCCATAGCTCATACACCTCCAAGCATCCTGCACATGCCCAGACACAAACCAGCAGTAAATGGGAGGTGAGAGATGAGTGTTGGGGTGTCGCGAGGGGTCTGTAAAGCTGCCATTCGTCTTTATGAAAAGCCGTCATTCACTCCTTCAGCCTGTCAGCTAACGTCAGACAGACTGACACAAGGCCACTACAAAACCCTTCATTCAACTGGCAGGACAAGGGAGGGCGGGAGGCACAATGAAGTAATGGGAACCCAAGGATTATAAGGACTTTGCACTTAAGAGTGCGACAACAAATGTTGGACATTGGATTTAACAAGCATCATGTTTACAAGACTGAAAAGACGGAAAGTATTGGTATAAGAAAAACCCAGTCATGACGGGCTTGATTGCATCATTGATAGAATTAGTTGTACAAGGTCTTGAAGCACAAACTTTATTGAATACTTGAAGGTCCAGTATGTGGAGTTCAATACTACTGCACATGTTTTCAATAGCGTAGAACCACTAATGAAAGTATGACTATTTGGGTCTTTGTGTGTTTAGAATGACACTTTTAAATCATAGACTTCATATAAACATGGTTGACATGTCTGCTCCCGAAAAGTTAAGCCAACATTGTCTCTATCACCACCTGGTGGCCAGCTGCAGTATATGTTATATGTCTGGCCTCCTCAATGCTATGTACTGGGACATGGACCAAACTAAAAAAAATCAAAGACATCAAATACATTTTAGATAGTTCTTATTACACTGATGTACGTTCAAGTGAAAGTAAGTTTGGTTTTAATTGGTTATTTTATGCTTTATAAATGTATATGATTGACAGCTTATATTTGACTCATGATTGGTCAAGAATGTAAATCAGCAGGACCTTGATACCAGGGTTCCATCCCCCAATCACTACTACAAAGACACTTGCCAAATTCACATTAGAGTAGCGCTTGATTTCTGGATTATGGGAGGAAGTGGAGATGCATTGTCCTTCTTGACATACGGCCTCTGCACTAAAGCTGGAGCAAGTTCTATTCTTTGAAGACCACCATGTTTCTACAGTAGCACAGAAAAGACAAACAAGCACTTGCCTTTATATTACCCAAAGGTAATCTTAGGTTCTTCTCTTGAAAGGCGAGGTTGGTGTGAGGTGTATCTAGTTGGTTGCAACCTCCCAGTGACCTCAATGCAAACTCAACCATTAATGGTTAAAATAACAAATATATATCTATGCATCCCTCACCTGTCGACCATCGATAGTTTATTTCAGCCATGACCCTAATCGTCTCCTAGCCCTAACCAAGTGGTTGTAGTTGCCTTATCATTAGCCGAGCCGATCAGAAAAAGCACACAGTATATGGATTGTTTTTGTAATTGGCCTCTCACTCTCTTTGGAGAGAACTGGAAAGATGATAGCTGATAGTGGTGCAAGATCATATGGGTTAGTTCAGAAAATAATCACCGTACAAACAATCTGTTTTGTTTTCATTTAGACTGAAGGACCTGCCAAATTTAATGAGACGTTCCATTAAAGTGAGATAAAGCTCAAACAAAAGGATCGAGGGGAATAATAGTAGGCCAAAACGTAGGACTTCCCCCAACCCACTCCAGGGCCAGATGTTCAAATGTGTCACTTGATCAGGAGAGTGATGTGAAAGAGAAAGATAACAAAAAGGCCCAAGAAAAGCACACTCGCAACGTTTGACTGAGATGTCTGGAAACGACAACTTGCGTTACAGTCAACTCAGTCATCAGTGACATTTTAAGGTCACCGCTGCTTGATGAAGGGACATCAGTGACAACTCTGTCATCATGGACAGCAAATAGCACTGCAGCTGACGAGGGAGGAAATGGCCGTCAATACAGCTCCACCACAGCCACACCCTGAAATGAAAAGAGGCAGGCCATGTCACCGTACAGCAGGGGGATGTCTGTAAGAGAGCTCAACAGCATGGGAACACACGTCAAAATCCCATTCATTTTCAGCAATAATATTGTAAACGTCCAAGGTAGACTTACAGCATTGAGATAGATGAACAAGCTTATATGCTCCTATAAATTCCACACGTTTGTGTGATATCATTCCAGTTTAAAAAAAATAATATATGTCCCATGTGAAGGAGAGGTAAAACAATATCCACAATCCTCAGGTGTAGTTTCAACATCTATGATTGGTGGTGCTCGTTGTCATGGAAATGTAACTGGAATAATCACATTAGTTGTGTTCGGATCGTTCAGCATTACCATATGTTATGCTATAAAAATACATTCACAACACAAAGAGCTGTTCTAAAAGCAGTCACTGTTGTGTTCGATGAACACAAGCCTTAAACCACAACTAGTTCATTCCTGATAAACATGATTTGTCACATTATTTTTCAGAAAGTAACAGACAGTGCTGTATGTTCCTGTAGTGAGCTCAATGTCCATAACTGAAGATTGTCCTGTTGTATAAAACAACAAAAAGAAAACCAACCCATAGGTCGTTGGCTCTTTATGACCATAGTAAAATGTTATTGTTGGGTGACGATTAACGGCCGCACACGTATTATGCCTTGACAACACATGAACAGATTGACCAGGAGAATGGAACATCCCTTCAATTAAACGGCCCAATCTTTTGCCAAATAAATTACAGGTCGGGCCTATAGTCGCATGTTGCTTGAGTTTAACTCGCTGATGAAATGCAACAATGTTCTGGGAAGTAAGAGTTTTAAAAAGTTCGGCGTCCATCAAAAACTTTCCCCTTTTTAGATGTCACCTTTCAAAACAGGGCTTTCAGTGACATATGTCGTGCCACCTGCCTAAAGTCCTTTTGTTGACCATGAGGCATGGTGGAAGGCACAGTCAAATAATCTCCCGTCCATCTATCTGTCTGTCTATCTATCCCTCTCTTCACTTGTCAGCCTGCCTGAATGCTTGGGAGTCGCTACGTCTGAACGCCGCCCCGCCTTTCCTCGCTGTCCATTTACATCCCTGTCTGGCCGCCTGCCGAACGGACCGCCTGTCTACCGATCTCTCTACCGATCTCTCTACCTGATGGCCGGCCTATTTGGCTCACTGTCTGCCTGCCTTCATGTCTGTCTGTCTCTGCTGTGACATTCCTACCCGTCTATGGGCTTGTCAGTGTGACGGCCTCGCTCACAGTGTTCCTTTATGCGGCCGCAAGGATTTGACTTGGTTATAATTGTTGTATAGTCCACAAAGACGAGGTTGATTCAACCGTAAGGAAGAACATTGTGGGAAGAAAACGTTCTAATACGAATGGGCAATTGCTTATACTCAAAACAGAAGTATTGTAAATCTCCTTCGTTGCTTGAATGTAAATATTCCATAACCTAACAATCCTGTTTAACCTTAGAGAAGAAGGACCAACTAGGAATAATGGGTTTGCTTTGGCATCTAGCTGTATATCATATTGTTTTACTAGATCTGTCCAAAATCAACTTCCTTTTTCAAAGAAGAATTGTGGGAAATGTGGAATCTGCAGCCACGTTTACTTTGTAAATCTTCTTTGTATAGTACAGGGCCCAGCCTTAAACTTCCAATGTGTTTCCACAGAGAGTATCTAGCCTGGCTTTTGTCTTAAGAATCCAGCAACAAGAACCGAAATGATTCTTTTAGAAGAAACGCTCATGTTTGTATTCAATTTGAACGATGCTCTCTCTTTTAGAAGCACTTGTGATTTCTTCTTCCATTGAAGTCTACAGAAAATCTGTTTGTGGAAATTAAACTAAGCCCATGTGAGTCTTTCGATATAAACCCAAGTATTAAAACTCTTTATTGTAGAAGCAGATTCTACCAGGATTAGTCACTGCACAATGGAACGAGTAAAAATGTCAAACCGCGGAATGTGTTGTTGAATCTTTTCCTATGATTACGAACTCTATGTGTGTGCGAGCACCTCTTTAATTTGGTCACGTCTGAGTGATTGGGCCGACAGTGTGGATGAAGTTCAGGAAGCAAACACACACACACACACGCTTATCACAGGGGTTTGGAACATAGGTTGTGTGGAATGGTGCCATTCTACAGTGCAAGCCATTTACCAATGTGACTTAAACTGTGCCTTCTTAGTTTGCATAATATAATAGGAGCTACGCCAATATTCACAATACCTTAGGGTACAATGTATAATGAATATTGTTTTACAGAATGTTTTCTTAACTAATGTGGAGCATTTACATATACTACGTAAAATCTCTCTTGAAAGTTTGTTTAAAAATCTTTGAACCCATTCAGACAATTCATCCGTGTGTCGGTGTGAGAATGCATATGTATTGCACTGTTCAAGCATGTTTTTTGTATCTTGGACCAAACATGCTGAGTCCTGTGGCCAGATAATGTCCTCGCCAAAAGTCTCTCTCTCTCTCTCTCTCTCTCTCTCAGCACAGCATCCCGTTTACTGTAGCCCCAAACTGTCGGAGCAAAATACCCCCAACATGTCTGCTGTGGGACCTAATTCTCACACTGCTGAGAGCTAAACAGAGGGAGACAGACCCAGATAGAAAGAGAGAGAGAGAGAGAGAGAGAGAGAGAGAGAGAGAGAGAGAGAGAGAGAGAGAGAGAGAGAGAGAGAGAGAGAGAGAAGGCGAGAGAGAGAGGACATTAGTTGCTGCCTCACTGAGTTTTTTGGGGTAAATTACAATGGTCAAAGGAGAAAGGGAGTGATGGACGGACTGAAATCACATATGCACATACACAGCAAGGGAGGAAGAGCGCAACGGTTTAAAATTCAGCCTCGTAAGCGTAAATGCAGACCCACCTCATCAATGTAGGATACCAACCCAGCTCTGGTCTATGAAAAGAAAGCAGAGGGATTTGAGACAATCAAGGGAAAGACAAAAATAAATGAGGGCAAAATCTTGATGGAGCCTCATGGGGGATGGCATTGGAATTCACAGGAGCTAATGTTTTGACTAAATCTTCCTCTCCTCTTCCTTCTTCCATTCATTTAAATTAGCCTTGAGCTCCTTTCCCTAGAGGTCTGCATCCGACAGAAGGCAAAGCAGGTAACACTAAAAGCCCAAAAAGATTTAAGACCACTCTTTTAAACTTCTAAGTTGAAATCCTTCAGAATCAGACATGGTTTTTTTACAGCTCCAGCTGGTTGAACACGCAGAAGTCCTCCCCCGTATTTTGGCTAAATGGTGATGCTGCACATTTTCTGTTGAACTTCAGGATGTTGGCACTTAAATAGTCATTCACGTTTGTGTACTTATTGTTTTGTACATCTTAGAAACGATGTGCGACTGTGTGTTTTTTCTTTTTTTCTTTCTGTGAATCGTTCAAAATGCAACAATGGCAAGACAGCTGCTCTGTTTCCAGCATGTTCCGGATGTCCAACATGACTCACCTCCTTGGGGGAAAAAACAACAAAGTTGATCTCCACTTCTGGAAATAGGTAAGAAGGAAATCACCTGATTTTTAACCAGTTCACCTGCATTTAAAAACCTGTGATTCCACCTCCTAAATTTGGGGTGAAAGAGATTCTACAGTCTGAAGTGGACACTCAGGTGCCTGCAGGGTCCGTCAGGCAACCACAAGCTGACAGCTTTAATACACAAAGCAATGAAGAACAGCAGCTGTAAAGAGTCAAGTGTCAGACACTGAATGCCTAAAAGTTGAATGTAAATCTCAAAAGTTGAATGTAAACCGCAGGGCAGTTGTGGTTTTCTAGCCTCTGCGCATCAAGTAAAACTGCATGAAGTGTAATACCATGTGACACTCACAGGAGAGGGGGATATTGTAGGCTGGTGGTGCGACAGCCTCTAAGCTGTAGTTTGCAAGTACTTTGGTGGTCCCTGTATAATTATGGATTAAACTGGCCTAAATCCAGACGAATCAGAGCTCCAGCAGCCATTTTCGGTTGTCATGAAATCAGGGACTAAGCTTGTAATTCTCTTTTTTTTCACCTTATTTGGTGACACATTAACACAGAGTAATCAGATTATTGGTGTCACAAAATAACTCAAAGGCAGTGACATCGCCCATTGTTTTGCTCTGACCCGTTTCCACCCCTGCATCCCAGTCTTTGACGGAGAAAGTGAACCCAGGAACGAGGAGAACTGGTTCATCATCCTGACATCTTGGTGACAAGATTAGCTCTGGGCTTTGGCCAGTTTTTCTCGGTTTAACCAAGCTAGAGAGGCGTTACTGATAGAGTTGTAAGCTCTGACAGCTATGAAAATCATAGACCAAATAAATGTCCAGGGTATTTAAAAACAGATGACACACAAAAGATATTGCAGACCCCTTTTCAGACCATGACAGCCCCTGAAGTTCAGATGGAGGCCACTTTTCACAAATTCCGTGAAGGTGTTGGGGGTTAAGGGGCAATGGGACCAAGACGGAGGACTCTGGAAAACGTGTTGCCTGTTACAACTCAATAAGATAATATAATTATTTCACAAAAGTGGCCTAGACTATAACTAACCCAAAAGAGGATGTTGACTGCACAGCGATATATAACTACCTCCCAGCAAGCAGCGTCCATTCTCATTGCAGCAGTCATGGTATATCAGTGTCTGTCTGTCCGTTTCTTCACTCACTGTCACAGCTGATTCTTTACAGAAGTTGTATTTTTCCAACATATAACGATAATGTTTGTGGTGGCTGATTCAAACTATTTTGAATAGACATGCTTCAACGCAAGGGGTGGAGCTATTGAAGGGGCAGTGAAGGAAGGGGTGTATATGTTTTAAAATATTTATATATATATATATTTGTCCCTTTAAATTTCCAAATAATTCAATGATATCAAGTTACACCTTTATGATTAGGGCGGGGATACATCCAACAATATCTACGTCACTTTAACTGTTGGTTCTTTGCACGGATCGATTTTCAGGGTTTCTTTCTGACCATTCTGCTTGGCCACTCTGCTGCAGGTACACACTGTGCTGTTCATTATTAGAGTCACAAGGATATGAAGTGACTCATATGCTATTTTTAGACCAATGTTTTTATGATCAAAGGGACAATAAACAACCAGAATAGTGTATAAATTCAAACTTTTGCTAGATTAACGTATCCTGTGCTGGATATTGAATTGATTGGGGTTACTAGTATGAGTATTCATATTACAAAGTTGACATAGGCATATAAAAATATATAAACATTTTTATATATATATATAAAAAAATGTTTATACACATATGGTGTGCTTCAATCAACAACAGTGTATTTTTATTTCTCCACCGGATCTCTTTTTTTAGGGAACATGTTTGCCCCTGGTGTCACATGGACATTTCAGGCAGTGGCATTGTTTTTCTCCCTTTCTGTCTCTGTCTGACATGTTTTCCCCCGCATCCCAGTTTTTGACTGAAGGGAAAGCACCCAGATTCAGGAAGAACTGGGTCAACTCTTTCACCTCTATGTGGAGAAGGTAGCTTTGGGCATTTTGGCCAGTTTTTCAATGCTTGACCGCGATGAAGTGGATATGCTGAAAGAGGGGCCCATGAACACATGGTGCAATGTTTACCAGCAGCATTAGCAGTGATAATAAAGTGAGATTCAGCACAACAGAAAAACATTTATATGTTTTTTCCTTGAGGTCTCATGAGGTGGCATTTATATATTTTTTTTCCGTCATGGTTGTGGTTGAGTGCATGAATAAACAAAGTGGTAATGGCTAGAAAATGGGCACAGAAGCTATCCTTCATTGGACTGTCAGAGATAATCTGCCTCTAGTGTCACCCTTCAATCCGGATTACTCATATATAACTGTCACATTAATGGAAGACTTAAGGCTGCAATATGCAAGTTCTGGAAATCAAGTTAGAGACATCTTCCAGCAGCCGATATAAGTCTGAACCCTATTATTCTGAAAAGGAGTAGTTGACCAGAAGTCTATTCACATGTTGATTGACAAGGATGATTGAGTCTTTACAAAGATAAATGGCATGACACATTTATTTTCCTCAAACATGTCATTTTATGTAGTGCCTATCACCCTGATGTTTGTTTAAGTGACTATTCCAGTAAATGACGGTTGAACTAGATTTTGCAAATGGTTGACAGATGACATATGCCATTCTGTGGGATTAGTAGGGCGTAAAGGGAAGGAACAGTGTAATGCTGTTAGTCTATGTGACGCTCACCTCACCATCCATTGTACAGGTGATGTTAGCCAGGGGACTAGTACAGTCATCTGTATCTGAATGGTGGGACTGGCTCCCTGGTGATTATTCAGTCCATGGACCACACTGGCAGGGGAATAGTAATAGACACATTTTGTGTGTGGAAATGATGTGTGGTAACAGATAACTGCCACTGGGAATAGAACCAAATCCTTCCACTTTAGCTTACTGACACTTAGACAATAGAGACTACAGTAGACGTGTGTATATTGACAAAGTGAAATAGCTCGACCCGTTTTAACTGAATTGTCAAAGGACAATTATCTTGTGGTGAAATCAGGAAAAAAACAGACATGGGTTTATATTTGAATCACACTCTCTGCCTTTAAGGTTAAAGAAGGACACAATAACAATAATTTGTCTATGAAAGAGCAAAAAGGTCAAACATGAGGAATCAGAGACATCAGCTGTTGCTGGGATTGTTGTTGTGATGTCTACACTGTCACTCTCTTGTAGCATATTGAATTACAAAGACTCTCTGCCTTTCAGCACCGAAGAGATTAAGCACTTAAAGTGACACGCAAGGGCATATGGGTGTCGGTTTTTAAACAGTAATGTGTGTCTGTGTGGAAATACCTGTTTGCTGTAGTAGGAATTAATACAACTTATTGCTGCATTGCACTTATATTTTAAGTGTACATGTATGCATGCACTGTGCTGATAAATGACAAAATGGATCAATCATAAAGCAACTTGCTATAAAGCATGTGCAAGAGTTTTTTTTGCTGGAATAGAATATAAACAGGAGTTTGCAGCAAATATAGGGAGAAGCTGTGCGAACCAGTTTAGTATTGTTCTTGTTATAATCATAATTTTGATGGGGCATTTATTTTTGCGGCTTTTAAAAGATCTAAAATCTCTGTTCTTCAGTTTTCTTTGAAGATTTCTCAGTTTGTGTTTACTGGTTCGGGCCTCCTTGGGGGCACTAATGATTTTCGACAGCGGATACCGATGCATGGGTAATCATGTCAGACAAATTAGCGTTTATACATGAAAGTTAAGCGGGAGAACACATTAAAGATTTTTTAAACAGCTCCCTAGTAAGGAGTTTGGTGATGCAATCAATACTAGTGGGAAAGCGATGAATTATGGAAAGTATCGACGTGGCTGGGATGTGTTTTGTAGCATACATATCGGTTCACTTAAAGACCCAACTTTCTAATAGATTTAGCAGAAGATCCAGATTTGTAGCAGGGTAAGGGTTTCAGTTTCACATTTACAGATCAGTGATGTGGATGAATCATTTCACTGTGCTGTGTGTGTTCGGAAAGAAAAACACTGCAAGGAGACGCACACCATTTTCAAAGTAAACAAAGTAGTCACAAAAGAAGTGCATCGACAGCTTTGATCTGCAATGGATGGAGATGTCCTCTTAAGGCCTAATAAGCACAGAGTTTTGACACATTTATTATTATTACATTATTATTATTATATATTGTATTAGGATTGGTAAAAATACTATTTTTTCTGTTTTCTCTTCATGTCAAACCTTCACTGTCACCTCATTTCCAGTCTCTGTCACCGTCTAGTTCGCCTGATACACTGGCAGGAAGTAGACTCTCATCCAGTGTGATATGAGAGCGCTGACCCGAGCCCACCTTGGGGCCCATCCTTAGGGCAAACCTCACCCTCACTACTCCCACACATAGTGAGTGTCTGGGCAGTGCCCAGAATCACAACATCATGAAATCCGGTGCCAAGTCCCCTCTCTCGCCACCTCTCTCACCAGCCTCCCACTCTTGCTTTGTTTTTTTTCACTATGTTTTCATCAGTCTCCTCCTGTTTTTTTGTCTCCACACAACTTTGACTCTTTTATAGATTGTTTTTACAGTAATAACATAAAGTGCATGCATATAGCTACGCTTTATTGAGTATTTACAGTTTACACACTGAAGATTTCACAAAATCTGAATTGGGTATTAGTGGACTTATTAAAAAAACATAACAAATCGCTTTCAAAATAATGCATGATCTATCAATATTTAATAATATTTCCCAAAACTTTTATGAGAAAACCTTCTGTGGATTCATATTTTTCTTTGTGAAATTAAGTACTAATAATTGCTTACATTATTTGGATGAGGACAGTAGTGTTTTTTCTAAAGTCAACTTGTCATATTTGAAGTAAGAGTGCACAGATCTTGTTTACTGGGCTGATATATTACCTAATGCCGTTTATTTTGGATTTGCAAACTAAAGATACAATTAATCACCTGCAATGAGCTGAAGGTGTCAGATATGCCATCATCTAGGCTGAGTTTAGAGATCTGGACAATAGTGTACTTTATAAACTTTTTTTAACTCATGACGCTGAGAATGGGACTTTTGGGGCACACACAATCCCTGTGTAATCCTATATGAGACCTTCTCAATCTCTTAGATTAGGTAGCTGTGAAATCTGCCGCCCATCAGATTTTATTCTAGTTCACAGTAGTGCGACATTAAATATAAACTTAATTTCTCCTGAAATTTTAAAGGCGTTCCATCACGCATCTCTGCAGTGGTGCTGCTGACCAGGTAGGGTGAAGCAAGACCAGCACCTGATACAGAACAGAATATGATCCAGAGACGCTAATCAGGGCCTTGAATCATTTGGCCTGAGGAATCCGTGGCAGCATGTATGTCCCTACATTCTACAGTCATGAGAGCCAGTAATTGCTTTTCCATTCCAAGCACTCCTCCAGCTTTTGCACTCTTGAACACAAGACTTAGAGCCCAATCTCTTGGGACTACGAAAGTAAATGGCAATTTGAGCCCCACCACTTTGCCAGTAGATAGTGTGGATTATAGTGTTCTTTCTGCTTTGTTGCAGTTCTGTACGGGCCAAAGAGACAGACAGACAGATTGACTACAGAGTAGATGACTGAATCACATACCTGCCGACCAACTGGCAAATGGATGAAACTCTGGCTAGCTAAGTAAAGAGGGTGATAGCTTGGCTGACTCGTCAAAGGAAGGACGCGTTTGAACAGAAAGATTCATTAGTGCAAGCTAGTGGGTAGTTTGCTCAGTAGCAGTAGAACGTGTTTTTAAAATTATAGTTTTCTTTTGAGTCACCTGACTGACACTCACTACAATGGGCTGATAAAGTTTAAGCGAGATGGCAGGAAAACATGAGAGAGGAAGTTAGCTCACAACCTTTTTCCTGTTTGCGACAGTGATTGGGCGGGCAGCTTCCTCATGCTCCTCTCGTCACGGTGTCGCCTACCGGCTCTAACTCGCTGCTTCTCACTCGCAGATACACACTCACACAAAAGACACAGATTCTCAGAGATGAATATGAAAATTAAGCATATTTTGGGGAGGAAAAGCTGAAAACATCAGCACTTTCAGAGTAATTGCCCCCATTGAGTCAATCTGCTTTTCTTTTCCCGTAAACACTTTACATTGCACCTTGACAACTGAACAACTTAGTGCCTTACCTCTTCCACATTTCGCCACCCTCTGCTCTTTACCTTTAAAGTTTGAGTGATGTCTCTTTATTATATACATTTACTCTCTTGTCAATCAACTTAAAATGTCCAGAACCAATCTTGAGCTCAAACAGTGTACAACATAAGCTTTCACTTGCACAGTTTAAAAGAGCTTAAAAGAACGAATGACTGAAATTAATTTAATTTGTGCGCGTGTGTGCATGTTAGCATTTAATGTGTGGATAGGATACACACAGTCACAAAACAAAATGGCTGGGGAAAGCAGTTAAAAAAAAATCAAGGATACAGGTACTTATTTCATCTTTGTTTCAGATATGTGCAAATACTAGGTGCCAACATTTATACAGCAGTTAGTGCAGCTGGCTGCAGAGGCATTTTCATTAAAGCATAAGTGAAAATATGGCTCTTAAAATATTTAGCACTTTGCCTTCCCCTGCTCTTCGTGTTAAGAATGGTGAATTCACTGTTTCCTCTTCTTGTATCTATCTTTTATAACAGTGTTTTTACATGCAATATCCCACTTGAGTTAAAACACCGGCTACAAACTGCTGCCTGTGCTTATCTGACATGCTGATTGTTGGGCTGTGGTTTGTTCAAGTGTTGTGGGAATCTGTAAAATCCAAGACTTTCGATTCTGTGGATTATTGCTACATCCTCTGGGTATGATTGTTGAGATGCTATACAAGCAGTGTTACCACTGCTGCTGCTGGATAATGCTGTACTGCATTATACTGTACAATGGTATCTGAATGCATCATCAGTACAGACGCAGCCATGCGTTACATTTATATTTGTCTAAAAATCTTGTTATGCTGGTGGAATCTACTGTGTACAGTCCTAAACACCAGAATATAAGTGCTGTCTAAGAATGAGTAGGAGAAAAATATCGCACCATGCAACCTTTTCCACGCAAAGACACACAAACACACACACACATACACACACACATATACACTGCTGAGCCTGAAATAGTGAGGACAATATGACTCATGCAGTAATGTGTGAATCTTGGGAGTGTGGGTGTCATCTTATATTAGCAGACCCAGCCAGCATAATCTCCCTGGACACAATTGCACAGAACACACTAATGAACATAACTATCCAGGTTTAGTGCTGACGCCAGAGACCAGTGTTTAATGCATTACAGTACATTACTGATTACATGCGCTGTGTTTAATAACTGTCTGCTGCTCTTCAGCTGGCTTTTGTTGCCTTTTTGTATTGCACATTTAATGAACATAGTGCGTCGGAAAACAAAACTGCAGCATTGATGAACATCATAGGATGATGATGTGAACAAAATTAATGTACGGATTTGATATGAAATAATCTTGGATGCTGAATGGATAAGGTTTGGATGATAACATATATATTTCTGTAGTCTGTAAATTATTTTTATTGACAAATTGATTACTGAGGAGATTCTTAATTTTAAATTGGTAAATGGAGTGTATTCTTTTATATATATTATATAAAGTACCTTTCTATACTTACCAACTCTCAAAGTGCTTTTCTGTACAAATCACATTCATCTCTTCATGAACACATTTACTCGGCACTTCTTTAGCAGCACTTTGTCTATCATTCATAGACTTTCGGTACATCCATCATCAGATCCACAATTTGGGGTCCAGTATCTTGCCTGAGGACCCTTTGAAAGGCAGACAGAAGGAGCCGGGGATTGATCTACACAGCCTCTGATTATAGGACCATCCTCTTTACCATTACTGTGCACCGCAAAATGTTCTCAGATCACTAAATTGGAGAAACATAGATAAAATGAATAGAAAAAGTAGTTCAAACAGACCGCCAAGGCCCAGAAGTCCCCTTAAATTCAATCAAGCTGCACCAAATTGCACACATATAGGCATCGGTCCAATGAGTGAATCCATGAGAAATGTCACAAAGACAACTATCTCAAAGTGCTAAAGAAAGTGAGAAAAATCCTGGAATCCACCTCTGCACCCACCTTTGACTGAATCCATGTCAACATTTAATAGGTTTTTAATGAGTTCTTTCTTGGCCCCTGTGCCATCAATCCACTGAGTTTTGTGCTGATCAGTTTTTTCATAAACCTGCTGACACACACACATACAAACCAACCAAAAATCATACCATCCAACCAGCCAACCAACCATCCAACCAGGCATCCAGCATTGGCGCAGATGTTGCAAATTCTATTCAGACACAGTCAACAACACCTGCTGTGATTTATGGCTCTACCGATTGTTTCTCTAAAATAAGCAGCTTTGCCTAATAGTCACATATACACACCCACTCCCAAAGCATGGCTGGTCTGAGTGTTCCCCGTCGACAGCCACCTACCCTGTGCATACTGATTCATACAGGCGCTGGGACGGGTTCTCTGTTGAGGAGAATGCCAATTTGACTGTCAGTGTGACTGACACCAAAGTGGTTAGAGTTTGAAAAGACCATCAACTGGGTTTGGGTATAGTTACCATTCCATGAAATTATTGCTGTAACTTCTCTTTTTATACCCACCCTAAATGTTGCAGCGTTTATTGACATTTTAAGAAATTACTACATCTAATCCTGCAAGTAATTGATTTTTTGGTTTTTCTGATGCATGCAAGGCTTTCGGTCTCTTTTGAAAGACAACATTATTTGATTCCTCCCACATCTGGGCAGCCTGCTCCACCGTCAAAAATACATTTCCAGGAGAAGCTTTTTCATACTACACAGCTTTTTGATATCTTTCATCATGTGGAACAGGCTAAAAACAGACATTTTATATAACATTACTAGTTATCAGTACATGCCTTAGTTACAGTGGTTAGTTCTGTATTTGGCTAGTTAGCAGTAATTCAGATTCCTACGGATGGGGTCAACTTGAGTTTTCAGTTGTGTCCATGTTGACGCCCTCACAGGTCACAGAAGATAGGAAAAAAAGATTTGAGTGAGTTGGAGTGAATGACGAGTTCAAGGACGTGTAGTGTTTGCTGAGAATTGGAGGCTTTAGCAGAGTAAGTCCATCGAGTTTTTCTCTCAGTCGACTGCATCTCTCTGTCTGCGCCCATGTGCGATTCATTCCATCTCATTATTTCTGTCGGGACAGACAGTTTGACTTTTGTGTGTGTGTGTTTGTGTGTGTGTGCGTGTGCGTGAGTATACAATCGCTGATATATCATGACAAAACCTTTTGAAAAAGTCTTTATAGTCGACCAGCCAACCTGAGCATACGGACTCACGGCAGGGTGGGATGAGCCGGTGAGAGAAATAATGAGAGATAAAGAAAACGATTGTGAGGCAGGTCACAACTCATTTAACAACACAGTGGAGTTATATTCAGTGTGGGTCATGACAAAAATGACAAAGCAGTTTTTCGGCAAGAAAATGTATTCATATACAAGGAAAAAGAAAAGTAGAAAGAAAAGGATTTTCTACATGTGAGACCATGTTTAAGAAAGTGTTTCTGCATGAATGCATGTAATGTTTGCGTCAGACAACACTGTGTGCTAGCTGGAGACATGAATGAATGCACATTGTACACACTTCCACTAAAGGTAAAACAACAGCGGGTTAGCCTCACTTACACCTGAGCTGGTATAGAGTTGAGTCATCGTGGTTCTTGTGATCCTCCCCCGGGGGGGAAGTGACTCCAGATGAAAGCTAAGAGTCATTTACATGATTATCCTTCAGTGAGCAGTCAAAAACAAGAAAGAGACAAGAGGGAGGCAGAAGAACCACTGAGGTCACCTGAAATGGTTGCTATTGTTAGAGAGATGAAAAAAGAGGTTGTACAAATAAATCAACAGCTTGATCCATACTGCTGGGCTCTGCCTGCAGCAAAGAAACAATCTTAGCTGGAGAACTGTTTTCAATAGTAAAAAAAAGAACCAGTACATGACCGTACGTAGCACCTCCTGCAAAAAAAAATTTTTAAAAAAATAATAGTATAAGTAGTAGTAGTAGTATCAAATGCCAACTGTTAAACCGATATCATTGGGTAAATCCTTGTACATTTAGTTATTATTGAAGTACTACCCCATACATCTAGGACATACATTTAAAGAAACTATGATATAAAGTTGAGTGAAAACTTCATATTGAGAGATGGGTTGCTTTAAAACCCTTTTAGACTCTGACTGTTTTATCGGTTTGCTGAGGAAAATTGACCAATCATAGCCTCAGTATCAAAAGTCTTGAAAATTTGAATTCAATAAGTTTTATTTATTTGGTTGTATTTGTGTTTATTATTAAAATGTAAACTATCAAGCACCAGAGGTCATAAAGATTTAAGAATAACATTTAGGAATCATTGCAATTGTTTGTAAGAAAAATACCTGACGTTGCCCAACCCGCAAAATCCTCATCAGTTGGGCTCTTCCATTTCCTGAAGGGACCGTGCTGCTCTTAGTTCAAAGGAATCAACTGAAACATAACTCATCTACAGCTCGTCTCCCCTACCACCACTGTACAAAGATCCATGTTGAGTCATTTGAGTGTTGAGTCATTTGAGTCAACAAGTAACACTTTTATTACTTTTTGGCTTTGTCACTAAGAAAATAACACCTCATGTATGTGTGTGTGTGTGTGTGAGCCGTGTGTGGAGGCTGTGACTGCAGAGAGACAACCATTGGATGGAATGGAAATAGCAAGTATTTGTGTGTGTTTGTGTGTGTGTGTTCCTGTACTGGAATTTTTGTGAGGACCATTTAAAGCATAGACCCTACAGAGAGAGGACATTTTTTGAATGGGAGGACATTTTGACCTGTCCTGTCAATGGGCTGTTTGAGGGACAAGGCTTGGTTTTAGGGTTAGGGTTAGGGTTAGAATGAGGTTATAGTTAGGGTAAGGGTTTGATATTTAGTTTGGATGGGTAAGGTTAAGGTAAGGGGCTAGGAAATGTATTAGGTCAATGGATGTCCTCACTAAGATAGATGTACAAACGTGTGTATGTCCGAAGAATTGCTCTTTGTTTGGTTGGAACTTGAAGAAACACAGTGGATGTTTTTCAGTGAGCGAGTGACAGAGTGACCAGATATAGAGCGAGGAAGTGATGCAAGCGGATGAAAGACGGACCAAAAGCAAACAATCAGTGTGTGAAATCATCCTGCAGGAGATTAAACCTGTGAGTGTGTGTGCTAACTTTAGCGGGGTGAGTGCGAGTGTGTGTGTGGGTCTTCGTGACTGAGGTGGGACAGCAATAATCCGGGTCGCTGAGAGCTTAGATGTGTGTTTGTAAGGACACTGGAGAAACCCACCTGAACATAGCAACTGCTCCCACACACTTCTTCACCCTGTATTTGTTCACAGTGTCAGCCTGATTAATCACTGCCTCTAAAACCCTCTTACCACTCCCACATCATCTCTCTACAATACCTAAAATGACAGTAGGATGAAAATGAAAATAGTTGGAGCCATATTGAATTACACTTAATCGATAGAAAGCTTCATAGTTCTAGTGCTGATGTTGCATCAACAAGGCTCCACGGTGACTGATCGAAACAGATCTGGTGTTCATGCACAGACCGGCTGCTCTCTGCCAACCAAGTAGGGCATCCTCAGTTTTCAGGCCCGGTGGAACATTGATTCTCTCTTTAGACTCCTGTGAAACTGCAGGTGGAAGTATTGCAGCCATGGTGGCAAACTTGCAGACAAAATATCCTGTATAATGTTTAAAGGTCACACACATTGTGCTCATATTCAGGTTCATAACTTTGATCAAGGTTGTAATTTGTAAAGGTTACCATGCTCTAATGATCAGAAAACACATCACTTTGCTCGTCCTGCCCATTGCTGCAGCTCCTCTTTACAACCTCTGTCTGAAAGCTTGGATTTAGCTCCTGTCTCTTTAAGGGCCCCCTCCCACAAAAAGAGTAGATATATGTGGTTCTACTCTTGCTTTACCTGTCTTGGTTACAAACTTTTTCAATAAAGACGTATATAGCACACGGTAAAAGTGAAAAGAGCTAAATATGTCTCCTTAAAAATGACTCTGATGCTGAGGCTGTCCTGACCCCATAAGTTGTTTGCTCAAGCACCACCGCTCGTTTCAAGCAAGGTCCCGTGGTTTTGTCAGCAAATGTCCCAGACAGACACGTTCAAGTGAGATGATAGGAGTAGAGGAGGTCAGGTGATATAGAGAGAATGGATGGGTCTGATGGAGGGGTCAAGAAAACATTGGACGGAAACATGGAGGACTGCTCTTTGTTTTAAATTTTCAAACCAAAAGTCGATGTTGGATCTTTTGACCATAATCATTTGATAAGTATGACTTAAATGGTGATCTTTTCCTCCACCTGACCAAGTCATTTTGTGGCTAAACCTAACTACACATCTACCATAGCATTGCTACACCATACAGGGAGTTTGCTGTTAATGAATTACGCCACATAATGGACCAGGACTCCTCTAGTGGTCTCCTTTGAGAGTGAAGAGGTCAACACTCCTTTCAGCAACACAGTGACGCATCGGTGTCCCACAATTAAGCTGCTCTGTATGGTATAAGTTCTGCTGCAGTTTTGACCTTTCAGACTATTTCCGTCCTCGTGCACATGACAAGTAGGTAAAGTTGTTCCGGAGAGTCCTTCTCCTTGGCCTCCCTCGAGTCAGCACTGTCCGTCCTGGTCTTGAGTCATGGCAGGATTTTCACCTTCCCTCATAGTTATTTCTTTTCTTGAACCAGCGTCACCTCATTCTGCCAGTCCTCGCCCGAAACTGAACTGTGAACTAAATGTTGACAGTGTTTATCGTTTTGTGTTTCACCTCTGACTTTGTTATGCATGTCTAAATACAATAGGAACACTTAAGGAGTTTAACATTACACCCTTTATTCGGAATATTTCAACCTTTATGAACGTAGGATTCATGACATGGCTGTTTTATTATAAATGTCTTAGTTCTGACCATTGTGCCCAATAATGTGTCACTAACCCATGCTTTGCCCACACTGTACTCCTCACTGTAGCCTGTATTAGTGCTGGCAGGATAGTTGGACACTGTGGTGACCAGGGTAAGAAGCCCGTAACAGCTCTAGGCTGGATTTAGACATGAGCAACCACACAAATCGGACTTAACACCCGTCATGACACAGATGTAGTTTCCACATCATCAGCTCGACATGGCAAAACAGCATCAAAATCGAGGTCAAGCGAGGTTGAAAATCTGATTTCCTGGGTAAATCCAGCTTCCCACATTTAGCGCTGCGTTTGGAGCCGCACAGCCTCTGCAGCATCTCACTGTAATAGCACAATGGCTCACAAGCCTTCAGTCGATATCTGTTGCAGGATGCCAGGATCATTGGGTGTGGGAGGGATTAATGGATATGGATCAATCTCACAGGGTGAAGTAAACAAAGATAAGGGCTTACAGTCACAGTTACACATCACTGATCTTATGGTCAAGTTGCACCGACAGAAGGAAAGATGTTGGTTTTGTACATTTATGAAATATTTCATTACAGGAAAGAAGGCCACAATAGATTTCTTACAGCCTAGTCAAATCATTTTACTGGTTCAGTCACAGGACACACATATGAATCAATGTGTGGGCACGCAAACAAATATCCGAGGATACAAATGAAAGCACACGTTCATGATCACATAAATACCGTTTCAGCCCTGCGTGCTTCTGTTCATACAAACCGATGTATTCACAGACACAGAAGAGATACTACTACCATAAATGTGCCATATCTGTGTTAACAGATGAATGAATATAGGCCATATCTTTGCCTCTTTGCCTTAGCTACTCTAAATCCGGTTGTGGGTGTTGACGTCACTTTGCCGAGATGACGGGAACATGCAAGTGTGCCGTCATGAAGCTGTGTTCGTGTAGCACAGAGCTCAGGATGTGTGCGTTTGTTTAAGATTGCAGAGGCATGTCAGGTCAAGCTGGCGCGACATCCTTGCAAATGATAAAATGAAACGTGCAAAGGTTTTTGTGTGTGTGTGTGTGTGTGTGTGCAGGGAAAAAGTTCTCCCGAGGCAGTTGGTATTAACTTTCAGAATTTTTTATTCAGACTACAACTACCTTGTCAGTTATTTTGAGGCTCCATATATCTGCCAAATATAATCTCTGGTAACAATGACCTTTTGGGTTGGTAAATGAGATCATCACCTGCTGTATCACAATGTGTATCATGTTTCTTTTATTTTCCTCCTGATTCATTCCAGGGCTGTTACCGAATCTAGGGGTGTTGTTATTGATTTTTTGTTTTGTCTCTGTAAAAAAAATCTAAAAGTGTATTGATTTTTGTAACAATTTATGACACATTACATTCAGTGGGCTACTAAAATGTGAAACCTGTTGGAATGGGGCTTAAAGCTTATGTCACTGATGGACTTTAATCCCTTTTCTGGTGCTTTATCTCTGCTTTAAAAGGGCATTTCAGGAGAAGATTTGCTCCATGTGATTGTGTTTCAAGCTGGATCGGTTTTATTCCACAACACTGAGTGAGGGTTTGCATGCAGGCGAGTGTGTGCATCTACATCTTTGTGAATATATGTACTGTACGTGTCTGTATATACAAAGCAATAGGCTTTTGTCAGTTGCCTTGAGGAATTGTACGTTAAATTACCAATCTTAACTCAGTGTTCAGAGCAGAAGCTGCAGTTGGTTTGAATCGAGCTGGAGCTTCTGACCTGATCTCATTTTAACTAATAAGCACTCATCACTAGTTATCAAGACCTGATCAGCACATGAAGTAAGTAAGTGTTTGTTTGATGTGCTGCAGAGGTTATGGGGCTGCATTTAAACATCATGTTAATGACTCAGTGTTGAAATGAGAGCATGAAGACATGATCTGACACCATTGATTACTAACTAAACACACGATTGTAAGTTTGTCACCTAAATCATCCAAATAAAATATGGTACAACGGTACAAAGAACGTGACCCAGGTCATTTTTGGAATTGTGAACTTGGTTATAATAAAAAAAAAAAATCAACTATGGATGTATATCATCCACAACACTGTGAGCAGCTTTTCTCTGTGATGAAGATGAACAAAAAACCCACGCAGGAGTTGTCTCACCGATGTACACCTTCACTCCATCTTGAGTGTTTCCACAGCACAGAACCTATCCCCAAACAGTTATGAACTGGCAGCCAAGAAAAGATGTCAAACATCTGGCTCTGCCACATGTACATAAAAGAAGAATGTAGCTCACATAAATATGTTTTCTTTTTGCACTTTATCCAATATCCTGTCCATCCTGTTTAATAAATGTTGACCCTGTTTGGCCCTTGACGTAGTCCCAGTTTTTAATTTTGGCCCTCTCTGTGATTGAGTTTGACACCCCTGGCATACATAAATAATAGAGGAGTAGCACTAGCATACTGATGTTCTTTTAATTATACAAATGAGATTAGTATTACATGTACAGAATAAAACTGTGTGCTGTTTATGGCAGATCTAAGTCTTTTAATAATTCCAGATAGAGATTTTCAGTTGAGTGAGGACCAAATAGGTTTCAGCATCTCAGGGCTGAAGGACTTTTAGACCTTCACGGAAGCATGTTTGCAGATGAAAGGTTTGTTGTTATCAACATGGATTGTCTTTGTTGTGAAAAAATGGCAAAGACAGCTCGCACAAGTCCGTATGTCATCACACTGACGGCAGATAATCAAATTGTAATTTGACTCCAAAGCATCAAAGCAACCAACCATCTCTTTATGTTTGTTCTTCATGTTTGGCCAACATACCTTGACATTACATGTCAAAGCCACGCATGATCAACATGTTGATGTGTCTACCTGCTCAATGACATGATGCAGCCAAAGATTTGATCACTTATAATGTCACATGCAGATATTTTTTGCTGCATATTCCTTATTTGTCAAACAATATTATTCTGTAAAATTCCATTGATAGTGTCTCAGCCAGCTCTGAGGCTTCCTTCTGCTGCTCAAAAATTGTTGAAATTCTGCAAAATCCTCAATTTAAATGAAAAACACTAGTGAAAACATCTCTAGGATTATTTTATGGACGGTCAATGGATCCTTTTTACTTAAATTTTACACACTAAACTTTCAAGTGTTTACCTTAGTTTATGAATGAAAGATGTGTTCAAGTTGTGGACTATTTTATTTCAAGTTTCAATTTGCACATTTTAGTGTTATCATGGTTTTACTTTTTAGGTATGGGCAGAGGAGAAACTGACCTGCAGTATACGCTGGGTTGTCAGAAGAATTTAAAATTGCAAGACTTATTGGCACAAAGTATTATGAAGGTACCTAGTGTACTCAAGTAACAGATATAAATACAAATTAAAATGACAGTACTTACAACAGCACAAAACAAATCAAAGGCAGTTTCAGTTTGAAGATACAAAAGTAAGTAGCTACGGTCATAATTCTGAAACATGAATACAAATTATAGAAAACAACAAATCATTTGCATGAGGCCTGTCAAACACTATTTGATTGCTGTAGGCCATTTATTGTACACAGGGTTATAAATTGATGCCAAAGCTGTGTTTCAGCTAGCATTCCCTTAATCATCTGTGGGTGGATACAGTGTGTATGTAAGCATTGTGCATAGAGGCTCATGGGGGATGTTAAGAGTCAGAACTCCTCATATGGATGTCAGTGATTACGCAGGAGTGTTTGTTTTGGTATCCATGTGAGCTTCTTTATGCACCCAGAGAACTGCTGACAGTAGGACGTACGTGTCCATTAACGAGTCACTTGGACTGATATCAAAGGGGAGAGAGAGATAAAGGAAAATAGAAATGACAATGCAGGAAAAGAGGGAAAGGAATATAAAGGGAGCGCAGGACGGACAAAGTCCGGTAAAGTCTTAAATCAGTCAGGATGAACAAATTTGAAGAAAAGGGAGGATGGTTTTATTTTGAAATAATAAAGGAAAAAGAGATTGGCTGGTCTTAAATTACTCTATCGATAACAAGAGACTGAATGTTTAAGATCGTGATAATTAGTTTGGGAAAAAGGGTTAAATCATTTTTTCTTCAATGCGTATGAGATAGAAAAGTCTCGATTTTCGTACTGCTGTATTTCCATGTCCTCTGAGTGTGTCAGTGAGTTGAGATCTGATTATCTGTGAAACGGTCCGTTGTGCTTCCTTTTCTCTACATTAAAACTTTTACATTAACATTGGGCCTTAAGACAGACAGGAGATTAACATGTATTTGCTTCCTGTTATTTGTCTTGTATACAAAATGCCAGGAGGAAGTACACACACACACACACACAGTAGAGAAAAAACTCCCACCTCTTTCTTCAGAGGTGCATTATAACAACTTCTTCCACTGTCGCCTTGTTCGTTATTGTCTGACACTCTCGACTCTGCGCTGCCCTCTATTTGATGTATTGCTTAACAACCCAAACAGCATGAAGGATGCAAGGAAGAATTTTGTCAGTGAAGGTGACATCATTTGAAAAGGACATATCTCGTTTTGAACACAAAGGCAGCATAAATTAACCTTTATTGAAGGTAGTATTTTCCTGGCCTGCTAGGATGTTAGCAGTTCACCAACTGGCCTTGTGATTAGTCCCAAACAAGCCTTTTGCATCTCCCTATTCTGCAAAGTCACAGAGGTCAGTTTCGGTGTGCCAATTTCTGCTGGTGGGACCAGACCTTAATAGCAAAGTTCAGCCAGTTTGAAAAGAGCTGACAGCGGCAGAATAGGAGATTGGGCTAATAAATTAATTTGACATTTATATTGCTTCACAAACACAACAGGAAATGACTTTCCCTTTGGAGCGTCATCATATTTACAGTGTCCAATCCTGGACTGTCTCCGTATGACTCTCTACGGACGGGACAAGTGTGTCAGTCCTGAAGCCCACTTCCTCTCCTCACTCCACAACTGCCACCGTCGTTGGTTCTGTAAATCTTCCTCTTTCCCCTCCGACCAAAACCCATCTGTCCTTTTATTACTATGATGGTACAGAGCAAGTCAATAGTTGAAGGCTTTTATGCTCTCTGTCCCTCAGTCCTCTTCATAAGTATTTATTAATGCAGCCGTGAATCTACTGCATCTGTCTGCCTGTCCTCTATTTCCCTGTAGTTACCATTAAAAGTGCTGCTCTTTCTGTGCTCTGTAACACATTACCCCCCGCACACACACACACACAACCCATCTTCAGCCCCTTTCTTCTGGTAAGAAGCAAAGTGGTGCTCGCAACGCATACCATTACTTAACAATTACCCTTTCAGATGGAACTGCATGGCTATTTATGGACTTCCTCATTTATTTCAGCCAGGCAGCAAAATGCTGATCGCCTCTAAAAATTTCCATTTGTGGTTCCACCGCAAGTGGATTTATTATAAGTGTTGGGCGGCAGTGTGACTCTGACTGTTTGTGCATCTTAGGGTGTGTGTCTGTGTATCCATGTGCTTGTGTGTGCGAAGGAACATCAACCTCATAACATTTGTCTATAATTAAAAAATTCATTGCAAACATACACACGTTCAAATCCACCCATCACAGACCTGTTGTCTCAGTGGACAAGTAATGAAGGAACAACTAAAGGTGAGTAAGGTCAAATAACTAAACCAATGCACTAATACTACTACTACTACTACTAAAACAAAAACAACAACTATTACTACTACTACTACTACTACTTACAATAAATATTATTTTAGTAATAACAATTACTCCCCAGTTGATTACTTGCATTAATATTTTGCTGCGGTCATTATTGTGTACTATTATGCATACATTTCTAGAAAAAAAACAATTATTTAGATATCTGCCATGTTTGAGGGGAAAAAACGGTATGAAGGATCAATGAACAAATCTAATATCTATCCAACAAACCGTTCAGAATACAATTACATTTTTCATTTTCTTACAAAAACTAAAATTGTTGGTGTTTGTAAGAAAATGCCTCTGAAAATATGTTAAATATATATATTTTTTTACTATAAATTACTATTTATGCACAAGTGTCTGTGGAGTATCACATGCTACACCTCTGTGCACAGCGCACAAACACACAAACACAGGTACAAGGACAAAGTGAGACAGGGTGAGAAAGAGGTTCCTGTGTCACATGATAATCAGCATCTGTCATGTTTTTCAAAAGAACCATATGTTTCCCTCGGGGGGGGGGGGGGGGCTGTAGACGGCAACACATTAGAGGGTTCAAGGACATACTGGCTTTACAGGGAAATCATACAGTTAGATTTCTCTGTTTGAGTAACGCTCTCATAAGTGTGACCGTGCACAGAGCACTGCAATGTATGAAGGGGGATCCATTATTTCTGTGCACCTCCAATGTGCAAAGTCTGTCACATGGTTATATGTTATATTGTATATTTATATTGTGGCAAGACAAGGAAAGGCACAGATGCAGGTACTGTTTACTGTCGTTTATTCAGTAGCAAGGAAGAACTGGCACATGTTCCCCATACGGGAAGTATATATAGCTACAGCTTCTAACATTACCCATCAACCCACTGGGTGAGAGGACACACCCATGAGTGCAGCCCCCCCCCGAACACCCAGAGGGAAAAAAAATGGGACAAAAGTCAGTACCTCTCAGGGGGTTTAACGAGGCGACCATAATGGCTACGCCGACCCCCGTCCGCAAACGCAGGGGTGGAACAGGCAGAAGGGACATCATTTACAACAGGCACAGGATCAGGAGGCACAACTGGAGAAAACAACACAGGGGTCTTAGAAGGGGGGCGACCACGACGGGGAACCCGGGCCGGTAGCACCTCCTCGCCGGCCAACAGATGAGCTGGCTTAAGCCTGTCTAACGAAACGCACTCCCTGCGCCCGCCCATGTCTAGAATGAAACTTTTAGAACCCGCCTCTAGCACTCTAAACGGGCCGTCATACGGGGGCTGGAGGGGAAACCGGTGAGCATCGTGACGCACGAAAACAAACCGAGTGGTCGCGAGATCCGTTGGCTCGAAAGACAGAGGAGAAAAATGATGCACGGGCACCGGTGCACAAGCGGCCTGTGACGCAGGACGCGCAACAGGAACCGGAAAGGGGGCCGAGCTTTGAGGTAGAAACTCCCCTGGGACGCGTAGCGGCTGACCAACTCTGCAGGCGAGGCATGCAGGTCAGCCTTAGGAGCCGAGCGCAACCCGAGCCCACGGCAACCGATCCAACCAGTTTGCATCTGAGAGCGCAGCCCGCAATGACGCCTTAAGCGACCGGTGAAAACGTTCACACAAACCGTTAGCCTGGGGGTGGTAGGCAGTTGTACGGTGAACCTGTGTGCCCAAAGACTTTGCTAGCGCCGACCAGAGATCCGAAATGAACTGCGGGCCTCTGTCAGAGGTGATATCAGACGGTGCACCAAAACGTGAGACCAAAGCTGAAAGAAAAGCGCGTGCCACGTCCGCAGATGTTGTGGAAGACAGAGGAACCGCCTCTGGCCACCTAGAGGCCCCACAAGGTCGATATGCACATGATCAAAACGCTTGGCCGGAATCAAAAATGGCTCGAGGGGCGCCCTAGTGTGCTGGTGAACTTTTGCGCGCTGACACGCCACACATGTGGCCGCCCACTCCTTTACCTCTTTGCGAAGGCCAGGCCACACAAACTTCGAAGACACCAAATTCACCGACGCCCGGACACCCGGATGAGAAAGAGAGTGCACCATATCAAAGACCCAACGGCTTTCTTAAGCTTCAAAGCACCATACAATGGTTGCAGGAGTTTGGCCGCACGAGGCAAGAAACGATTGTAAAAGTTTACCATGCCCAAAAACTCCTGTAGCGACCTGACCGAGACCGGACGGGGAAAATCCGCAACTGCATGCACCTTCGAGGGCAAAGGAACCGCACCCTGCGACGAAATGCGATGGCCCAAAAAGTCTATGACAGACAGCCCAAACTGGCACTTGGCTGTGTTGACAATGAGACCATGTCCATCAAGGCGCTGGAAAACCTGCCTAAGGTGCGACAAATGCTCATCAACCGACGGGCTGGCCACCAAGATGTCGTCCAAATAGACGAAAACAAACTCGAGGTCACGTAACACCGAGTCCATCAAGCGCTGAAACGTCTGCGCTGCGCCTTTAAGGCCGAACAGCATTCGCAGGAACTCGAAAAGCCCAAATGGTGTAATGACCGCAGTCTTGGGCACGTCCTCTGCCCGCACAGGCACCAGATGATAACCTCGCACCAAATCGATCTTAGAAAAAATTGTCATGCCCGCCAGACGAGTCGAAAAATCCTGAACATGCGGAATGGGATAACGGTCATGGGCCGTAATGTTATTTAAACGGCGGAAGTCACCGCACGGCCGCCAAGACCCGTCCGCCTTGGGCACCATGTGGAGCGGCGAAGCCCACGGGCTGTTGGACCGCCTAAGGACCCAAACGCTCCATGGTAGCAAACTCCTCCTTCGCGGTGGCTAACTTCACGGTGTCGAGGCGACGCGAACGTGCGAAAACGGGCGTACTCGCAGTGGGAATGAAATGTTCCACGCCGTGTTTAGTAACTGCGGCAGAAAATGCGGGCGTTGTCAGCGAAGGAAATTCCGCCAGTAAGCGCTGGAAGACATCCTTTGATGCCGCGAAATTAGCGTGTGTTAACGGCCCGGGTCCCCCTGTCTGACACGGAAAAGATGCAAAAGACACAGCATCAATGAGCCTGCGATTAGCTACATCCACTAACAACCCATTAGTGCACAGAAAATCTGCTCCGATAATAGGAACTGTAATGGAGGCTACAACAAAGTCACACAGAAATTTGCGTCCATTGAAACACACAGTCACAGACTTGGGACCAAACGTCTCTATAGCCGCACCGTTAGCCGCTGTCAGACGCGGACCACTGCCACAGGCCGAGAGGTCCGTAGCTGCAGGAGGCAGAAGGCTCTTCTGCGAGCCGGAGTCCACCAGGAACTGATTACCTGATATGGAGTCATGAACGAACAGCAGCTCCTCTTGTTCGCCAGCGCCCACGGCTGCTACCGAGCGCCGGCTCTTCCGTTTCCTGGTGCCTCGAACGCGCACGGAGGAATGTAGCGGCGCGCCTTGCTGCCGAAGCGCTGATGGAAGAAACACAGCTGGCCGCGCTGTCTGCGGGTGGAAACTGCAGCCGTCAATGCCGGAACCTCGTCCTCCAACGTCGGCTGCAAGGACTCCACGGCGACACTCTGCACGGAGACGTTCCTCGAAGTCAGCAGGATCCGGTCCGCCTGCTCAGCCAATCCACGGAAGTCGCCGGCCGCCAAACAAGAAGAGTTGGCGAGGGCTGGCGCAGAAAGATGTGCGGGAACAGGAAACCATCATCCTCGGAGCCCAGCAACGACAGCATCTCGTCCATCAGGTCCACTGCCGAACCATCGCCCAAACCGGGAAGCGACAGTAGCTTGTCCGCTCTCTCCACGGCTGACAAGCTGTAGCGCCGGAGGAGAAGCTGCTTGAGGGCGGCGTACTTTCCGCGCAGCGGCAGGGCTCGCAGGAGCTGCATCACGCGCCAGTTGGATTGCTGGTCCAAAGCCGCGACCACCAAAAAATACCTGGAGTCGTCTGCCGTCACTCCTCGCAGATGGAAAAGAGCCTCGACGTGCAGAAACCACGGCGCGGGGTCGTTCTGCCAAAACTCCGGCAGTTTAACGTGCTCTGCGGAGCTGGTCGGTCGCGGAAGCTGCGGCGCCATGGTCGTTGTGGAGACACGGTCCACGGGCGCCGGGGAAGAAAATACGTCTTCCCCCGATGAGGAAGGGACACTGTCCTCCTCTACCTCGAACATGTCCAAAAAACGGGGTCACCAATGTGGCAAGACAAGGAAAGGCAGAGACGCAGGTACTGTTTACTGTCGTTTATTCAGTAGCAAGGAAAAACTGGCACATGTTCCCCATAGGGGAAGTATATATAGCTACAGCCTCTAATATTACCCATCAACCCACTGGGTGAGAGGACACACCCATGAGTGCACGCCACAATATGACTGTTACAGCGTCCAATGCAAAAAATGTCTTGTTGGTTGTTCTTTGGAATATATATGCCATTTTATGCTATTATAATATAAGTAATCTTTTAAAACCTTTTACATCTTTTAGACATATTTGTGATCTTACGAAAGTCACCCATGTAACCATGTTTTTCGATCAATACTATTAAGATCAACACATAATGAGGTGTTTCATTAGTCTTTAATGCCCCCCCCCCCCCTCCCCCGCATCCCCACAGCTTTAGTTCAACCAGGCATCTCATCCTGTTTTCCCCAGAATATCTCATTATCTGATTTAATTAGACTTTCATTTTGGGTAATGGAGTTGCCCGTCTTGTGCATTTCCGTCCAGGTATCT
The DNA here is from genome assembly GCF_949316205.1 of Platichthys flesus. Classification (NCBI taxonomy): domain Eukaryota; kingdom Metazoa; phylum Chordata; class Actinopteri; order Pleuronectiformes; family Pleuronectidae; genus Platichthys; species Platichthys flesus. The sequence goes on from NC_084948.1 coordinate 14,759,102, forward strand.
GTGCATTACAAGTCGGGATAACTTTCTCTATATTTAATTCGACTCCGGTCATTGCACTTAACAAACTGCGGTCATGCTGGAGATTGAGTATGACTTTTTATTTTTTAACTGTGAATTTGGTCCATCTCAACAGGGAAGTGAGATGTGATCCTTGATCAAGCATTTTTCAGGAGTAAGTGAGATGCAAGTTACTACAGGTGTTTTGTATCTTACTGTATCCTCATAAAAAGATTAAAGAAGTAACATGAGTACACAAAATAAATAAAAATCTTCACAAAAGTGCTCATGTAATCATATATTCGTACACTTTCCGAAATGTATTTTTTGATAGATAACTAATTTTTTTTTTTTTTTTTTAGATATCTCCATATATATAAATGTGCTGCATTTCATCATAACCAATGTGATGCAAATGACCAGTACCACAACTGAAATGGTGAATCTAAGACTGTTTCCCCTTCTATTTTGCTTTAGGTTTTGGATGGTGAAATCGAGAAACCAACTTCAGAACAAATACACTTTCCCAACGACAGAGAACGCAATAAGATATTAACACCAATGCTGTTGACTTTGTGTCACTAGTTTGACAAAATAAACAAAAAACAAATTCATGGATTAAATGTGTTGATTCAATGGAGAACTATCAAAGACTAGAAAGGCAATGGAGGAACGACAAAATGGGGAGAAATAAAATGCTGCTCTTTCATTGCAGATCTGGTTGTGGTGCTGAATGGACAGCTCCCACAGCCTGTCTTTTTATTTTCATTCTGAGTGGCTCTGCAGGACAGGACCCATATGGAAGACTAAGAGAAAGGTACAGTATGTTCAGAGGCAAGGTCGTTTACTACAAGAAACAGTCAAAACAGGCAGAAGTTTCCAAAAATGGTTGAACAGGAATCAGAAAAGGTACGGCACACTAGAGACATTTCAGAGGGGGGTAGACCTGTGACAGGTCAGACCATGGACAGTGCGGCACTAGGAGGGAACGCAGGAGACCAAAGGGGCTTAGGCGTGAAGTCTTGTTGCGTGCACACACTGGACAGTCAGCAATATATTCTCCCACCTCTTTCTCCATAGAGGGCTACCAGAAACGATGCTTGATGACAAACCCTGTGCTCTTACTTCCTAGGTGACAAGAGAAGTTAGAGGTGTGTGCCCAAGGGATGACCTGGGAACGAAGGACAGAAGGCACAAGCAAGAACAAAAAAAAAAGGATTTGCACAACTCCAGAAAATGTGTTATAATAAAAATCTACTGGGAGGAACAGGCGAGAGATTGAGAAGAGCAAACACAGGGTTTTTGATTATTGGCCTGTGAGTATAGTCTCTTCCTTGACAGCATCCACAGAAGCTACCTAGCCTTTTTATCTATGTTCCCTCTATTTCTCTCCTATTTTCCTCATCCTTTCCTCCCTTTACTGCAATTTTCATTCCCATGCAGGCGCCTTCTAAAGTAATTTGCTCCAAGATACGCATTATCGTGGGTAAAATTACTTTTGAGGCCAAAGTGAAATTGAGTCTGAATTGCCATAAAGTGCGTTAGTGGAAAAAAAAAGGCCTCAGGTAAAGGAGTCTGTTCCATGGCTCTCCACCACCTCCACCGCTTCCTGATCCCATCTGTTCTTTGATTCTTCTTATTTCTCATCTTTCTGTCCCTGTCTCGTAGCCACCTCTCAGAAGTGAGGACAGTTTCTGTGCATGTGTATGTGAACGCTTGTGTGCATGTGTCATTGTCCTCATGGAGGCGATTGCTTATGACTGCAGTGACACAAGGCTGTGCTTGATAGAGCTTGCTGACTGAAATGCTCCAATCCTCCAAAGGGGCCTCTCCCATCCCCTACACACTTGCCAATATTTATTGCGATGCCGTGAGCCTCACAACTTTGACTGTGCGGCATGTGTGTGTCCTATAGCACGTCCATGACTGAGCTGTGTGTTGTGTGTGTGGGGGGGGGCTGCTCCTCACAGTTGTAAATGTGAGGTAGGTCGGATCACAGATTTGAGGGATGGGCTGCTACAAAGGTCAGTCTGACCGAGGCGTTTCATTAATCGTGCTTCCGACTGCCTGCGTACAAATCTACCATAATAGTTTGCATAGGTCATGATGACAATGTCTTGGTGAGAGACATTGGGGGGTTGTGGTTCTGCCACAGATCTAGGGTGTGTGTGTGGATGCATATGCATTGGAATATACATGTTGTGTCCTGACGACTGCTTTAACACACACTTCCCTCTTGGCCTCTGTTCTAAATCCCTCTATACTTTCTTTTTTTCCCATCCCTTCGTCTATAACTCCCTTGTCCTCATTGTTATTTCTGTGACTGTAAATAGCAGACAGAGATGAGACTTACTGACGTTCTTTTCCCTTGTGGCATCAGGAGAATTGTACTTCAACAACTTTGAAACCATTTGTATGATCACCCTTCTTTAACACTAGCGCAGCCCAGTAAACTACTTGACCCTCCACAACAAATGGAGATTTGAAGATCTGCATTCTTTAAAATGCAAATCATTCTCCGAGCACTCAACCTGCAATCATTTGCATTTGTGAGTGGCAGACGCACACAAAGGGAAATTATAAGCCATAATTTGATAACATGTTATGTTGCTGTATATCTTCAGCAATCTCCTGAAACAAAGGTTTGCTATGACAGCAGTGGGTCAGAGTGTGGCCGTGGTTCTATTCAAACTGAGCATTTGAGTCACCCAAGGGAATAATAGTGCTTCTGTGTCGTTTCTCTCCATCGACGTGTTGTTGTTTAACTGACGACTTGCTGTGTCATCTCAAGGACAGTGTCTCTTGCTATTCGTCCCACACTTTGTAGCAGCATGTGAATATGTTAGTGGATGAAGGAATACACATGACAGCTAAAGGGCACTGGACATTGCAAGGGCTGAATAGACTGGTGTGATGGTTAGTTGAAAAGCTTTTTTTTGTAGCTAGGGGGGGGGGGGGGGGGGTGAAGAAACTACAATAGTTTTGGGGAAATTTGCCTTTTCCGAAAAACACATTTCTTACATCTGAGATAAAAGCTGTTGATTCCGCACACACTTGCACATATGTCTTAAACATGGTAGATAAAGATGGGCTCCACTTCCCTTCACTATCCCGAAATTAAACCAGAACTCTTCAGATAGGAACACTGCAATCTTTCAAACTCTGAATCGGAGTCTGCACAGTAGTGATCAAGTGATGAAGAGGCGATTACGAGGTCTTGCCAATGTGCTCAACCAATGATAAGTCTGTCAGTTATGTCATCAACATTATAGCATCAAATAACTAATCAAAGACAAGCCTGCCAGAAAAATCTGTACCTGGACATCCCTCCTTTGGGACGTCGGTAAGTAATACCTAAAATGTAAGCAACCATCGCAGGATTTATGACCCATACAGCAGCCAGCCACCAGGAGGCAATTGAGATTCTTTGGTTTCTCTTTTAGTGAGCATTCTTCTCCTAGTGCTTTATATAAAGTCTACGGTCTTGACAGGTCATCTGTATCAAGAGCGCCAAAGACTAGCATCCGAAGTGGAACCTAGTGACATCATGAGCTTAAAAACAAGATGTGCTAAATGTTGGAGCACCTTGGCGACAAGTCTGAAATGGTAGGGGAACAGCATCCAGTCAGACCGTAGAGGCAATAGAGGTTTCTCAAAAGGGAAGTGGAGAAATGGGGGCTAGAATTCCAGAGTTGGAGGGAAGGTTGATTGAACTCCAGCCCTTGTCAAGCTGCAGAAATGTAAGTGTCTTTTCATTTGTTTTTGTCAGCTATTGCGATAATTGGCTCCTATTGTAGAGCTGAACAAAAAGGGTAATCTTGTAATCAGTACGTCTTGTTTGAGATCATTTGTGAAATTTCTGCACCCAGCATCTACATTAGAACAACAAGAGATACAACTTCTTCTTCTCAAAGTCACAAACACAAAGTCTTATGAGGCTAAATGTAGGGCCTGGAGTGTTATCTGATGACAGACCATGAATAGCGCTTGGATATTTTCCCATGTTCTCAAGACTGTCAGTCAAACACAGACTCGGGACATTATCTGGGGGGGGGGGGCTAACCCATCATTTGGGAATGCCAGTCAACAGCCTCAGCATGTGTCAACAACAATACCCTGTCCATGTCTTCCTTGAAGGACTGGAACAGGAGGCACCTTCTCTTTTCCACAAAAAGCCATATTCCTATGATGCAGAGTCCCTCAGAAGGCTTGTGAGAACGGCTTTCATCAAATACTCTGGATACACATATGTGTTCCTAGGAAGACAATGTAAAGCATCACCCTGTGTCTGGGAAACATAAATTACATGTGTGCAAGCATTTATCAGGTCTAACATTACAAATCTGGCCAGTTGCATCATCTTCAAGTTTCTAGCAAAGGCTGTTGTTCTTGTGCCTTTATTATTCCTGAATCGTCACAGAATTACCAGGATACAGTTAATGAAGCTGCAAATGACAATATCAAAATATATGAAATGACTCCAGACTCAAGAAAATGTTCTGATCTATGTCTATGTTTACAGAACAATTCAATCATCATATCATGGTTGAGTGTATGTAGGGCAACCACTTCAGTAGTAAAGGCATCACTATAACAGTAACTGTCAGTCAGTCATAGTTAAGCAATATTCATTAATATAATTATCATATACGAATACTCATAAGAGCAAAGTTCAGGTAATATATTCTTGCATTTCCTGTACAAGGACAAATTAGCCATCCTTTATGTTTCTGTTAACCAGGTTATCGTATGGATAAACGATAATCAGCATAATGGCGTCCTAGTATCTAACGGCACGTATCATCAATCAGGTTATTATTGCAGTGGGTCTCGACCTTTTCCTCCCCATGAAGGGAGGCGTCTCTAATCCCTTCAGTCTATAGTGACACGGCAGCAGCCCAGAGTCATTCGGTCCATATGGCTCCACTGAATCCAAGGTATAAATCTAGCAAGAGTCCCTGAGCAACAACAGTTGGGTTGAATTATAGCCTGTGAGATTTGAATAGTCTAGTCTGCTCTTCGAATAATAAATGCAAGTGAAACGGTCGGTGGAACCACGATTCCTCCCTCAGCGTCTTGTAACTGTATCTTCCAGATCACTGTTTCCCAATAGTCCCTCGTGAGTTCCACTTTTCATTTCATTTGTACAATGTGTGTCAGCCCACATGGGCCTTGTCTCATGTATGTGTAAGTAGATGTTGCAGCTTCAGTGATCTCATTTACCACCTCAATAAGAAATGATGACTCTTAATGATTCTGTTGCGCAACTTGTTCCTGTAACCACCATGGCTTTAATGTTTGTATTTGTTTTATGAAACACCTCAAAAGCTATTGGATGGAATGCAACAACATTTGCACAAAACTCTTGAAAAACTATTGTAACTTTTCATCGAGTGTCATTATCAGCTCATAACTTCAATTTGCCCACATTTTTTAATTTTCTAATGCTACAGATCTAATGGCAGGAACCTAAGCTATGCTTTGTGTATAATGATAATTAGCATGCAAGCACTCTTACATGCTAAGCCAATATAAAGGCATGGTATACAGTTCATCATTAATTGGTCTTACCATTGTCATAATGCTAGCATTCTGAAATCAGCATTTAGCTTAAAGGAACATCATGCTCAGCTGTGGACTCTTTTAGCCTGATTATTCTAATAAGGCAGACAGTGCTTTTGTTTTGCACCAAGCCCCTGTGGACAACCTACCGACATGCACATTTCAAGGACGTCTGAATGTTGTCCCTGCCGTTCACTGAGAACTGATGGCCGTGCACAGTGACGAGCATATTTAAACCTGTTTAATCTAATAAGGTCAGAGGCTAATACAAATGGCCAAGTCGACCATGCTGCTTATTGCTGCTTCCACCTGATGCTGTTTGGTTGCAACCAATGCATCAGTCTAACACTTCTCACACACACACACACACACACACACACACACACACACACACACACAGACATACACACTCTCTCTCTTATTGTATGTTTTCTGTCAAAGTTACTCCTGAATGTCCACTACACACTGGTTCAGTCCAATTGTATAATCAGAATCAAAATGGGTTTTGCCTGTGTCCTCCAGCTGAGATAGAAACTCTCCACTAAACCTTGAAATAACTTGTCTAAGTTAGTTCACATCAGAGCTCTATGACGTGAAAGCTGGCGATGGCTGCCACTGGTTTAAAGTTTAGGGATAATATTCAATGCTTAACAAAGCCCAAACTTGGAGGTAATTCTTTGTGAGCTTATGCGAGCCACGCAAAGTTGCACGTCTTTGTACTACTACATGACTATATAATGTTTTAAGTGTGAACAAACGTCATCAGGTTCTTGACTGTTTTCTTCATTTCTTCAGACGAGACCAATATGAACGTTTATCGATCAATATCAAATGCAAATCTTAGGTAAGGGAAATGCACAGTTTCATAGGGGATACAAATGGAAAACATTGTTTTAAACCAAGTGTTTATCCTCTGTAGATAAAATGTTTTGAAACCATCTATTTCCTGGAAACTGATGATCAGCAGTGCACTCTGAACCATTTATAGACATAAACACACACTGGCTGGTTCAATCTCACACGGAAACACATTAAACACTTGTTTTTATATCTGTAAGTGCTGTTTGTTTTAAAACACTGCGTGTATGTATTTGAATCATTACTGTAACCCCTGTGTCAGCAAGCTCACAACACAACACATCCACGCAAAGTGACATCACTCACACATTCTACTGCGTCTTACCCACGCAGCTATTCCAAGTCTCACCCGCAACATATATTTATGTGCCTCAACCCTAACCTTCTGAGTTGTTAACAGATATCTCTAAGGCTTTCAAACAGTAACACAGATTTAAAAGGTAATATTCTTAGATGATTGTGAGAGCACACAGCCCCCAATGGGGACGCAGAGTCAGATGCTATTTTAAGACAATGAACTGCTTCCTTGGAGAATGTATAACATTTGATAAACAATAAATGGGCAGCATTCAAAAGAAGTCATGTTTATTGTAGCTGCATCCAGACTGAATGTTGGATAAGCTCGTACGTACTACTGACTGTACCTTTTTGAATGAACACCCAAGACCTGGATAGTAAGTGATGTACATCCCACCAGTTCTGTTGTGTTAACTTTTGTATATACCATAAGAAATTGATATCCATCACCCATTTCAAATAAATAGCTGGCATTGACTCGTATTTAGTGTAACAGACTCAAACAAACTTTGCTCCCAATTTACAAACCACAAAGCTCTACTTTCATCCACACACAAGTTCACACTCAACAACCAAATCCTTCTCAAATACATATTCACCTTTATCCTCATCCATTTCCCCCTGTCCATTAATTATCTAAATTCTGTTGACAGGGCATTATTATGCTGGGACAGTGTTTTTTTTTTATAACCCTTAGTTTTATTAGTGTCTATAAATAACAAATGATCTAGACTTTTTTGTTGATGTAGGCTACTCTGCACACACTGTGCAAGTGGTCCTCACAGACTAAAAACCTTTACGTCACAGTTAGTGTACTTCATATTCAATTCCCACTCAAACACATCTCAGAAAGTCTGAGGCAATCAAGCTACGACTTGTGAATGCGTCCTGCATGATAAAAAAAAACTTTCAGCTTGACACAAATCATTATTTTCTAGGGTTTGATAATCTTCATCCCTGCTTGAGGCAGAATATTGAATTCTTTCCAATATTTGCGATCACGGAGAGGGAAACAATGCAGAATAGACAGGCAGGAGTGACGAGATCTGTGATGTCATGCCAATGCATCGCCTCAAGGTATGAAAATGACTAGGAGGCTGACGGCATTCAGTGGTTTATTATTACAACAGCGTGAACGTAATTTCTTTCTTATTGCTACGGGTCACTTGAAGTACCAACTCCATTGCAGACAACAAAGCCTATCACCGTGTTTCATGCTCAGGTAGGGTTTCAAAGGGGCGGACAATTTCCGGTAAATTTCCGGGAACTTTCTGTAAGCTTTCCATGGGAATATTGAGCTCGAGAATTTTGGGAATTTTGAAAAAAAAAAAATTCGCAAATTAAACGCTGCGCAATAAATACATCATTCAAAACTCTATTTTAAAGACTTATGGAATGCAGCACATGCTGCACCAACCCTCCACTGTGCATTTCTCCATCACTTGTGCAGATAATTCCCAGCATCCTGCACTCTACAGCAGGGCTATTGAGGCCTGCTGTAGTGTGCAGGAATAGTCAGGTAAGTTTCGATGATATAACTTTGGAAAATATATTAACTTGCTGATTGAGGATTGTTCATCTGTCCATTTAGCGTTACTTCTATTCATTTATCCATCAATTGTAAATATTTTTAAAGACAATTCCAATTGTTTGGCCAACTATTTGTATCTCTGGCATTGCATTAGTGTTTTTTTACAAGCTTTTTTATCATCTTATTCTACAGAACACCTCCACCTGCACTATCTCAGGTGTGGACACATTTCACCACAGCCAATGTAGAAGGAAATTTGAATATTCCCGGAATTTTGCAACCCTATGCTAAGGGCGGAGAAGGGACAACAGCTGAGATGTTTTGGGGGAAAGTTTGAACCTTTATCACACAAATCCGGACAAATTATGACCTCTAAAATAATCTGTCATTTAACTACACCACCGTACCAAAGGCACGGCTTTTTGTTTTATTTTTTGGAGGCAAAGCTCGTGTGGTAAAATAGGTCAGATTATGTTGGAATAATTGTATATAAGTTATCATGAACTGAATATGAACTGGTGTAGGAGTTGTTATTCAGTGCTGTCTGAAAAATGCTGAAGTAAGCTTCTAAGCTGTAGGCGACCTTCTTACACAAGAGTTAGCCTGACTAACCAATGCTTTATCTTGCCTAAAGTTGATTTTGAAGGAACTGTCTGTTATGGTTATGAAACCATAAAGGTTATTTTTCCTATCTTATGTGTAAAATGGGGTATTACCAGATAAAGCGACACCCCGAAGAGAAGGAGTTATCAAGAAATTAAAACCCCACCCAAATGAGGTGTGTAATTTTGAGCTGTGCAAATAAAAACACTGTGTTTGGGAAGTTCTGTTGAAGTTGGCTGCGACCTACTCAGAGGTGCGGACTACCCTTGCAAGTAAAAACTGAGTACTTGTTTATGTCTGGTGTTTGATGCTGATTCAGTTCTTACAGCATTGTTACATTTTTGGGTGAAATTCCCTCGACAGATTATTTCCAAAATCATTTTCTATCAGCAACATCTGGTCTCCTCAGTTTGGATTGGGCACCAGGGTGTACACAGCTTCAGGGCAGAGCTTGCTGATTCTTACTGTTACCAACCTCTTTAGCCAGAGGGCTAGAAATGCCTGATGGTGTGTGAACAAAGTATAGTCTTTTATCAGGTGTCCCAGAAGATGGTTGGTACAAAACTAGGAAGGATGCAATTCTGTAATCTGGATGATTTTTAACTTTTGGGTTACTAAGTGACCTACTGATAAAGCTTTGGATAAAGCATGTTTCAAGCCAGCTGACCCAGGTGCAGCAGAGAGTTAGTGGGAAAGATGCATAGAAGAGTGTTGTTTAGTTTCTAGATCTCAAAAAAGGGCTTTGCACATCTCTCCTTGTTAGGACACACCACAGCTTTTTATTCAATGTACAGCCTCTCTAAAGCTGTATCCCTTAACTTAACCATGGCCAATTCATACCTTACCGTAACCTCACCAGAATTACCATCTTACCCTTTACCTTAAAGTGATAAAAGGCCATATTTGCTCTATACTCATGCTCCCCCTACAGACGGGATGTGGAACTCACTGTCTTAAATCAGAGTTGTGGTCTTCGCCTCTCCCTTACACACAGCTTTACGTATGTGAAATATGTTGACAAGCTGCCAACACAAAGGTCGGCATCTGTCCTGCTTCCTATGGCCTCTTTAAGCTCTCGCCAACGAGTGAAATATAGTCCGATATTCACTCTTATTCGGTTTCTTACCATCAACAATGCCCTCTTTGGTTTCTTCAGTGGCGTTGTCATGGTGTCCACACTGCAAATGGCGAGCTAGTTGTTTCTTATAGCTAGCTGTAAGCTCCGGCTCTGGTTGTTTGCATGCGACATATGCCGTAAAGCAAATCTCAAAGTTCCAGCACAGTAAACAGGAGTTCTACAGTGCAGTTCCAAGCATCAAGGAAAACCTTTTCAGCGACACACATGCTATTCTTTAACTACAAGTTTGTGAACCTTCAAAATGATTTTGAACCCTTTATTTTACCTAGCTGCTTCAACCAGGACTTCAGAAATTAGGTTTTAGGACCAGGCTTTGGTCCCCATGTTGTCTACTGGTCCTACAAGGTCATTTTTTATACTTGAAAAGGTCCTCAAGAGGTAAGGAAAATGAGTATACACACCCAACTACACACACACACACACACACACACACACACACACACACACACACACACACACACACTTCTTTTCACCTCTTCCTTCCTGAGAGGTTTGCTTCTTAAAATTACACACTTCATATTCAGTCACACTCAAATCAGCTTGCACAGATACAGAGAGACCATGCCCCCTCAGACACTCACACACAATTCAGTCGCTATGGCCCTGTGTGTTCTATTATTCCTCCCTTTTTTACCACTTTTCGCCAGCACTCTTTGGGAACCTTTGCTCAGGGAAACTAAATCTGTAATCAGCTTAGTCGTGTTGATGCATCAGACATTTTTAATCAACGGTTTTGAAAAGAGAGCAGCTCAACGCTAAGGCGCTTGGCAAAAGCAATGCACCGAGAGGAGAGGAGAGGCTCGAGTGATGAAGAGGAGTGCACGTTTGTTTGTTTTTACATCACATTATTTATTGAGAGGATCAAATGAAAAACATCTTTAGGGGGTTCGAGCACTGCATGGCTGCTCTGATTAAAGTAGATTCTTTCTTGGAACGAGCAGTGAACAAAAGAGCATTACACATTAGAGGGTGACACTGTAATCAACCGAGTTTACCTTGAATTAGAGCTGCTAATAAGTGAATCCCTGTAGAGACATAAACACAAAACAGCGCTGAGACCTGGTGATAAACAACTCTTTAACTCTTCAACTCAATTCCCAGGCGAGCAGTATGAAAGTTTCCATATTTTTGATGGAAGAAGTGAGCATGTGTTTGATTTAGAAGATGCTATGCTTGCATTTTGATCTCCTTTTGTTAGATTTAGAGATGCTCTCCCTCACTCTGCACTTGAAAAAGGAAAGCGCCGCTTTGAAGCGAGGGGAGTCAGCGTCGAGTCAAGCGTGCGGCTCTTTGCATCGTGAATGCAGAAAGAGGTTAGAACCACGGCATCAAAAAAACGCATCGCTACAGCTTCAGACGACATCTCAGGGAAGCAATAGTACTCCGACAGCGACATTATTCAGCGCTATAGCTACAGCAAACACTTTTGGTTGTATTTCAGACTTTAAACTGTTCTTTAAGTATCATCTTTTTCTCCTAGACACAGTTGATAAGCCTTTACTAAAATAGTTGAACTGGCATTTGCACTTACATTCTGTATGAGGGAGAGAGACCCCTGAACACGAAAGTTACAGCGATTTTGTGGTTCTTGGCGAGTTGATGAACTTTGACACCATTGGAGTATAAAATGAGCAAGTTAGAATACCCTTGTTCCCACTATATCTCAAACACTGGGCATTAACATTTAAAATGGGACAGCATCTAACTACAATCTATGTATCGATCATGCATGAATTTATCAAAGCTTAAACCCTAAACTCAGTGAGCAGACACGAGAGGCTGCAGTGTTTATCACAGAATATGAACCAATGGAACACTGCAGTGAATTTACTCCAGATTTTATCTAGAATCTGAAACCCCTTCAGCACTGCTACCAAAATGATGAGGTACAGTTCTGCTGTAACTGGCTGAAATAAGCAGAGAACGTGCTCGGATCATTTTCTCTACCAAACTGATGATTGGTTATTGGGGTGAAAAGTTGACTTTAAACCTTCAGCACGCTTCTACTCCATCACTGTATTCACCTCTTCATCCTGCACAAGACGATTAGTTCCTCCCTCACCTTCACTCGTCATTCAGGGACAATAGGCAAGGTCACTTCTTCCCTTTATCAGTTTATTTATCCCAGCGTGCCCCTCAGCGACACACACCGTCATCTATTCTCATTATGCCAAAGATGCAGAGAGGAGCAGAGAGAGTCGCGTTCCCTCCGGCGTGGGGAGAAAAACTAATTTCCACCAATAGAAATTACGTAAAGCAAAAACCAATTTAAGATGCGCGATAGAAAGCATGACTCCTTTTCCAGATTCACATCACAGGATCACTTTTTGTTTTGCTTTGCTCGCCTTTGTTTAAAATCCCTGCGTGGTGAATTAAAAACCAGAGAATGTTCTGTACGGCACATTAGCACACAGTTCATATGTGATGAACTTTGATTTACTCAGTAATTAGCACAGCAGACTGCAAGACTCCAGCGTTGTGGCATCTCATAATCACCAAGGAGTCACATCAGCTGACGTCATCTGGTCCTCCCATATATGTGTCCTGCAGTGCATTGCACCCACAGCGTCTCCACACAGGAAAATATCTATGTAGAGTAAGTATTACACGGGCTGTAGCACACTCCAGGTCCACTAAGAGTTCTAACACACTAACAGTCACATCTCTCTTAATAAATACTGTTCATCTCTGGGGCGAGGTACCATTTAACGATCATATCTCTAAAGCCGCTTTCAGAGATGTATCCGGAGGAGCTGAATTCGAGAACACAACTCTCAGAGTTAGTTGCTGCAGAAAATTGACAGAACCTAAATGCCTGCGAGCAATTGGGCGAGTTTATTTTGTTTCTTAAAATGCAACGGATGCGAAACTGAAAGACTGCAAATATTTCCTGATGAAAAGAGAGATGCAATACACGTAGAAGATTCAGACGAAGACGTGAACTTGGAAACACAATGAGATAAATGATAAGGGCCAACACCAATGTTCATTTGCCGTAAACACATTTGCTTGCACAGGATATCCTGCCTCCTGCATGATCTAGGCAAAAATGTGTTTTATCGTATTGTTTGACAAGAACTGGAATTGTTGCTCAAACTTAATCGATTCCAAGGACAGAGGATGTCGCACCTTGTTGATCTATGAGACAAATTGTGATGGGTGAGTATGGGCTATACAAATAGCATTTGATTTATGACTGATTTAACTAGCAGGAGGTAACAATGTGTCATGTCTCCCGTCATATACACACTCCACAAAGGAGGTGGCCCACACCATGGTTGTGTTGGTCCACTTTCGAATTTGAAGGTGGACGCTGTAATTTTCTGCGAATCAGCAAATCATGGCGTACACACAAAAATAGGAAACTTAAGAAAAATAATAAAAATGTTATTTCCTCACATATAGCACATATTTTCTACTAGTTCCCCAAAGTCTGTGCTTTGCCATTTTAAACTGTATCTTACAAAAACATAAACTGAAAACTTAACTGTAAATATATCTGCACATCCATCTCGACCTAATTGTCCCATACTGCTGCAGAAGTACTGTATGCTCCCCCAAGCATCACACCACAGCCATACAGTAGTTTTCTCAACATCTTATTTGTGAGTGTTTATCATTCAGAGTGAATGAGTTTGAGAAGTAGGAATCGTTGTCACGGGAGGAACTGTGGCAAAAGAAAAGTTGAAGTCTGCTTCCGACAAGGTTGTGTTTATTTTTTGCTTCTCCACAGCTAAAAATGATCCCCGTGCCCCGTGATAAACCACACTCTGAGCGTAAATGTGATTTCAAAGAACATTTCCAGGACCTTTTTCAATTTCCATGGAATGATGCTATTATATTTCTCCGCTTCCCCTCATCAGTAGCCTGATGAAAGCCGGCTGCCTCTCCTTGTATCATTCAGTGTCACTAAATCCGTTCTCATTTTGAAAGTTTTTAGTCTTTCATTACCTTCTCTCAGTGACTTTTTAGCATATTTCCTCTCTCTGCCTCAGTCCTCCCGGACTTTTCTGTTTATTGTTCTTGTTCGGAGGGAAATCCTCGTTCTTTTTTGATCAATTGCCTTTTCTGTTTATATCATCTAAATAGCCCAGTCGTTTAACTGCGTAAGGGTTTATTTACCCTTCAGTGTCTGAACCTTTCCCCAACTGCTGCTGTGTTCCATCATTTTTCTCTTCTCCCACGTCACTGCAGCCCGGGTCCGTCTCTTCCCGCACCTCATTTCTTTTTCTTTCTGTTTCTCTTCAGCTGTCGTGATTTGTCCTTCCCCCTAATCGTCTGTCTCATTTGAATGATGGGTGTCTCCGTCTCCCCTGACAGCCGAGGTCAGACTCATTCTCACTCTGCCACAGTGTTAAAAAGCGCTCTCTGGTTTAACTCCAGGGGATGTAGCGAACGTCTCTCACTGTTGGTTGGAGTTTTTCATGGGCATGGCTACGCGTGCGGTTGACGTTTTTGATGGAAGATACATTTAATGGGACTCAATTGCTAAGAAAAGAAAAAGAAGGTTTTCATCTGTCCTGTCGAAGCTGTTTTGAGATGGTTTGAGGTTTATGTGATTCCGGTTGTTGATAATTGAGTAGCTTGAATTATAAATGTGCAGGGACAGAATTGCTTGTTTTAAAAAAAAAAAAAACCTACATCTGCTGTGTTTTTATTTACTTTGCATATTAACTTCGCAGCTAAAGAAAACATTTCATCACCCACGTTAAACTCCAGTTGGTGCTGTTTTTCCTAATTATGTGCTTATTTTACTAAACATTCTTCTTTTGTTATCTATATTTTTCTCTCTGCTCTCATTTTTTCTTTTTGAAATCACGTGAATTATCAGTATCCAGATTCCCAGAAGGAAGTGGGTCACGACACGTTACAAGATGCTTTGTAAAGACACTGTTTCATCCTTTTTCAAGAACACAGGAAATATCAGAGAGCAGACGCATGTGGACTTATCAACCATAATATGAGTGGTAAAGGAGAAACATTTGAATAAAATCCCCAAAAGATTATAATGACATATTGAAAGGGTCAGGAATTCATAAGAATATTTAGGCTAAGAGAAAAGAGATTGTGACAAATAATGATCCAGCTAAGATGAATGCATATTATAGGTCTTATGGCATGGAGACCACAGCAGGGCACAGGAAAAAACAAATGCATTAACCAGTTCTTAACGAATAATAACTCTATAGTAAATCACATATTTCACATGGAGTATAGAGGGACAAGATAAGGCATCATATCTGTATTTAACCAATACTTCTCATCCAATTGAATTAAATCAGGTAAACATTTGTCTACTGTAGCCATTGAATATTTTCATGTCTCATTTTAGTGTAATCGCTGAAAAGCTGTTCAAATCGCTGAAAAGCTGTTCAAATCGCGATTGTATGTGATTTGAACAGTATTTCAAATCACATACATGTAACTGACTTCATTCAAGGTTAGAATATATTATACTGTGCAGAATATAACATATGTATTAAAAAGACAGTTGACTTTAAAGGTCCAGTGAATACGATGTTTTCACTTGTGTGTTTCATCTAAATTGTATGAATTGTTGTTTTCTTTACCACTCGCCGCACTTCCCGGTCTCGTGAAACAAATGTTAGCTCCTCACATTGAGTCATAGCCATTCCTTTGACAGTGTGTTCAGCCTTGAAAAAGACCGGGGGTTGGTAATAGTAATTTCACATGACACTCAGTGGGAGGTGTTCTCTTGATTAATGAAGCTGTCGCTGTCATGTGCCTTAATCACAGCTCTCCACGTGACATCTGTCTCAAAGCGTCATGTCTGAGAACCAAACTGTGGCGCTGACACAAGTCAAAACAACCAACCTTGTGTGAGTCGGCTGTTTATCATTCACAGTCATGATGAGCTGTGAACACATCAGATCAAAAAACCTCAAACAACACAGGATGTACGAGTGGCTTGAATCATCCAGTAGAGTGTGAACAGAGAGTCTCACTTAAATGGGAAATAACAGATGATGATGTTTTAAATGCTATATATAACTAATGTTAACATATGGTCAGTCCCAGAATAACACTGATTAACAAACTACTTAATGTGGCTTGACGGTATACTCTTTTTTTTTTAGCCATGCTAGCGCAGTGTGAGTCACACTTCCTGTTTAAAAGAATAACCGATTGGTTCGAAATGTCTCATTCAACAATAAAACTGTTCAAAATGTCTATTTGTCCAATAAAAGCCAAAGATGGTGAACATGGTATTATGCACTTTAAACATGGTCATATCAGCATCGTCACTGAAGCAACCATTCTCCATGTCCTGATTTTCAGGACTTAAAAATGTAGCAGACTTATGGAGCAGATCAAGACAGACATATGGAGTAGGTTTAGACAGACTTATGGAGCAGGTCTAGACAGACATATGGAGTAGGTTTAGACAGACTTATGGAGCAGGTCTAGACTGACCTATGGAGCAGGTCTAGACTGACATATGGAGCAGGTATAGACTTATTTATGGACCAGGCCTAGACTTACTTATACAGCAGGTCTAGACTGACCTATGGAGCAGGTCTAGACTGACTTATGGAACAGTTGTAGACTGACCAATGGAGCAGGTCTGAACTGCCTTATGGAGCGGGTCTAGACTTACTTATGCAGCAGGTCTGAACTGACTTATAAAGCAGGTCTAGACAGACTTATGGAGCAGGTCTAGACAGACATATGGAGTAGGTTTAGACACACGTATGGAGCAGGTCTAGAATGACCTGTGCACCAGGTCTAGACTGACTTATTGAGCAGGTATAGACCGACCTATGGAGCAGGTCTAGACTGACTCAGAGAGATACAATAGTTTCCACGACAAACACTTGGCCACAATTAACTGCAGTGAATCTGAAGAAAACAAAGGTTCAGTGTAGGCAGCCATCTGCCTCGCCCTGCCTCGTGTTGAGAAGGAGGGAGCCGAAGGAAAGACAACGTGGTCCAATGCATGTTCCTCCCAATGAAGGTATAGTAAGCGTAATATGTAAGTATGAGTCTGTGTTTGGGTGTGTGCGTTTGTTCGAAATAATAGCTTGACATTTATCTAGTTCATCTTCAACTGGAAAGAAGAAAAAAAAAATCCACATTGATGCATTAACTCAAGGTTTTTAAATAGCTGTTCATTTCTCTCCAGCTCTAATCTCTCAGTCGCTTTTTTCAAATCAACGCCCTGACCTTTGCAAGGCGACAGTGTTTATTATCTCATTACTGTCTTCAGAGTCAGAATTATAAGCAATAACACAGTATGCTCGACTGTTAAACTGGTATGATGACAAGAATAAATATCATTCAGTGAGTGCTAATGGGAGCTGTGAGATTGTTTGCCATTGACACTGCAAATAATGTGTGTGTGTGTTTGTGTGTGACTTGAGTTACTGTCACAAGACACTGGCCACACATCGAAAGTCAAACTACAAATAAATTCCTAATGAGCTGCTGTATGCACCATCAGTAACACAATATATCTACCACTGATTTTCTCTTTTTTTTGGTTTAGATATTTTTTTTAGTCTAATCTGATCTTTGCCCTCACCCTTAATATAAGCCTCTTAATATACACTGAAATATGCGGCTATCCTTGAAATAATGAACCAACATATAACACAGAGGGACTAAGATCAAGAGAATTGTGTGTTTTAAGATTTATCAGATATAACATTTAAAAACTCAATAAATGAAAATAACCTATTTGAAATAATACACCAACTTAAATCAATGGTATTTCCAGATCCTAAATGATCAATACATGGCCTTTATTGATCAGTGCAATAAAACGTACAAATCCGCGCAGAGCATCCCTGATTGTGTCATAAATCAAATAAATGATTGCACTAATCAAATAAATGATTTAAAACAGTAGCAGAGACCATGTTTTGCGCATTCTTTTTTATGGATTTTTGATATTCACTAAACTGTATGAAAGAGAGTTCTCTTCCCTCTAGAAAACCAGTAAAGCAGTTACCAGTAAAATGAGAAGGACTCTGTAATTACAGCAGACTATAATCCCATTTGCATGTACACAAGACTGGAGATCATCTGTGGAGAGAGAAGAAGACAGAGACATTTTAGTCATCTCAATTGACTCCAACATGATTTTGCCATCATACACAAAGTTGAATGTATACGTGTGTGTTTCCTTCTCAAAAGGTTTTGCGTAAAATCTCAAACAACTGTAGTTGGAGTAAAGTCACTTTGTGATGGTCTACATTGCCAACAGCAAGTATCCGTACATGTAAGTTATGTCTGTACAAACTTCTATACAACCAAACATTCACCGGTAAAACAGAGTCTGGAAATTGAGGCCACACAGTTGACATTACTGTGTATGTTACTATAAATTATCTGGCTGTGTGTGTAATGAGCTCAGTGGAGGAGAGTATGAGTGTTATTCAGCCTGGGATCAGTGACCAGTGAAGTGATGACTGACCCTCCTCTCCTCCCACTCAGACCTCCAGAACTTTGGGGAAGCGGAGGGGCAGCGAGCCTGAAACACATTTCCTCTAAGCAATGCATCCTACAACAGAAATCTATCTGGTGGGTTTGTGTGTGTGTGTGTGTGTGTGTGAGTGTAGGACACAGAGAAGGTTTGTGTGTGTCTAACCTGAGACCCTCTGTAGACTAGGTATTAATTTTTTCCACAGCTGGCACTCTTGAGGCTTCATCATTGTCCTGTGTTCTGGAGGGCTGTAGTTCAGAGTCACATAGCCCTGCTGCTGAGGGTTGAACGTGGGCCAGTTAGATCCATCAATCCCTGGTTCCCTGACAAAAGAGACAGGCCGATCAGCACAGTTCAGCTGTGTCATGAGGGCCCTCACACAGTTGGAGCCACCGATCAGACTATCAGATTATGCGTACCCTGTTCGGGCAAAGTTGGCCCAGTGTTTCATAATCTTCTTAGTCATGTTCACTTCGTTCTTCGTGTAACCCAGGGACGCATTCAGAGGCATCCCAAAGACAAATTCAATCTCGTAGCCGTGCATCACGCCCATCCACGCAGGCCAGGGGTTGACGGACGACTGGTGGTCAAACAAATACATGTAGGTCTTGCCACCATGTTGTGAGTACCTGGAAAACAAATGGACAATATTGTCATCCTGCTATGCTAGAATATAAAACAGCTGCTCTACGTGCTGGAACAATAACAACAACAGAAAATGAAAAGTATCGGAGGGACAAAGCATAATCCTCACATGCTTTAGAAAATCCCAATTTGGCAATGTCAAATTGTTAATACTGTGATGATGTCATTTCAAAGTGACAGCTGTGACTTGATTTCACATTTTGATGAGGAAACAAAGTAAGAGTAGAAAAATAAGTCCTGCACCGGAGTCTCCAGACTTTAAAAAGAGCCTCTGACTCTGAACTGCCCTTGACCAGGGCATTGCACCTGAGTTATTATAGTTTTTATTTTATGTAACTTTCTGTTTTCTTGTTTATTTTTTCAATTCAGCAGCTTTTATTGTTTTGAATGTGTAATTTTTCTTTCTGTTTTTATTAACTGGAATATATTACATTATGGTATTTAAGATATATATAAGGGATATATCTCAGGGGCGATATCTAATGGTTTTTCTGATAATGGTATGAAAACATGCCAACTTAATCAGATTTCTACTAATGAATAAAAAAAGCATACCTTTATGTATAATTAATTTTAGAATCTGGCAATATATTTATATTCTTCCATGTCAACTGGTTGAAGTGCTTCCATCATACTTTCCTGGATTAACCTTTTGACTTCCAACAAATTGAGCAACTGAGACTCAGTTAATTAACTAATTAGGCCTTAATGCTAATGCTATGACTCTCATGACTAGCTGAAGGTCCTCACAGGAAATCCCCAGGAGCTCCCAGACCAGCGAGTGCAGTCAATCCAGCCTGATTGTGAGTAACGTATGTTCCCCACCAGACTAATCTAACTATCTAATAAAGCTGAAAATATTAAATTAACCCTTAGTGTCATACATACATCAAAAATGATTTTCATTACAAAGTCACCAGTATAGGGGCGCACCCATAGCTGAACCAGATCGCTGATTTACTGCTTGACCCGACTAAAGCAGCCTCTCACATTTCTTTAACACATTTATTTTACAAAAAGACTAAATCTAATTTTGTAGATATGTAAGATCTAAATTTATTTGATCTGAATGAAATTATACCTTGATTTATCACTGTCACACACATGCTGCCACTCGATGCCGTCAATAGAGTGCACAATGTTGGTTTCTATAGTTACGCAGATGATACACAACTGTAGATCACTGCTGAGCAGAATGATGATAACACACTGTGCTCCGTCACTAATTAATTTCCCAAAGACAAAACAGTCTCCTCAAAATCAACAAGAGAAACAATGGGAGAATAATCCAGGTCAGATAACTCCTTGGATTAAATCAGAAGAGTCATGTTTCAAGGCCCAAACCTCGTTTTTTCCACCTTATAAACATAGACGGATTTGGCCATTTATAAATCAGACAGATGCTGAAAAGCTGATTCATGCCTTCATTCCCACCTGACTGAATTACTGTAATGCACTCTTTACAGGCCTCTCAGAGAAAACAATAGAGGGACTCCAGGTCATTCCGAACTCTGCTTCTCGGTTGTTAACCAGAATCAAGAGGAGAGAGAAAACATTAGTGCAGTTTTGGCTGCTCTGCACTGTCTGTCTGTCACAAACAGGATTTACTTTAAGGTTATCCTCTCTGAATGGGTGAGGACCAAGTTACATGTTCCCTCTAGAGCACTGAGATCATCTGCAGCAAGTCTAGAGGTTCCCGACAACAGCAGAAAGAAAGTAGACACAGCTTTTGTAAACTATGCTCCACGTCTTTAAAAGCAAACCAACAACAGCTCTCTCTGCCTAAGCTTTAACTATCACCCACTCCTCCACTCTTATATATCAATTTTTATCAATTTCCTTCTTTTCTATTCTTTATATTTAATTCAAATCAATGTCTTACTACTGTGAAGAATGTCTTACTACTGTTTTGCAGGTTCCTGTGCACTTACCTGTTACAACAACAATGTCTTTCACCTCCTGTTGACCTTTATTTGTGCTACTGTGTGCTGGATTTGATTCCTCTTTTTGTAACAGTGATGCCAGACAGCAGACGGTCCTGTCTGCTTTCTGTTTTGTTTCCTGTTTATCACATTGTAATAAAGCCTTTCTTTTGAACTTCTCGTAGTTGCACTCTGAGCCATGTTTCTGGCTGTGTAACCCTCTATATTGTATGTAAAGAACCTCCTTGTATTTTAACTTGTAACAATTTAGCTTCAAAATCAAATCACATCATTTGAATGAGAAAACAATATTTACCTTTGAGCAAACTCAATCACTGGACAATTGAAAAGCTGGTCTCCAACCAGACTACCCAGTAGGTCCCGATTTTTCATCCTGTTATTCTCGTCCGTCCAATCAGTGTACTGGAGAATGGCGGCTTCTCTCACAACCTTACTTGCGCCTGACATTGTGTTGGTGACTCCCTGCAGGAACTCGTTCCTGGTGATCAGACTCTCACCAGTGAGGTTGAATCCAGGCATTCCATAAAGTAGGAAGTATGTTCCCTCGTCTTTGTTGACACCAAGTAGCACTTCTTTCTTTGGGAGTTTACCGGTTCTCAGCAGCACCTGCACAGAGAAAAAAGGATGATTTGTTGTTTGTTAGGCAAAGGGATGTTTTATAAATTAAGGATCCTTTACAAGATGCAACCACAGCATTATTTTTGTTGCTTTTTACTCAGTGAACATAAATTTCACAGAATAAAACTAGGCCATGGTGGGCTGAAGTATGTTCGGTTCCTTCTTCTGCAGGTTACATCACATAATTATTATATCAACTCAATTCCAGTATATGTCTCCCTGTGTTGGAGGTTTGAAAGAGTAAATAAAGCAATAAACTGCTTTATTAACTACAGACAATCTAACTGTTGTATTGCCTTCACAATTCACACCACCAAAACTAAATTCCTTCTAAATTGACTGATTGGGTTTATCTTCATCAGAGATAAAATAGTGATAAGGTACAAGCACGTTCGCCTACTTCAGGTTTATCTGGTAGGAAGTCCTTATCAACGACAGGAACAAAGGGCAGGCCTAAGACCAAATCCTGTGCGAGGACGTCGTATTGCTGCGAAGTGATTTTCCCAGCGTTAGCCTTCTGCAGACAAGTTTCCAGTTCAGCTGATTTGGCCGTGGGACACCCCAGTGACTTTGCCAGCATCAAGGCCCTGGATATTGACAGTGAAAGGGAGCAACATAATCACTAAAAGCAGCAATAAAGAGTAATGAGAGAAAGATGGCCAGGGCTGAGGTCTGAGAGAACAGAAAACAATAAGAACAATACGTGTGTTTGGAATATGGTATGTGTCATGATTCTGGTCAAATCTATTAAATTAAAAATTGTGTCGTGTGACATGAATTTCTCAACCTAATATTTCGGCAATAAATTGTAAAGATGTTTCTCTTTAATTGATATTTTGGTCACCTACTCCCTTTTATCAATAGGATATTAGTTTAGCTTGTTTGCCAACGTAAATCAGACACAGGAAAATCTGATTATTTCCGTCCTGGTAGTGTGTATAGTGGGTCTTAAATATTCAAGGTTGTTTGAAACAATCTCTGTCAAACATTTTAATTAACATCATTACGTTTTGCAATGTAAGGAGTGTTTTGCAATCTGTTTCTATTTCTAGTCATAGTGAATTGTTTTCTGTTCAGTCATTTTTTAACTTCAGTCAGCTATTTTTAAGGTAGCTATGCTAGCAACTTAGCATTCAGAGTGATATGGTAACCATGTCCCATATTGCTCTGAATGCAAGACCACTGTGCATGTGCAATAATATATCTGGGGACAGACTCAAGGTATGATCAGTTTTTGAAAAAGGGAGCGATGTCATCAGCAATGTGAACTTGCACATAGTTAAAGTGACAAGTCAGCAGGATTCATTCTCAGGGTACTTTAAATATCCATATGTAGATTAATTGAAATGTATTATTTCACCAAAAGTCAAACCTGTATAACCTTGACCAGCTGGTAGAGGTCAATGGATTAACAAAGTCAATAGATACATCCCCTGGGTGCCATGAATATAAGCAGTTGCAATTTAATGCCAATCCATCGGATAACTGTTGAAACATTTCAGTTTGAGCTAAAGGCCAGGCTGACAGATCAACATATAAAGGGTCTGTATTTTTAAAGCTATCTAAATGGATGAATAATATGTAAACGACCTGTTCCAGGACTCAGTCTGGCTAATTGTGGCCCAGGGTGCATTGGGAGAGGCACTCTCCATCACGGCCCTCTGAAAAAGGGCATGGCTCCCTGGGGACAGCAGGTGAAAGCCCACAGATGCTGACCCAGCACTCTCTCCAAACAGAGTCACCTGGAAACAACAGCACATCAAAACTCCACTTGATATTTTAAGATGGGGTAAGCAATTTAAAAACAATTCACTTTTTGTCAAATTCTGCTTATATCTCCTCATTGCCCGCTAGATACACGGTGTTACAACTACTGTTAGCCACCGGAAATGAAAGTTAAAGGGATGAGGAGGATGAAGAGGTTGTTCTTTATCGGCTTGATTCGAATGTCAACAGTGCCTACCCCACCTTTTAATGATCTAACTAAACAGTTTTTAAAAATCAGATTTCTTGATTTTTATGTGAGAAGACAAATACACTTTACCTTTGAAGGGTCACCTCCAAAAGCAGCAATATTATTGGCCACCCACTGGAGGGCTAAGCGCTGGTCCAGCAGACCTGCGTTGCCGCGGATGTTGTTGTTGTCAGGAAGAGAAAGGAAACCAAAAGCTCCAAGTCTAACGTTGATGATCAGAAGAATGAGTAGAGATAGCCACAGCATTCAACTGAAGCTAAAGCCCACATTCATGGCAACTGTGTGTTTTACTTCAGGATTTTCAGTTTCTTACCTGTAATTCATTGACACCACAACAACACCCTCAGATTTAGCGAGGAAGCGGCCGTCATAAAGGTCCAGAGAGGACGTTCCTTGAACAAACCCGCCTCCGTAGATCCAGACGAGGACAGGAGCCGGCGGTGGGGGCTGAGGCTGGGTTTTATTGACATGTGGGGACCAGACATTTAGGTACAGACAGTCCTCATTCAGAGGAGTGTTGGGGTTCCACATCTCTGCACCTTTAAACCCTGCAAAGAAGAATCACGTTCCTATAAATCCTCACGGGTACATTGTTTGTACAGTTTTAGATCTGTAATAAGTTAATGTTCAACTTCATTGTGAAGCTTTATTGCAAGCAATAGTTGTGATTATGTAATAACTGAGTTGACTTATATAACCCTCAATGACAACATGCTCTCAGAGGGCTCCGAAAGCCATAAACATGGTCAGGCTGATCTCTTTTTAGTTTTTCCTTTGAAATGGTTTAACTTCAGTGCCCCCTGTCCATATGTGTGCTGTAATCGATATTTGGAGTATGGTTTCTGTGTACATATGCATGGCATTTGTTGAAACTGGCTTCCAAACAACCCCTGACAGGTGGCAGTGTTTATAAATAGCAATGTATCCATAACCCAGTGCCAATCCATGTCTTGGGTTGTGGGGGATGGCTGCAGTTGGCGCATGAGTGCTTATGGGTGTGTTTAAGGCACTTCTCCAAACAGTTTGAATTATTCCCCAGGATTAACTAGTGTCTGAGATATATCGATAACCAATGCAATCACTTTCACTCCTGGTATGGATGCATATGGGGTTATATAATTGGTTCTGTGCAGTGCAAATATAATTTCCCCTCACTTTTCCCTCACAAAAATAAACATGGCAGGATTTGTTCCCTTGTGCTCCTACAGCACTACACCTGTCTAGTTTTTTCCCTGTTGATGTCTTGTCACACTTTCGTCATTCAGGTATTACACACCACAAAACCAGTTTTAACGTTTCAACTTAAAGATGCCATCCATGTAAACATGCATCCGACCTGGAAAGGCTGTATCCAGCAGCTGGTAGCAAGAATTCGGGAATGCGATAGCGTCTTTCACCACTTCCCATCGCTCTACTGGCATCGGAGCTTTGAATCGCAGTTTTCCCAGCGGTGGTTTTCCATAAGGAATCCCAAGAAATGCTCGGACATTACCACCGAGCACTGGAAGCAACTTCCCTCGAACTTTCCCATGACTTGTATTGATTACCAGGTCATCTTGAGTGACGGGGGATGCAGCCAGGAAATGAAGCAGCAGAAGAAGAGTGGCAAAGTGCGTATACGGAGGGACCGTCGCCATAGAAAATCCTAGGGAGGGAAAATATGTTCACACAAACACTATGATTAGTCTTCATCTATCTGCTCTCATTGCAGAAGTCTGTCTGTTACACGCATTTCTCGAAAACTTTCATCATATCGGCTTCCCCCTTAATAATGTTAAGGGCACGAGGAGGTGCGAATTCGGTGAGATTTAGACTCGCAATTAGGGATGGGCATAATTAATTGACGATCGATTTATTGATAATTAAGAATTTCCTCGAGGAAATTATTTTTTCATCGAGAAGTTCACTAAATACACATTTGACCACGGGGGGCAGTGTTTGAAAAAAACGCCACAGGCCTACTCAGTTACCTGCGACTGGCAGCGAGTTACCGTGTATTTCCATTTCCAAAGTAAACATTAAAAGGTCATGGCGCTGTGTAGCGTGGGACCATTTTGAGTTAAAAAATGACTTGGTTCACTGCCAATACTGCGAAGCCATCCCACAGACTGGGGGAGACTGGGAGCCTGCGTGGTCTGACACGGACGAGGGGAGCGCAAAAACCGGAGCCGCGGCCAGGCTAGCCAAGTTAGCACGGAGCTACCTGTTTATCACGGGGACGTCAGTCCCCTCAGAACGAGTTTTCTCGGCGGCTGGACTGACGGTTACCAGGCTGTGTTCGCGTCTGACCTTGGGGAATGTTAACATGCTCATCTTTCTCAACACAAACCCGTAGGCTGGTGCTGAGGTTGTATGTGAGTTACTGGTTATTTTTATGAAGCTTTCTCGACTCATTGCCTTGTTTGATAGTTTTGAGTTACATCTGGCAAAACCTGTCAGACCTAAGTATTATATATTTGTGGTTAAGTTGTTGTTTAACATTTTTTTTATATTATTAATATTATTATTATATTATTTTGGAGAAAAAAAAAACGAGGGTCAGTTGTGTTTGGTAGCACCGGCTTCTAGCTGTCGGCTACGCTGTTTAAGATTACGGCAGCGCATATTTTGTTCATCTTGTTATAAAGATCTCAATGAGGAAACGCGCTTTGTTTTTTCACTTCATTTTAATATAGCCTATAAATAGTGAATTTTTTAACTTGAAAATATGAATGATTAATCGAAAATTCGTCATTAATTCTCCCGACGATCAATGAAGACTATTTAATCTAACGCCCATCCCTACTCGCAATACAATCAATATGAATAAACTTTGTGGAACAGGCAACCAGCGATCTGTAGCAGTGGTGGGTGGGACTAATCAACTTAAGTGAAGATAGCTGATTCTCCAATTGGGGATGGGGGATAGGGTTAGGGTCCAGCAGCAGGTCTTTACTTGCCACTTTACTGAAGGTCACTTTTACAGTTCCAGGAAGAGAAGTGCAACCAGGATCCCCACAGGTCAAGTTAACAGCCAAATCCAAACCGGCAGGAGACGAACAGACACTGTACTATAGTGTTTTAAAATATAGCTTGTTTGAACATTTATTAAAGAGTACATTTTATTATGGTCTTTAGTCTACTCTCCCACTGAGAAGTTATATTTTCATACACTGTTTTGCATTATTTGCAATTATTACAGCTCGCACCACACCTCCCTTTTAAGTCAATTGAACGTAATGATTCATATTTTTGTATTTCAATGCTGTACATTCTGTATATCCTTTTTGCTGTAGCGCTTTTCTGAGCTAAAGAATACCAGTGCTTTTAATTCGGCCTTTGGGGTGCCGTCTAAGTTCACTAGAAGAATATGGAAGCAGCAATGTCTTTTATTAAGGGCAATATCTGGGTGGAAGGTTCAAGGACCACAAGAGCATTCATCTATTCAGTAGTGAAAATCCCCAGCATGCGTTTATCACTGTTCTTTATAGTGAGCCGGTAGACAGGTGGGTTTACAGCATTTAGACCCCACACATTTAATTCATTAAAGGTCCAGAGTACAAGAAAGAATTACGGCAGAGTGGCGTTTGCGTGTGCGTGTGCGCGCGCGTGTGTGTACCCGGACAGGGCGAGGGAGAAATAGAGAGAGAGAGAGTGGGGAGGTGTCACTGAAGAAACTCGTATAATCCTGGATAATTTGAAACATTTAGGCCGTCACCAATAGCGCGCTTCAGCGCTGCAGATCCGTGCGTAAAAGCCGCGCACAGCTGGACAGTGAAGGTGACGCGCGACGAGATTCACACACAATAAAAGACTAATTTCCTGCTGGTGTCTCTACCAAGTTTATAAAAATAAAAGCATGACTGGCGTCTTACCTTACAAGTTGACGGTTTTTCGTGCGCCTGTGTGGAGCGGATGAGAACGCAAAGCGGTGAGGAAGACGAAGGTGAAGAAGGCGTGGACTCAGTGTCCGTCGGACAAACCCTGTCCACCACCCACAAACACCACCGCTGCTGCCATGGAGGATCTATTTCAAGTCAGATTGGACTCTCTGACCCCAATGTGCCTCTCCAGGAATTGGTTAAATTAAAAGATACAGGGATACCAGTGAAAAATGAATTTATTATTGAACTAAAAGTAAATTATCCGCTTTCAGAGTCCTACTCATGTATAAATATCACGAAATTGTGGAAAATAAATTCTCATGCGATTGTAAATTTGCACACTAGTTTAATATATCATTAATTGAACCTCTTTTACGGTACTTTCACTGTATTATACTACAGGTAGATGTGGAAATAGTGCAAAAGGCTTTTCTACTTTAAAAGGTTGTGCAATAGCTGAAAGTTAAGTTCCACAGCACATAATTGTCTTCATTATTTCAGCATTGTCCCTACAGCCTTGGCTTTTTAGTGCAATATTGAACAACTGTCTCTGTGCATTATTCGAGAAAAAATTGAAAGTTTTACTTCGGAAATAACAATATTATTCCTATTATTCTGATAAAAGTGTTTGAGATTTTTTTGAAATCATTAAACTAACCGATATTGCCAAACTGTAAAAATCCCATGGGAAAAGAATGAATGAAATAAAAAATCTACAAAAAGGATTGTATCATATGAACACATGCAGAGTTAAGATGGGGTAAAATGTCAAGTTGAGCCTAAAAAAAATGAATTAATTCATGGGTCAACCTAGTATCCAGAGTTGCATTTTATTTAATTTTATATTAATGAAGGGCCCATCTTGCATCTGCTATTCTGCACTGTAATTAAGGTATAAATAACAAATATGTAAACAAATAACAGAGATAGCTTGAAATCCATGTCCTCAGTAGAGTTCATATACAGTACCTCCACCATTGGCATTTTAATTCAGTGGATCTGCACCAAACTCATAAATATCAGTCCCCTAAACATGTCGATTGTTTCCCTCTCAATATTCATGAATGATTCTCTGATCAATCAAGGAATATTATTTAGAAATCCTATATCGGAATGTTAAAGAAAGTGAAAAAGAGTTCCTAGATCCACCAACTGATCTATATCAGCACCCAATTGAATGAGTTCTTCTCTGACCAATACTACATCCTTCCACCAAGTTTTGTGATGTTCCATTCAGTCGTTTTTGTAGAATCTAATTTAAAAACAGCCAAACGGAGAGGGGTGAAAATGTAAAGTCCTTGGCGAAGGTAAAAGTGCCATCTGTCTGATTTAAAAACACAAGCATCTCCCAGTGTCTCAAACCCAAACCATAATAAAACTGGTTCAAACCGAGAAGGTGGGACGTGTGGGACTCACAGACTTCATTGTGAAAGTCCTGTGTATGTCCACCAGCTTGATCTCATTCACTTGAAAAAACTGTTACGTGACATAATCCAGACCAATCCAAATTTGATTGACTGAGGTGAATCCAGGTTTAGTAATCCTTCTCCTGTGACCTCCGTGTAAATAGAAGCTGATGTTGCATGATGACAGAGTCTAGTCCCCCCTGATTCTACCACTTCCTGTTTCTGCCCCACGTTTCCTTCTCACACTACTGTGTGCTTACTCTATCTGTGGCTTTTTTGTCATCTTTGCTTTCCTGTTCCACTAATCCCGACGCCAAAGCTGGAGAGAAAAGTAAACTTCTCTTTGTAATTGTTAAGGCTATGTGTGTGCAGCTCTGTGTGTGTGTGTGTGTGCGTGCGTGTTAAGTGACTTTGTAGCCTGTGTGTATTTGTTTACATGTGAGGAATTTCCCATTAGGTGTGTGTGTGCATCCTTGGGCCTGTGTGTGTTTGTATTCATGTTATTTATAGAATGGTGATGTGTAGTTGGATTAACAATAAACAGCCTCACTTGGACTCTCATGGCAGCGATGCACATACAGACGGAGGCAAACAGGCAAAAAATGTTCCACGATTATTTTCACGGTGCCTGATGGACGTAGACATATGGAGCATTAATTATTGTCTGTAGCTTTGAAGTAAAGGAATAAGGCTTCATCTGCTTTACCCTCTCACAAAAGAATATCAATATCCCCAAATAATAATTTGACTGAGCACCAAACTGGCTGTGATTTAAATTGAATGGTGGTGTAAAGAATGTGCTGCATTTTCCAAATACACATATCTAATGACAGCTTCTTTAATCACTTTCCAGGCAGCAGTTTACAGATCAACAGTTTTTTCCATATATACGTATATGGATTAAGTAACAATGTATTAGAGCAAAAGAAAAATAGATGCTGTAAGTCAGATCATTTAAACAAGAAACGCTAGTAGGTGTCTGCATGTGATAGATTCTCCGTCCATGAGTTATTTCTGTGCTTCTGTTCAACCTATTCTTAGATGTTGCACTCCGTTAGAAAATGACTCATACACAATAAAATGGGAAGCGTGCATGATGTAAAAACCAAGTTCTTTCGAGGATTTATGAATTTATCCTGAATTATACTTTAATTATCGAAAAACATATTTTTTATTTCTGACAATTTTACAAAATATAGCTTTTATTTTTGCTTCAATCATTGCTTATTGAGAGTGGTCCATGTTCTCTGATAATATAGTAATATATTTCCCTCAAGAAATAACCACAGGGAAATATTAAACCTCATTCTCTAGGCAAGGGCCGTGCGTTTTTCTTTTCTGTCCCTCTTCCGTCATTATTTCTCTCCCCTCTTCATCTCTCCATCCCTCAACAAAACAGCCAGCTGTAACGGTGGACATCAGCCCCAGAGAAAGGACGCAGTGGGTGGCCTGACTCTAAGTACATGTGCAGCTCAGCGGGGGGGCTGGAAAGATGCACAGACCGAGGTGGGAAAACCGAATGACAAAATAGATGGAGCGAGGGAGAGAGAGACAGAGGCAGCAAACACTTGTTGAAGTGAGACAGCGCCGGCTTCGAACTAACCACACACCTTTGGGGCTTAAGCTGTTAAAAGAAGAAATGACAGGGATTTGATAGGAACCTTTGAGGGAATCTTCTCGCTATCTAATTCCAAAATAAGCTTTGGACCGGAAAATTACCCCTCCTCCACTCCCAAATACATGCAGACACAGACACTTAGACAAGTTAATTCCACCCATGCCCTTTTAATGCCAATCTTCTGATATAAGGACAGGGATAAGCAGTCAAAAAAAAAAAGGGAGAAAAAATACATTTATTCAGTTCTTGGAATAAAGATTTAGTCAATATCCAATCATGGTGTCACAGAGAAGGATATTGGTTAATACCATGTTTTTTTTCTTCTGTTTATCTGATTTATTTTAATATATGCATGCATGTGTGTGTGTGTTAGTGTTGAATGTCTTTCTGGAGACACCAGGCTGTTACTTTTACTTACTGTTACCTCCACCAAGTAGAGTATGGTTTCATCAGTGTTAGTGTGCAGGATTTCCTAAAAACTGCAGAACCTATTTCTTCTAAACTTGGGTTGGGGACAGTGTGAGACTCAGGCAGGAACCCATTACGTGTTGGTTGTGTATCTGAATCAGCGAGTTCATCCAGTTTAAAAATTGTTTCTATTTGTGTGGTATTCAGTCTTGACTTTGTTGCAGATCCCTATGAAAATATATATGAATTAAAATGTGGTTTTATAAGGGGACTGTTGGGCCTTGGTGGAGGTGTGCACTCCACTGGAAAGTGTTTTAATTTATGTAGTTAATTTTTGTTTATATTCCTTCTTTATATCTAAGTTGGTTTATGACTAGAACTATTGAAGCCGTTTATCTCAAGCGTTGCTCTTAGGTCCTCATACACATTGTTTTTCCTCACACACCCGTCCAGCTTCTCTTGTAGATTCCCATAGTGCCCTCAAAACATTGTTTTTTTCCACAGGACACTGCTGGCTTGACCTTTCGATGCTTTTAGATAAAGCTTTGAATCAGTTTGCCATGCCCCCTCCATTAGCCAATGATGTCAGTAGCTCAAACTTCTTGAACAGTGCTGGTACCGTGTTAATGGAACAAAAGAACTTGTGTCACTGAATCAGCACCACCACACATCCACTTAAAACAATTACAGTGTGGTGCATACATGATACATTTGAATGCAGCATACACCGTATTAATCAGTTAATGCTCCTTCATCTTCACAAGTAATAGAGCACTTGTCCTTCACTGCCATAGAATTCACTAATTGGCCGAGCAGAATCAGATAGAGGACAGAGACAGGGTTGGTGGGCTTGGGTGAAGGGTTCATACTTAGAAGCTGGTGAACTTGAGCTTCTAAGTAGAAGCTCAAGTAGAGCTGGAGTTTGAGATGGAGACTGAGGACGTAAAATGAGATCACACAGGTGTATCACCATTTCCATCCACCTGTTGTCAGTCCCCTTCCTTGAGGATAGTAAGTTGGCACATAAAATACAGTGGCTTGTCAAGCTTCATCGAAACATATTTAGGTTTTAAAAATAAGAAATTGAGCATAAGTGGAAACAATTTATAGATCAAAATGTTTGACGTACTTTGTTTACAGCTCATCAACACCTTATCACCAAAGTCTCTCTTTAAATCTGTGTTGTTAATTTTATCAATGTGGCTCTTTCTCACGGGGTATTCTTTTGACATTATGTGCACCCTTTTCTCTGGGGCTGGTCGGAGAATGCATTTCTGAAAGCAGCTATGGAAACATCAGTAGATGGTTTAGGAACTGACAATTACTAAAGATCTGATGATGTAAATGAGACATGTAGATGGACAGGGAAGTTCCGGTGATTCGACAATGGAGAACCGGTGATCAGGTAGCTATGGAGACAGGAAAAAATGTCTGGGGACATCTGCTGGGCAGGTGGAGTATGACAGGTGTCTTTAGTGGTGGGCAAACAAGGACACAGGGGATGGCAGGTACGGAGGAGGGAACAAGAGACAAGTCATAACTGATGTAAAAAACCCAAATCTTAGATAATTCTAGTGGGGTTTAACTTTTTTAATGCAATATTAGATCACTCATATATGTAGCCTTATAATGAGCGGCTGTCTTTGCAGAGCTGCATTTGTCATTGCTGGTTGAACCCTCTGGAGGTTTTTTAATCCCCTCCAGCCACTAAGAACAGGATATTTAGGTCAAATGAGTGTCCACTTTACAGCTATCTCTGTATGTCATTTTTGGATAATTAAGCCTTTAAGACCCAAAAGGGGAAACACAGTCATCTCCCACTGCAACTTCAGGCTGCCTTCGAACCAAAACACATCTTTTTATTTTTGTCTCGACGCAATCATGCATGACATCATGTTACTAGATAATAGGTCACAATCTCGGCTAATGCCCACATCCATATTCGGGTCAGGCTTCACTCTTCAGAGTAAGTCAACATGGTCCTCATGCATGTCACCGACAGATTACCGAGGATTTATCCAGCTCATGCTACAGTGCGCTGGTGGCTGAAAGGTTAGAGTCATGTGAGTGCAGCGTGAGGGCAGGGTAGCATGTGGACAGGAGTTTTCTGTGTGTGTGTGTGTGTGTGTATGTGTATGTGTATGTGTATGTGTATGTGTATGTGTATGTGTATGTGTGTGCATGTGAGGGAGAGAGAGGGAGGAAGAAATAGGATGATAGATTATACAACCACTTCAATGGTATAAAATTTCATTTGAAATTCTACTTTCAGCTCAATCTTGATAAAACGCTCATGTGTCTTGTGACCCATTTAGTGTTTCATTGGTTTCATACCTACCCCAAACTCACTGGTTTCTCACATGCACACACACACAAACACACACACACACACACACAAAACACACCAAACACACACTCATGTGCATGCACACACCAAACGGTCTTATCAAGCTGCTGTGTGTTGTTTTTATATTGCAGCCATATTTCATTTTGGCCTACTTTCTTTAAATTGCCTATGGGGTTTTACAAGGGGAGAGGAACCATCACATTTATATATGAGATTGAAGGAAAAGAAAAAGAGGTAGGAGACCTGTTTATGTGCTTATTCATTTTCCTTGCCTCCTTCCTGCTCTCTGCTGTCCCTTTTCCCATTGTGTTTCATTTTCTTTACTGCCCCTCTATTCCTCTCTTTCATGTCATTAACGTCTCTCTCTCTCCCTCTCTCTCTCTCCCCAAGCATGTGCCTCTGTGCAACGTAATTTTAATTGCTGTTTAGACTCACAGGTGAAGTGAGGAATGATGAATGAGAACATCGAACAAAAGGGAGGGAAGAGAGGATGGTGTAAACTCTCCGGACGCTTACCAATCTATTGTTTGATCGTGTTTTAATGCGGTGGGCTGAATCAAATTTGGAAGAAAAAACATTTCTTTAATTAAACTAGAGATTTTCTCTAGTATCCCCCTCTCTCTATTTCCACATGTTTATTTCATAAAATGCCACTTCTTTCACAGCTGTTCACATTACTTCTGTTGAGTTGGGCAGAGACTACAAAATTGCTCCCTCCTCAACACTTTCTTTGCTTTCCTGCTGTTGCATCAAAAAAAAAATTAAATCTAAATGTTTCATGTGACTATTTCGCTGTAACAAATGGCAACTCCCTGGAAACAGAGAGCGTGTGTGAAGGAGAGAGACGGAGAGAACGATCGCAATCATTTGGATTAGATTCATTTTAAGGTTCATTTTGATTGATTTTAAGAGAAGAAGAGAATATTGACTTGCACACACACACACACACACACAGTAGTACCCTGCCTCGCACACATGCTCAAGCACCCATGAACATAGGTCCTCCTTAAGGTCTGTTTACTGTAACCCTTGTATGGTGTTCCAGTCCGTGGGACCTGTTTTCAATGTTTGCTAAAAGAAAAAAGCTATAAATATTTTTTTCATCCTGAGACTCATTGGCCTTGGCTCATTTCCTGTGATGAACATATAAAAGAACATATATTCAGTGACTTTACACTTTACCCCCCCTACACATTTATATTACATATGTGATGTTCGGTTCCACTGGACCCAGGACTACGTTTAGTGTTAAATTGTATAATTCAATCACCTCTGCTCCCACATTCCTGCACATTTTACTGAAAGTTCTCTGCCAGTTTCTGCATCACACAAGGATTCTGTTTATTCCCCTTTGGATTTGACAACTCCAGCACGGATATTAACCCCAAAGTATGCAAATAAATGGATTTGGTCCATCTCTTTCTAGCTTTCTACGAAAACACGCTGTCCCTCCAAATTAGTGCAATCCAGAATGATATTCTTAATGAAAAGTTCGTAAGAAGGCTTGATGTCCTGCACATGAGTCCCTGCTATCCTTGTCGGCCCTGATTGCACCTTATTACATTGGTAGCCATGTGGGGTGGCTAAAGTAAATTTCATCCTTTTTTGTCATCCATATGTTGGCTGCTGATTGCCTGGCCTGGATTTGGGACTGGCTGCAGATTAACTTTTTACGTAGCTGGTTGATGGTCAATCTCATCCTCTTCTTCAAACTCAGTGTCATAGTCTGAATTGACAGAAACATGATCTTCATATTCTCTAAACTCTTCCACTTCATTGTCTTCCAAAGATTTTCTCTCTTCAAAAATAATTTCTAGATACTGTATCTGTTGATTGGGGCTTGTGTGTAGACTGACATGAGTGTGTTCAATTTCTAATTAAGTTCATAAATAAACATCAATACTGATGAAAAACCTTGTGTCATATTCGTCATATCTTGATTGGAATTGAAGTTTCTTTGTTTAAAAGCATTTTATCACAAAAAACGAAAAGCATTTTTATTCATGAATGTGATTTAACAGGGGTAAATGACAAATATGAACCATAAATGCTGTTTATATTGCTTGTTATTGGTAAAAAGTTAACATCTGTTAAGTATTTTCACTTACAGTGTTGCAGCTGTATTGATTGAAAGACCGAATACTGCGGTGGGTCCACCAGACCCACGAACATTGGCTGAGTGACTAAAACATGAACACCACACAAGGCTTAATATATTACCATTAAAAAAAAAACTAATTTTTTAAAATCATTTTAGCCTTTGACACAGTAGAGGCTGTTTTGCATACAGACTACATGTATCTGCACGGTGTGTGCGTGTATGTACTGAAATCTTTTCCATGCATGTTTATTGATATCATCAATCCAAATTTAAGCTACATCCTTAGTGTTTCTACAGAACTAGATCCTACTTCTACTGGTAGCTGAGTTTGGGGTCTCTCCAGACAATCCGCAATTGTCAGTGGAGCCTGCTAACAACGGAATAATGAACAGGTACAGGAGGGGTTTAGCGAGGGTGGTTTATCCACTATGTCACCGACAGTTATTCTCTTTGACAGATGATCAAATAAAAAAGTCCATGTGTGATTCAAGCTAAACATCAGTTGGAAAATATAGCAGATAAAAGTAATTTTAAGTAAAGTTGTGGAATTAAAATGCAGCTGTGTTAATTTCCAATCTAAACAAGTCCTAATGGAAACCACTGAAGCCAAAAATTGTCACATGCTCCTGACATAGCATGCATAGTTAGTTCAGTGTAGGCTGTGTGTGTGTGGGGGGGTTTTATGCAAGCCATGCAACTTTTGTTCCTGTTAGATTGTTTAATACGATTTGTGCTCAGCAACTCACCAGTGAAATCAAGTCCAGCTAAACTGGCCCTAATGGCTGTGAGGACATTCCATTATAATTGATTTTTAACAATCTTAAACACTACAATAGCAAAAGGGACTGTGGTGAAAAACTGTGTTGGACAATCACTGATGACTCTCGTCTCTATGGTACTTTGGTTTAGTTTCTTTGTGTCAGTTTGGTGACCTGGATTGACTGTACCAGGCTCAGTGCAATGGCTGGCAACAATCACACTGTGAGTGTGAGTGGTGCTACTGACGATAAATGACAGCTGCCCATCAGGGTACTTTACCCTTGTGTCATGTCCCTGCCCGTTTTGGGGTGAAAACATATCCTCTGATTCGACTGGCGGCAAATGAAAAAGCCGAGGTTGTTGCTTGTTTAACAGCACGAAAAAAGACAAAACTTAATTTCCTTCTTTAGGTATCAGGAGTTGAAGTCTACCACCCAGTAAGTACAATTAAATATGTTACTTCGCAAATCAAGTATCAATGGTCATATCTTGACATACACAACTTCAAACTTCTGGTAGCATCTGGTACATACCTACTTACGTTAGCTTTAACTGACCTAATAGCTAGACTACAAGGTTACATTAAATTGGGGTTTCCTGTTTCGTATTTTCTCTGTACATGGCATTCTCCTGTATTGTAATTTAACCCAATATTAGTTGTGGCAAGGGAACATATATTGGAGTAAAATACATCCACATACATGTTCTTCCTTCAGATGAGTAAACTATTTAGAAAAAAAGTATCGTCATACCTTTTTGTTCCATTTCTCAGTACTCTTAGTAACATTCCATTCACTGAAATTAATTTCACAATGCTGTCAATTATCAACCCTTCTTATATTTTAATCTCCACAATGTGCTGCTAATCCACCAATGCGAATTACTCAACAGCTTTGTTGTAGAGACATAAATTAATAATGTTTGATGAAAGTGTGAACATGTCATGTGTGAGTGGGAGACAAACCGTATGTGTTTGTGATAGAGGGAAGGAGCATGTGTTTGTATTCACATTGCATAAATAGGTAATGGTGCATATTTTAATACATATGTAACAATAT
Organism: Platichthys flesus; assembly: GCF_949316205.1. NCBI lineage: Eukaryota > Metazoa > Chordata > Actinopteri > Pleuronectiformes > Pleuronectidae > Platichthys > Platichthys flesus. The sequence continues at coordinate 14,796,275 of NC_084948.1, forward strand.
ATGTGTGTGTCTGTGTGCGTTTATTTTTCAATGTTTTTCATGTCTATTTGTTTTATTCCCTCAAACAGCACTGCCCTGCTGGCACAGTAGTAGTGATGGTTAACTCTGGTCGCCCAAAAGGACCCTATTAAATTAAATACCTCAAAGGGTTCAGAGCTCACCCCTATAAACTTGGATTTCATACTTAAATAAGTATGAAAAAGACAGAAATACAAGGAGCGCGAGAGAGGAGATGAGATAGTTAAGAGAGGTGAAGGGGTTTTCGATGGAGTTGAGGTAAAGCACAAGCATGTGGAAGATGTAATACAGAAATGGAAAGTGAACTAGTGGAAAAACAAATTCAAACTACACCGACGGGAGGAGAAAGAAGGGTCATGTGTGCATTAGCAAAAGTTCCCACTCTTTCTCAGATTTAAAAAGTCAATATTACAAATACTAAGACATATAAAAATAAGGCAAAGGTGTACTGTGACCTGCATATACAAGTGCATGACACTAATGGATTCATTAAAATAACATTGCCCGAAGTAAAATAATTCAAAGTATAAAGCCAGAAGGATCACTTCAGGAGTCTGCCAAAATATGCATAATTGATGAGATAGATGCAGACTCAGACAGATTTATAAAACATAGCGATTTATTATACATACCAGTGAACTTCTTTCCTTTTATTTTTGGACAGTGGAAAGCAAAATACTGCACAAGGGAGAAACACAAGGCTGGCTAATGAAATACTTCTGAACTATCAAGTAACCATACATCAAAACATAACTTTTATGAAAGAGAACAGATGTTCAATTATAAAAGTTAGAATTAAAGCTTTCCCTTTAAAGAGATGCTGAGTAGTAGACGGATCTGTTTTCTGAATTATGTGATGTAACGCAGAGGGATGAATTATAAAAATAAGTTACAGGCATTTGACCACTGCAAACAAGAAAAAATGAACATTATTTGACAACATGATGTATTTGGTTTGTTGGTTTGAAATCAGTTGTAGCAGGGCAATCAAACTACTCAGATTCTAAAAGCGATTAGCAGTTTTGAGAGTAACTAAAACTTCTCCGTTATCGATGGTGCAATTGTCACAAACAATTTTGTGACACCCTATAATGATTGTTGACCTCAGTCTGCTAGATTGGATGGTCTGTAACAACTATCAGACGGACTGCCACGGAATTTTGTACAAACATATTCGGTCACCATATCAATGCCTGCAACCACTACACTTCAAGTGTCAACCAAACGCAACAGGTAAAACTGTAGGATAGCTTTTGTGATTGTGCTGCATTGGCCTTGTTTTTCAACAGCCGCTGTCATTGCAGAGGAAGCCTACTCAATTAGATGATGTCGTCATGTTTCCTCAAGAGCCACCATGGCATTGACATTTGACACTTGACCACTGACATTTGTGTTAGACACAATATGATGTATTCTGGTCATTCTATATACCAATGGCAATGACCTGCTTAAATGACACTGGTATCACCATTAGGAGTAACCTGAGACTCAGTGCCTTCTCTAAATACATCTGGACATTTGGAAAGGACGAGACAGGGACTGAATCGCCAACTGCAAATAGTTTTTTCAAGGTTACCTAGGAGAGGTTACTTGTCAGAAGAATGTAAACATACAGTAAGTAAAAAAAAAAAAAAACAGTCATTTTCCTGCAGAAGACAGTACATGAAGAGAATAACTACAGTAGGAAGGTGCAAGTGAGGGGCATGTAGGGCTACAGACAGAAGAAATGCATTAGACATACAAAATTATATATTTAAAAAAGATTATTACGGATATTATATTTCGTGAATACACACTGCTGCCGATTTAATTTGCAGCTCTGGGCCCACACACAAGCATACACAAACAGGCTCTGCAAGTGTCTCAGAACATTTTCTGCGTGCAGGTATTTGAAATGTCATTTGTAACTCCTCCTGTATTAGTGACAACACGTGGAGTGAGAGTCACGGAGGGAAAGCCTCTTTTGCAGTGACAGCACTTTAAAACACAATAGAACCACTGTGCAAGATGCCAAAATGCATGGCTGCATAATGTGTCTTCATTTCAAACTGTAAATATGGAAGGAGAATGTGTTTTGCTCCAAATGAGGATTTTCTATTATCTGTATTTGGAACATCTGTTTATTGGAATTTTTCCTATTTTCCCTTTTTATATCACGTCTCTTCTTTTCCAACATTGGAATTATTGCTCATCGTCACTTCCCTGTGTCACAGGAATGGAGTTAGGTAACCTCTGAATACACAGTGTATACAATGTATTTCTACATTTTGTTACACACTCAAATATATAAGTACACACTTAATTAATTCATCTTGAATACGTTATCTACGGTGGCCCTGAGAGCTCAACGAACAGCAACTTAAGAAAACACATGCAAGTTGACAAAACACAAGCAAAGTAAGAAAACATCTCCATCAATTTCACAACACAACACAACACATTACAGAAACGCGCAGCAAATAGTCCCAAGCGCTGCAAATATACACACGCGCTGCAAATAGACGAACGCGCAGCAAATAGACGAACGCGCAGCAAATAGAGGCGACAACACAACGGAAGTGTTTCCAGAGGACAGCTAAAAGGGATGGACACAGGAGACACTAAAACGTCCAATACACTATACAATTTCGGTTCCGCACAGGGGTTGTCATCCCGCGGCTCTGGAGCCGAACGCGGCTCTTCAGTCCCTCTGCAGTGGCTGTACTGTACAGTGTCGTGCATATGTTTCGCGATCGCTGAACTTAACGAATCAGTTTTCATATTATTAACGTGAACGTAACGATGAACGTGATTAAACGTCACGTTCATTTTTTAAATCATCATCGTATCAGGCCCTCATGAAATACCAGGAGCGGGCGTGTGTGTGTGTGTGTGTGTGTGTGTGTGTGTGTGTGCAAGTGTGTGGCCAGCGCACCGGGGCTCCGACCCCGCCCACTCGCTCGGAGAGAGCCACAGTGAGCTCTGAAGATGGTCCGATCTAGAGACATGCCGTCTTCTCCTGTTAAACTGAATAAGAAGCGCTAACAAGCAAGCCCCTGTTGTAAGGAAATGTATTGTCCATAGTGAGCAGGGGTTTGAAACCTTTACTATCAGAAGAGACATTTTGCCCCCTCTTCTGAGCGAGTGGGCGGGGTCGGTGACCCGAGACCGGTCAGCCCGCTACACACACACACACACACAACACACAAACACCCGCTCCTGGTATTTCATGGGGGCCTGATACGATGATGATTGAAAAAAAGTGACGTGACGTTCAATCACGTTCATCTTTACGTTCAAGTTAAAAATATGAAACGTGATTTGTTAAGTTCAGCGATCGCGAAACATATGCACAACACTGTACAGTACAACCACTGCAGAGGGACTGAAGAGCCGCGGGTTGCCGAACCCTGTGCGGAACCGAAATTGTATGGTGTATTGGACGTTTTAGTGTCTCCTGTGTCTATCCCTTTTACCTGTCCTCTGGAAACACTTCCGTTGTGTTGTCGCCTCTATTTGCTGCGCGTTCGTCTATTTGCAGCGAGTGTGTCTATTTGCAGCGCGTGTGTCTATTTGCAGCGCGTTTCTGTAATGTGTTGTGTTGTGTTGTGAAATTGATGAAGATGTTTTCTTTCTTTGCTTGTGTTTTGTCAACTTGCATGTGTTTTGTCAACTTGCATGTGTTTTCTTAAGTTGCTGTTCGTTGAGCTCTCAGGGCCACCGTAGTTATCGATTTAGTTTGGGCAGAAACTTATTTCTCTAATCGGTTCAAAAAACTTTGAAATCATTTCATATTTAAGACCAATATGGACTTGACTCATTTATCATAATTAGGATGGATTTTATGAAAGCTTGCCTTGTTGCAGATACAATTATCATCATGGTAACCTTGCTGTGTGCACTCTCTCACATTTTGACTCTGCTTAAACCAATGGAAACCTTTGAACATTTTTCCTTTTTGCGAATAAGCATTGAAGGAAAATGAGTCTACCTCTGAGACAAAGAACAAGCTGCTCAGTTGCATTCAAATCTATTTAAATTATCTTTTGGAATATTTGCCTCTCTGTGAATCATATTGTTGAGCCAGGGGTTGTATGTCCTTGGGACTCCAGGGGTTGTTGTCACAGAATCATTCAATCAGTAGTCATCAAACAGAAAAAAAGGAGGTGAGAGGCCTGATTGAGTACAGTTCAGAGATACTTTTAATTTGTCTTCGCTTGGACAGAATGACTTCATCTGAATCCGGCAAACTAAAGGTCATTATTATTATTATTATTATTTTCATGGAGCTCAGTCAAGCTTGGGTAAAAGATATGTGGCTATGGCCATGTAGGCGAACCACTTGAAAAGAGTCCAGATGAACACAAGTCCAGAACGACCCCTGGACTTGTGTGTGCTGGCTATTGGGCGGTGGATTGTCCCATCGTTGTTAGAGAAAGAATCAAGCTACTTTAGAGAATTGAGATTCTTCGCATTCGCCCAGTGCCGCTGTGTTAGATTGTTAAATGAGGCAATGAAATCCAAGCATTGTCTGGTAGTTGGCGTTTTGTTTGTGATTGGTTCAGGCTTTATACAGGCATGGCCTAGAACTTATAATCGATTTACTCTATGTTGCAGCATTTTCTATGAGCTCTGGGTTGAGACAAACACATAACTTGTGGTCAAAATGAACTCGTCTCTAGCAGATTATCTGAGTTCATAATTAGTAACAAAGCTCAGATACCTGGAAGAAATTCAGAGTGGAGCAGCTGCCTATTTGTGTTGAGGGGAGACAACTGAGGATACATCCCTGTGGAGATATTCCAGGCATGTCCAACTGGGAGGAGACCATAGAGCAGAGCCAGTCACGCTCGAGGGATGGCTCATACCATAAGGCTGAGAAATGCCCTGGGATCCCCGATGCAAATTCATGCACTACTCCAATTTTGCTGTCTCAACATCAATTACCACATATCCATTACTACACTCTATTAATACTTGTCTATATCTAGTGTTATATTCCAGGGGATCTGTTTGCATGAACTCAATATGAGATGTATAATTATGTTTTATTTAGTGTAATACCCTGAAAAGAAGAATTGTTGTGTTAAGTCCAGTAAAAAAGATTCGTATTATGCCTGAGGGGCGTTTTGTATTTGTCACTCTATGACAAAAACAGACAATCAGTAGATACAGTGTAAAAATCACAAAGAGGCCGATGGCATCAGGGACAATTGATATTTTAACTCTTTTAAGAGATTGAACAAGACTGACTGGTCCTTCCTTAAAGACCTGATATTATAGAGATGAGATAGGCCAGTTAGTGTTCGCATTAGCTTACAATGAGCCCTTTATATCCCCAGAGCCCACCATGTTGCAGTATAGCCCAGAATGGACTAAACACTGGTTCCAGAGAGGATTTTTAACATTACCTGAAGGCCTATGTTAAGTCGCCTACACACTGAGGTGAGGGACATTCAATTGGTTGCAATCTGCACATTCACCACTAGATGCCACTAAATTCTACACGACCCTATCGGTCACAGAATGTATTTCCTTTGTTCAAACATTATATTTGTGATGGAACAGCTGCTCACATGGTGAAACAAATGATAAGTTACTATTTTGTTGTTTTTGTCAAATTCAAATGAAACCACGTCAATTCATCTGAAGTATGTAACCCATATCCAATGCAGGATATCTGTCCTTTTGAGCACTGTATGTGTGAAGTTAATCGCATGTGTGGACTGCTGCTTGTACTTGTGTGCAAGGGCTTGTAAAAAGGTGAGTATATGTATTCCATTGACAGCATTGGTTCCCTGACCATGAGCCAATAGTCGTATCAAGATGTCCCTCCCCCCCAAGATACATCCTATAGAATGAAGTGCCTCTTGTGTCTACCGAGGGAAATGGAAAATAATGGCGTTTCAAAACTCTCCGTCGAACCTGAGAAAACACTTTCATGTAAGTGAACAATAGAACAATTTTCGGTTGTTTTGTTTATGTGTAGGCCTACTATAAAAAGCACTACATTTCAACACCAGGTACTTTTGATACTTAAGTCAGTTTAATATGAGCTACTTTAAGACTTTTACTCAAGTAATTTTCTGACCGGTGAATTTTACTTTTACCGAAGTCTATTTCAGGGAAGATATCTGTACTTTTACTCAAGAATGGCCTTCAAGTACTTTATACACCACTGGTGGCAACCAACATCAAGGAGCATTACCGCCATCTACTGTGCTGGTGCACTATTCCTGGAGTTACTCTTTTCAACCATTCACACTGCTTTGTAAGCAGGAGCTGTATCACCTGGTTTTTCAAAATTCTCATTTAGAAAACAAAACAAATACAGGATGTGCCTTTGGTTGCTACAGAAACCAAGATTAAGAGTTGCGTCATCACGACATCCCTTAGATCGTAGACAAGTCTTGAAACTCTGATTAACTGATCTTTAAAAAATTACAGTTGAAATTTATAAAGGGTTTATTCTTTATAAGTTTTGGGTTTATTCTTTATGAGTTTTTGCACCCTTAAATAGCCTTTATTTATTAGAAGTACAGTATGCCACCTTGCTTAGAATGCATTAGATTGCATTAACAATACTTGATGCTGGTTGCCACCCGCCAATAAACTTACTTCAATGGCTAAACGAATTAAGGATTTAAACAACAAGAAAAAACCTGATGACATAAAACTTTGACGTGACAGCTAAATCGAATGTATTCATCTTGCTGGACACACTGGGCTCTGGGACTAATGGAATAGTACAACAGTGCTTTAAAATAGACACTAAGGAGATTGTGGCTCTGAAGGTTGTATCGAAAGTGGATGGCCTAAAAGAACTGGACACTCTTGAAGCACTCCGTAAGATCGGTCAAGACAAGAATAACTTGGTCCGGTTCAACGGGCATTACACACAAAGTGACAAAATACTTCTGGAATTTGAATATCTAGATAAGACTTTGTTTGATTGGATTGGAAGGTCCGGGGGCAAGGGGCGGCCTCTGTCTGAGATTCAAGCGATCACAAAGCAGCTGTTGGTGTCTCTGATTGCCCTGAAGAGCCTAAATATGATACATGCAGACATCAAGCCAAACAATATAATGTTGGTGGATCATCAGCGACAGCCCTCAAAGGTGAAGCTGATTGATTTTGGCATGGCTACTCGGGTCTCCAAATTGGAAATTTCCATATTTTGGTTTCAGGGCCCCTGAAGTCATGCTGAGACTTCTTCTGAATGAGGCCATGGATATTTGGGCCCTTGGTTGCATTTTGGCCTACCTGTACCTCAGCAAATGTTTGTATAATCTAGGTTCTTGCAGATATCAAGCAATGAAGAATTTGGTACAGATATATGGTCAGCTGCTGAATTCTGAAAGGTACACCAATGTGTTTTTTACAAAGAGAAAACATATCAAAAAACAATTGTGGAGGCTGAAGGAACATTGCAGCTGCAAGGAGCGTGCAGTACCAGAAGGGTCACGCAGAATGTCCTCCCAGAGCAGTAAGGGGAGCCCAGCATCCTCTACGATTCAGAAGCCCGGGCAGTTTGCCAGTCTCAATGAAATTGTGTACTCGCCCAGGTGCGGCTGAAAATGAGGACACGCAGGCCTTTTTAAGCCTCCTAAAACAGATGCTGCATCTTGATGCAAAAAAAAGAATCAACCCCCAGCGAAGCTCTGCGACATCCTTTCATGACCATGAAGAACTTTCCTAGTGAGTGTGTCTCCAATACCGACATGCCATCGGCCCCTAGGAGAAGACAAGTTCGCCGATTGGCAGGATGCAATGCAAAGGGCAATAAAAACTTGTGTAGTAGGGGTAAAAGGATGATACGACTCATCTGCTAACACAAGTAAAGCTTAGGCATCACATGACAGGGCAAGAGGTGGTCGTGGTGAGAAAATCTCTTGCACTGATAAACGAACCAAAGGTGATGCTGAAATAAGTACCCGAAAGAAATGTATGAAGAACTTTCCTAGTGAGTGGGTCTCCAGTCCCGACATGCCATCAGCCCAAGGGAGAAGACGAGTTCACCGATTGGCAAGATGCAATGCAAAGGGCAATAAAACTTGTGTAGTAGGGGTAAAAGGAAGATACGACTCATCTGCTAACACAAGTAAAGCTGAGGCATTACCTGAGAGGGCAAGAGGTGGTTGTGGTGAGAAAATCTCTTGCACTGACAAACAAACCAAAGTCGATGCTGAAATTAGTCCCCGAAAGAAGTGTATGAAGAACTTTCTCAAATTTTGAGAAATGTTATCTCAGTGACAGAAGAACTTTCTCAAATTTTGAGAAAGTTCTGTTACCTTGTTGCAATGTGGATGTGGCTGACTAAACTCAGGTCTGACCTTGAGTTGGAGTGGATGTGACGAATAAAAAATATAAAAATAAACACAGAGCCCACAGTGCATCAAAATGTGTTACTGTCAACAGATACTAGAAATTCTCAATAAATTGATTCCCAATGTTCACGATAATCAATGACAACATTTTCATATCTCGGTAGATCCAATGTGAAACATTTCAGAATTTTATCTCAGTGACAGAATTGTTTCAAATGTTTTGAACTTTGACACTTACTTACTTTTTGTTGTGTCGACAGACTGTGTAGGGTAACTACCTTTAGTGAAAGCCGACAGCGAGGTAACTCCAGCAGAAATTGATTACTTTATTCACATGCAAGCACGCAAAAACACACTGCAAATCCCGAAAAAACCCAAAGTGAACACTCCTTCAAAAGTCTAGCTAGTAAAATATAGTTTGCCAACAGATTCAAGTGAACAGTTTACTTAACATAGGCCATTACAAAGTAGACACATGCATGCGTGTCCAGGTATGGTCCAAGTGTAGGCGAGTATTCACAAATTGTTCCTTGGATTGCATGTAGCTCATAATTGTTATAGTTCACCACATTTACAGCTATTTGTAGAGTATAACCTTTCTGCTGAATCTATGTATATTCTGTATATCCATTGTCTGGGTCCAGTTGCAAATTTTTTATCCCATTTATATTCTCTCGCTGCAACATATAGTTGCATATCCTACCTCAGTTCCTTAGGAAAGTTGCAATTCTATTTATATGCAATGTAATATATTCTTCGGCCGATATCATTGGTAATAACTGTTTACCCTAACCTACTAGTTTTAGTGTCATAATTTCTGCTGTTAAATGGGTATTAAAATGCATTAAAAATAACATTGATGTTTAAACAAACTGAAGGCTGCCTGTCATTGTAATAACTGATGTGTGATGTCTTGAGCATCAAACTGATATTTTCTTTTCGTTTTTGATAAAGAGAAAGCATGCAAATCATAAAACAAAATACGAGGAGTGTTGAGATATCTATGTTTTTCTGTATCTTGTGACTATATTTTACCTATATCCTGTGAAAAAAAAATTAGCTGTATCTAGATAATCAATAATGCTTATGCTACAACTGTTTCTTTTCTTGGGATGATGTCTATCTTTTTGACTCGGACGCAGGGTTTGCACGATAGAAAATCCACTCTAGCAGCTGAAGCAGTGGAAGACCTCTGCTCCATCCAGCTGCTACGCCCAAATACCAACCGCTGGAACTCACTGTTTGTGGCTGTCGAAAGGCTGCTCAAAATTCTGAAAGACAAGGGAGAGACAGCTTTGAGAGATGTCTGCACAGAATTGAAGGTTCCAATGTAAATTGGGATTATGTGTTGTGTGAATTTGAATTTATAGTAATACTTAAGTCATGGCTTCGGTAAATGTCCCTGGTTTGTTACCTATTACAACAACACCTACATTTATATATCGTTTTTGACCCTTTAGAAAAAAACGGGCATATGTAGTGATCCCTAAGGGGAAATTACTTATCGATTTATGACCCATACTTACAAATCCTGTTCAGCTTTCACCAACCTGTCTGCTACTGAACTCTAGTAGGGGTAAAAATATTTTAATGCCAAAAAAAAACACAATAGGAACCGGTAGACAACCCCGGAATTGGCTACATGATTTACTTTAAAATCTTAGCCTCAAACCTTATGGATTAGTAAGTTATTGATTACATGGATAATATATTTATGCAACGTGGTAAAACACAGATGTTTTGTAACAGGTTCATCCAGTTGAACTCACGTTCCTAACGGAGTATGTCACCACCATGAGCCCAGTCCCCCAGGCCATCAACATTCTTCAGGCCGAAACAAATTACGACTATTACGCCGTGTTCAAACCAGATGCTGAAGCGCAGCTCTAATAATATCACATACTTTTCACTGTTTTCAGCCTAAAGTAAAACATTTAATCATTTTTTTTCATACAAATACTTAGTTGTTGCTCCAACATTGACTGCAACAGCGTCCCAACATGTGTATTTTTGTCTCATATGTACTGAGTATCATACAACTCACTGTACTTCTCCTCTTCAATTATTAATTTAATGTCATCCATCCTTAAGAACTTCTCAGCATTTTGCTCCGTTCAATGTCGGGTCTGGAGGATAAATTACGTATTCTCCCCCCCCTCCCCCCCCCCCCCATGTATGGTTAATATTTGTCATTCACCCCTGTTCAATCACATTCATGAATAAAAGTGCTTTTTGTTTTTTGTGATAAAATGCAATTAAACAAAGAAATATCAATTACAATCAAGATATGATTGGAAAAACAAATATGAAACAAGGTTTTTCATCAGTTTTGATGTTTATTTATTGAACTTAATTAGAAATTGAACACACTTATGTCAGTCTACACACGAGCCCCAATGAACAGATACAGTATCTAGAAATTATTTTTTTATAGAGAGAAAATCTTTGAAAGACAATGAAGTGGAAGAGTTTGGAGAATATAAAGATCATGTTTCTGTCAATTCAGAGTCTGACAGTGAGTTTGGGTTAGAAGAGGATAAAATTGACCATCATCCAGCTACGTAAAAAGTTCTGCATGTGACTATAAAAGAGACCATCTGTTGTCCGGACATCGAAGTGTCAGCCTGTGATGAAAACCATCACAGGCTGCAAGAAGAGCACTGTTGCTGTTGAGGGGGATGTGGTGAGAGCAAACCAGTTTAACCAATTCTACAATAGCTTTGACAACCCGGCTACATGGGGAAATGACTGTTGTTCACCTAGTCCTCACCCCCCCTCCCCGTCAGCCCCATCAGCTGCTGTTACCTGCTCACTGCATGCCTCTACCCCCTCACCCTCATGTCCCAGAGATCCCCCTCTCCCCCCTGCTTGGACTACAGCCAGTGTGGCCCCACTCCCTCCAGCTTCCAGCCCTCTGCCATTCCACACAGCTACACCCCTCCCTCAGGCGACCACACAGAGCTCCCCCTCCCCCCTACCATCACTGCGGAGCAGGTCACAGGAGAGCTGAGGAGACTGCGCCCTAGGAAAGCAACCGGCCCTGATAGGGTCTGTCCAAGACTTCTCAAGACATATGCTGTGGAACTGGGTGAGCCGCTGCAGCATAAGTTCAATCTGAGCCTCCAACTGGGGAAGGTCCCTGCACTGTGGAAAACATCCTGCCTCATCCCTGTTCCAAAGAAGCCACACCCCAGTGTGCTGAATGACTTCCGGCCAGTCGCATTGACATCACACATCTCAAAGACTATGGAACGACTGCTTCTTCACATCCTCAGACCCCAGGTTCGCAATGCACTCGACCCGCTGTGCACATGATTCTGTGCCGTGATAATCATGTTCTTTGATTTCTCCAGTGCCTTCAACACCATCCAGCCCCTTCTTCTGAGTGACAAGCTCCTGCAGATGGGTGTGAACGTCCACCTGGTATCCTGGATCACTGACTACCTGACAGAGAGACAACAGTTCGTCAGGCTGAAAGACTTTGTCTCTGAGACTGTGTTGTGCAGCACCGGCGCTCCACAGGGGACTCTGCTCTCACCAGTCCTGTTCAGCCTGTACACATCTGACTTTAACTACAACTCGGAGTCATGCCACATCCAGAAGTTCTCTGACGACTCTGCTATTGTGGGATGTATCAGAGATGGCCAGGAGGGGGAGTACAGAAGCCAGGTGGATAACTTTGTGCAGTGGTGTACGCTGAACACCACTAAAACCAAGGAGATGGGGAGCAGCCTCCTCTGCTCCCCGTCTCCATCGAGGGGGTCAGTGTGGAGGTGGTCAATACCTTCAAATATTTAGGAGTCCATATGGACAATAAACTGGACTGGTCAGCAAATGTAGACGCAATCTACAAGAAGGGTCACATTTGCTCAGATGTTCCCAGACTGTGAAATTGTCAAACAATTTACATATGGCTCAACAAAATCGACTTACCTTGTATTTTTTGGCTTGTATCCTCATTTTAAAGAGCAGCTGATCGAAGACATAAGAAAAGCAAAGTGTCATGTAGTGTCTTTTGACAAATGCCTTAACAGAGTGACACAAACAGAACAGATGGATATCATTCTGCGCTACTGGAGTGAACATGAAGGGAAAGTAGCTGTGCGTTACTTCACTTCAGAGTTCCTAGGACACACTCAGACAGAGAAGCTCTTGGAGGGTATCAACAGATCCCTGTCACCTCTGGACCCCAAGAAGCTCCTGCACATATCGATGGACGGCCCTAGAGTGAATTGGAAGTTCTTAAGAATATTCCAAGAGGACAAGAGCAAAGAGGACCCAGATGCACCAAAGCTCATCAACCTGGGAAGTTGTGGTCTGCATGTTGTGCATGGAAGTTTCCAGACCGGAGAGAGGGAAACAGGTTGGAAAATCTGAGATGGGCTGAGAGCGCTTTGGCAGGTGTTCCATGACTCGCCAGCAAGGCGAGAGGATTTCAGTGAGCTGACAAGATTTCCTCTGAAGTTCTGTGCCACTCGATGGCTTGAAGACTTGCAAGTTGCTGAGCGGGCAATCGAAGTGTGGCCAGCTGTGAAAGAGTACATCCACAGCCACAAGAAACTTCAGAAGAGTAAAGTGCCAACACCTGCGTCCTACTTGACAGTCAAGAAGGCAACCGAGGACCCTCTTTTCCTGGCTAAACTTGAGTTTTTCGCTTTTGTTGCAAGACAGCTGAAGCCTTTTTTGGAGATTTTTCAGATAGATGCCCCAATGGTGCCATTATTTGCAAAGGAGCTCCAAAGCACCCTGACAGGCCTGCTGTCATGCTTTATCAAGAGAGAAGAGCTAGCAAAGATCAAGACACCTCTCCAGCTCACTAAACTGGACCCCGAAGAGAAGCAAATCCATGTCCCCCTCAAACACCTGGACATAGGATTTTCAACCAAGCAAGCTTTGCAGAAGGCATCTGAGAAGCTCCAGGAAAATCCAGTGAAAATCGAGTTCAAACAAGAAATTCTCTCCTTACTAGCAATGACCTGCAAGAAAATGATGGAGAGAAGTCCTCTCATGTATCCAGCTGTGCGGCATATCTCAATGGTGGATGGTGCCCTGCCACAGAGTGTGACAAAGTCCTTTCTCAGTATAAAGCATTCTCACTTGATGTCAACAACAACCACAAGCAGAATTCCAAGAATTTGTATACAGCTGCAGACTTGATGAGTTCTTCGGAAGATATCTCAGTGGCAAAGAAGAGTATGCAGAACTGTGGAACATCATGAAATGTCTCTTCACACTGTCTCATGGACAAGCTGCAGTAGAAAGGGGGTACTCTGTTAACAAGGATATGCTTGTTGAAAAACCTACAGGAGAAGACGCTAATAGCAATGCGCTTGGTCCACGATGCAATGGCTGGGCACACAGATGAAGCTCTTCCAAAAGACCTCAAGCAACACTGCAGAGGAGCAAGGACAAGATATGAGATGTATCTGGAAGACCAGAAGAAGTTGAGAGAGCAAACCACCAAAGAGAAGAAAAGAAAGGAGCTCTGCCAGGAAATCAAGGAAGTGAAAACAAAGCGGCAAAAAGTAATGACAAGAGCTGAAGCAATGGAGAAAGAAGCACATGAAATGGCAGTCATGGCAGAGAAGAAGCACGATTTTACACTGCTGTCAAAATCAAATGCCTATCAGAAAGGGGTTGCTGATAAAAAGGAAGAGGTGGCAGCTCTAAACAAAGCTCTGAAAGAGCTGGAAGAGTCTGTCAATAAGTTAAAGCAATGAGGTATGTGCAATAGCCTTTATGAATGTATGAAAGATTGTAATATTTATTGGTCACCCTCCTAAAGACAAATATAACACCATTTTAGCTTATGGAGATGACCAATTTTAACTCAAAATTCAGACTGTAGAGAGGAGGAGGAAGAGGACTGGAGAGGGGGAAGAGCCAGGAAGGCACAGAAGGAAAGAGGGGGGAGGAAGAGAAGAGGGGAGAAGATGAAAGAGGAGAAGAAGAGAGCAGAGGATGACAGAGGAAAAAGGAGAAGACTGGAGAGAAGTTGAGAAGAGTAGGAAGAGAAGACATGAGCGGACACGAGAGGGGAGGTGTGGAGAGAAGAGGACAGGATGAGATAGGAGAGGAGTGGAAGATAGAACATATATCAATCCCAGTGCTTATGTGTCTCAAAGTTCCAGTTCAATAAATTGTTGTTCATCTACAGCTTGTTGCATTATTTCATGCATTGATATAATCTTTAAGACATAATCGCTAAGCCTTTACAATGTAGACTTGACTGGCACATCTTTTAAATCAAGTAAGTAGTCAGGTGTCCTTGGGGGTTGTGTGTGTGAGGGGAGGGGGACGCGGATGGGGGCGGAAAGCTTCAGGGGCCTATAGATCATCACTTAATATGGTACCTGGAAAATCAGGAGGTAGCATGGAATTTTTTTTCAAGGCAAGCGTGGGAACCCTGCAGATACCTTTGATACTTAAGTACATTTAATATGAGCTACTTTAAGACTTTTACTCAAGTCATTTTCTGACGGGTGACCTTTACTGCTACAGCAATCACTTTCAGGGAAGATATCTGTACTTTAACTCAAGTATGGCCTTCATGTACTTTATATACCACTGATGGTAGCACAGATTGTCATGTCTGAATGGCAGGAGCAAAAACGTACAATGACGATAATGCTGCTTGTTTTTACAAACATGCATTTCTATAACGCCTTTGATAAGAGCTCCTCTTTCAACACAGTATGACTATGGGTACTAAACAGGATGATAACATTCTCTATATGTTGTCTGTAGTGGAAAACATAAAAAGAGACTAGTAGGCTTCATTATTTTTCATATCAGTCAATATCTGTTATGCCTTGGGCTAAGACTTACATGAAAGGTAATAATGAGCCCAACCACCACAATGGGTTGTCACAACAGACGTCATTCTCTCAATTGATTGGATAATTATAATGATACAATTACCATCCTCCATCATTCAAATTAAGTGGACTGTAATTTCAGTAAGTTTTCAACTAAATCCGTACGTGCACACCGAGACAGAAATATGTGTGGACTTTGTTTTTGTTCGATGTAGCGTGGATCTATCCATACTTCCCTAATCATTAGTTTCCATATCAATGCCTGCACCCACTCAACTTTGAGTGTCAACACAAAGACAACAGGTACAAATGGAGGATTGTTTTGGTGATCTGCTGCATTGGCCTTGTTTTTCAAAAGCCGCTGTCATTGCATGTCATAATTACATAATAACTGGATATTTAAACTGCTATTACCATAAATTCATCACATGCACCTTGCTGGGTGGTGACGTTCTTTTCATGGGTTCGTCCATTTTCTTAATCAATTCATATGATTTTACTCTCATCATTGTTAGTTGAGTTCCATGCGATCCTAACCAACTACACCAGACAGCTGCCCTGACCACCTATTTGCCACAGCAGCAAAGAATACGAGACCCTTTGCTCCAACACTATGAACATGGGTAATTCTCATCTGAGCAGTGCAGAGGTAACGTTACAGGGAATTGAAACTCATCAGCACACTACCACAGGGATTTCTGTTTAATGCAACATTAAAACAAGAGAAATATACTGTGAAATGGAAACCATCTTCCTATATTCTTAATATCTGAGGGGCACATGACATGAGCTGAACAGAGCGATCAGATCTCAATTGGGGATCATTGTGGACACTGGAGACCCACATTAACATCAGGTGTAAATGTTATCAGGTTACAATCCTATGCAAGACGCATCACTACTGATACGTAAGATAATGATCAAGTCCACAAGTAATCCCGCTAAGACAGCTGCTACAAAATTAACAAAAGAGTTTAGCTGTCAATCAAATCTGAATTTGTCCACACCCACATGGCACTGAGAAGAGGTTTGTACCAATCAACGCTTGTGTTGGTGGACAACAGGTGCACAGCGTGTTTTGCTTATAGTATTTTGTATTAAGTTTAATTACTCTACATCCCTACTTCAATTATATTTATAACTGTGATAAAAAATACTGTCTCGTTCAGCTAATCACTGACCACTTAAAATGAGCTAAGGACCAGTTATTAACAGCTGGCACAGAACTCAGTCATTTGTCTATCTGTGTATGTGTGCATTCCCAGTCAGCACACACACAAACACACACACACATCATGACAAACACTAGGACACAGCCACAGGATGTTGCTACATTCCATTTGTATTCCACTTAGCTGCGGAGACAGCAAGCATCTATTGTTCACGAGAGTAAATACACAGCAAATAAATTAATAGAACAATAACTTCTGAGGTATTGCCAGTGAGCAGGATATGATCCCTCTCCACTTAAGTCACAGTTGTATAATAAGAATTCAATGATTTTGGAATTGTCAACACTGACTCTGTCTGGGGTTTCTTTACATGAGCTACTACAACTTTTTACAAACCAAGCACCAAGCTGAATTCTGTCCTTGGATAATGGTGTTAAATCTTTGTCAGCCAAGACGGTTGAAGAAATACAGGGAAAAAATAGCCTCTCTGTGTCACAGCCCATATCTGGGGTTAGCAAACTTCACTAGATTGGAGGGGAATGCTGTTGTCTAATGCCACGGTTTCTGCTTGACTCGTGTTAGACACTACACTGCACTGTACATTGAGGTGAACGGTGCCGTCCGATGGAGGTACAACAGGGGAAGTTAACATTCTTCAGGACAGAATTGTGATAATTACTGATAATTCAGCAAACTTGTTGGAATTATTTTTGGAGTGAAACAATATTCAATAATTTGAAAGTGCCCAACCTGAGACTGTCTCTAAATGCGCATTTATGATGCCTTTACTGTAATTTTAAAGCGCTAATAAATATTGTTTGTATGCAGGAAACACAGCAGTAAGCCAGAGAAATAGAACCGGCTAATGAGGGAACAGGTACATATGAAGAGTTTTTCACTTTTGCTTTAACTAGTGATTAGCTCGGTTTGCTATGTTTTTGAATTTGATCAGTGACTTCGTATGAGTTGTCAGACAATCAATTTGGTCCGCACCCACATAGTTTGAGAAGAGGTCTCAATACAACAATGTCTGTGTGGGTGTAGACTAGAGGGTCTTCAATTGTTTATAACTATATGAATATCGTTAATTCGTTGGAGTCTAGTCAAGTCACAATTAGTCATATTACACAATTAAAAACAACAAGAAATTAGCCCTTTACAGTCATAAGAAAGAAATAAGTATTCACCTATATGTTGGCCCTTCCATATTATGATGATCTGTCCAGGGTGTCGCCCAACTCTTGCCCAATGGCAGCTGGGATTTGCTTTAGCTCCCCAGAGGATAACATTTATAGAGAATGCATTGATGGATTATCGATAGTGGGGCAGAACTAGCATGGAACAAGAGGCTATTTCAGTCACTTCGGGCCTAAAGCAGAGAAATCGATGTCACTTAATAGACAAGAATGGGGTACTGTTATGGAGCAGGATGTTGTGAGGATGGCCTATTTGACCTGGTGGCAGAATATAGAATCAGAAAATCAATAGTATAATGATAGGTTGGACCATTGTCAGGGATGCGCCATATAGAATAATGGACACAGGCACAGAAATAAAAGCACAGACACTGATGACGACTGTTGTGGTCATTAAATTGATCAATGATCAATAATAAGGACGCAGAACTCAGACAAAGATCACAAACAAAGCTATCCACTGTCTTCACTCACTACAGACAGCATACAACTTTTTCTATTATTTTGTAAGTGTGTTTATACACACTATTGAAATATTTTCTTTTACTTGAATTTAAATAGACTCCCTGAGTTGTAAATTCTTGTTTTCATGACCTTCTGTCAATCTACTCTGCAGCATTGACTGATTTGTCCCTAATCTGATCCGTGACGTCAATATCCCTCCAGTGTCTTCCCCTCTCTCTGACCTCTGACATTCAGTACGGCCTGACCTCTGCATGACCCCATGACATGGCCCAGGCGCAATCACCGACAGCACACAGCTCACTTCATTACTAATGGATGTAACCCAAAATAAAAAACTAATTTGGAGACTCTAATTTTTTGGCACTATTGTTTTATGGGGTCAGCTAATCTGGCACATTTAGAGAGGAGCAATTTATCCCAGGCTCAGCTTGTCTCCTGTCTAACGTGGAGGAGAGAGAATAAATAGATGGGTCACGAGAGGCAAAGTTATTTCTTGTGAGGTCATTGGGTCACTTGTTGACATTATATGTGGATCAGATACATGTGATGTGGGAGGTGAACTCTACTAACAATGAATCCAACTTTTCACTTTTGAAAATACTGCATCAGTATGGCTCAGTATATGGTGCTGCATCCCCTTCTTTGTTGTCTTTATTATTCTCTCAGTTTTCCAGTTACAGTTTTGATGTTTCTTTCCTCACAAATGCTTCCATGGCCCAGTGAATGTGAGAACTGTGTGTGTTGCGTCAGGCTTTGTGTGTCGAGTGGAAGACAGACAGGCCAATTACCCTGCAGTGGCAGTCTAAGCCTGATCCCTCAGCAGATGGGTCACAGGGTGGTGGACTAACCCAGGCTTGGCGCACACCAGGGGGGACATAGAGGTGCTCTTTGCACTCTTGTCCTGTCACTGAAACCCAGGCTGGAACGGCAAGGACAGACACCATGTCCACTTAATCTGCTTTAGAGGTAGCCAAGGGCATGTCAACACACCTTGACTTATCACGCACGTAAAAATATGGACTTTTATAGGACTTATAGGATTTTAAAATGTTAAATTTTAAGTCATTAAAAGATGGGCAATAAAACATATACAAAACAATACTCTCACAGATAAGACATACTGCATGCTTGCAAATACTAAACGAACCGTGCATGGGTGTAAATAGGTGTATTTATAGGTCTTAGATTGAATATTGGTGCGCATGGGCCAAACAATCAAATTTCTTATTTTGATGCTGGAACATTATGATTGACACCTGAGATTAACTTGCAATGTGTTGTGTAGGTATATCACCTCAATGATGTTGGTCCAATTTCTCCTGCGCATACTCTAGTTCCTACTGACAAAGTCTGTGCAAGTCGTCAGCGTTCGTATCTGAAGTAGTTTGGCTCCATTTCTGGATAGTGGGTGGAAGTGACGCACACACATAGACATTTACAGACAGAAACAGGTCCAACCCATTCTTGCAAGGATTTGTATAGTATGTGTATCTCTCTTTCTGTCTCTCTCCCTTTGTGACACATACACACACACGCTTGATTGTGAGCAGCATACAAAATTAGTCATTTAACTGTACCATTGCCTTATGTCCTTCAGCCATGTCCTTACCAATTCCATGCTCCTCCACTCTTACTCTCTTCTCTTTACCTCATTCACTTCTTTGCTGCTACCCACTCTTTCCCTTTTGCCACTTCTTCCACCCCTCATCCCTTTGTGCATTTTCTATTTCTTCATCCTCTGTTTGTCACCATCTCTCACCTCCCTTCTTTCTGGATTCATAAGTGAGAGAAAAGAAGGGAAAAAGGAAAAGGAGAAATAATGGAGGGAGGGGAGGATACAGGCTCTGGGATTTGAGCCAGCCTGTTTATCCTTTGGTTTGTACTGTGCTGTGTGAGTGTGCCTTGTTCTCAATCTGTCTGTGGGTGTGTTTGGCGGTTGCTTTTTGTTTGTTGCTGCCTTTACTGTTCGACGTCACTTTTGGCAGACCAGCAAGCCTGGAGCAGCAGCCTTAGGCCTAAAGGCACTTTGAGCCAAACATAGAAACATGCAGAGCAACGGGGCGATCATGTGCCGTTTGTCTCCTACGTCCCGACAAGGTTAGAGCCATTTTAAAAAAAAATTAAATAAATAAATCACTAAAGATAAAGATAGCTTGCGGCCGTGTGCCCACACAAAAGAGAACATTTTTATATTCTGTCCTTTTTTCATTGTTATTGAAAACAAGTGTGCTTCCAGGCCAAGCATTTTCTTCTTGGCAAACCCAGTGATTGCAATTGACTAGTCACCCTCAACTCTCCCTGACATACAGGGCTAGTAGCTACCTCACACCCTAAAGGCTGAATTATTTTTGGACTTTTCTTTTAAGGTAAAAAGAGACTGGCTGGTCGAGTTTATTACTATGAATACCTTTCATCTCGCCCCTACGTTGTTACAATAAACCCTCTACAGGCTTTGGTTCTACGCAGTCTGTTCGCTGCCTTATCAGCTGCTTCCACCTTAAATTAATCATCAGTTTACAACACAACAATGCAGAGTCTGTCAGTGTGGATTTTGTTGTTCAAGTTCCCCCTGTGTCTATACAGTGGCTTCCCACCCCATTCCAAAGAAATGTGGATTGGGGTTTGGTTCATTTGGACTCTAAATTGACTGTAATTGTAAATATGGGAGCAAACAGTTTTTATACATTGGCCCTGTGATACACTGTTGACTTGTCCAGGGTGTATCCAACGTCTAGCACTATATTAGCTCGAATTGGCTCTAGCACTCCATAATTTGCATATTTTGCCAGACAATGAAATACTCTGTGTAAATAGCTTGAAGAGGTACATTGTTGAATAACTGTTTTCTCAAATCTTTAGGTCAGGATTAATCAGTCTGCACTTATCGCTGGTTTACATTATATTTATCCTATGATCCATTTTCCATATGTCCTCGTATGCAGAGCACACACAAGGCCAGAGGCAGGTCAGGGGCTGGACAGGTAGCTATTCTACCACATGAATAACACATATTCACTCAACCCTTCACACTTACAAGCAATTTACTTCCATTCCCCTGATGAGCATATTTTAGACATTGGTGAGATACCTTGGGTCATAAGGTAAAACATGCAAAATAATTTAGTCTGCAGGCAGAATCCAACTCCAAATTGTTCTGTGATGTGCAAAATATCTGGGTCAAAAAATTCAGACGGTGTGAAGGACATATTATTTGCGTTACTTGTTTGCAAGTCACTTCTTCAAAAAAGGAATGCATGCCGTGCTCTATGAGAACTTCAAAGAAATGTCCCTACATATCTAAATCACCACATTCAACCAAAGAGCTGTCAAGATTTTGTAGGCATGTGTGTGTGCGTGCACATGAGCAAATGCACCACAACATTGCAATCAGCGAACACACCAAGCATCCCTGCCTGCCGTCTCCATAAACTGAGGATGTCTTGGCGTATGTGCCACATTGAGCTGATGCTATAATTAGCTGCCTAATCATAATCATTGTTACATTTCTCTCATTCACTTCCTGTGCAGGGGGAAATCTCAGGCCAATTTACATCATTAAAGTAATTGCCCAACACTTGCTAATGCACCAGTTAATGCCAGCTTATGCCAATCTAGCCTCCCTGCTAGCTCTCATTTGCCATGATTAGCCACTGATGCTAACTGAGCAAAGCAGTGGGAGACACATCATTTGCATTTTGGCTTATACACTGAAAGGGTAAATGGACTGCATCTACTGTATATGGCACTTTTCCAGTCTGTCGAACACGCAAAGGCCTTTTCAATGTATATCTCATACACACATTCACACACACACACTGATGATGCAGCATTAGGAGCAGTCAGGGGTTCAGGGTATTGCTAAAGGTAATTTCCAAACTATCTGCAGGAGCCTGAAAACAAACCAGGAACCCCCAAAGCACGAGAAACCTTGGATCGGGTCTGTGTTAAAGTCAGATCAAAGCTTGTTTGCTCAGGAAAGATTTGTGGTCACCTTTTCTACTTTGTTTCTTCTTCTTGAATTAGATAGTTAGATATCGTTATCTTTAAAATAGTACCCCACCATTTTTTTGCATTTCGCACTCTTGGACATTCGAACACCTTATTGGAGAAATTTATGGAATGAGTTTTGAGATATTTGCCCCAGTTCTACATTCCCTGTAATACGAGATTAGGTAGCCATTTCAAAAACAAGTAGAGTACAAGCTCTTTGTAAGATCCTGCATTGTTACCCCCTTCTTCTATCAAGTAACATCTTATTACCCAGCAACTACATTTAAATACTGGTATATACTGTACTGGTAAAGTGTTACAACAAAAGACTGTTATCTTCGGGGTAATCATTTTAGAATATTACAATTCTTCTTTCTCGTCTAAACCTGGTTTATTTGTTACCTACAATGCAACATGATCATAGACAGTTTATGTTGACAGGCTTGTATTCCTCAGCCTGAGGTGACATCATCGGAGGCAGCTCATCGTATGTCACAGAGCCCCCTCCTCATTGTGAGCTATATTTACCTTCTTTTTTTTTTACATTTGTGCATGCTTTTTAAAGAAATCAACATATTCCATATACCTATACACTCTCCGTTGTTTGCACAATATCTGTCATCATGAGGTGTGCAGATTTACTTTGTTGTACTTGTAATGATTGTAACCATTTCTCTTCTTTTTTTATTTGGTTATCAGTCACTGGACAATATGAAAGCAAAGTGTCAAAAAACAGAAGCCAAGCATGACACGTACTTTCTGTCAGCCTCCTGGATATATCATATACCATCAAGGTGTCACTGGAAACTTTTCATTTTTCAGATGTTCATATTGTGTTGAAGTTAAATGCCACAAGTCTTATCATTTCACCCAACTGACATTTACAAGTTTTTGGCCATTTGACAGAACTTCTCCGATAAACTTTTAACTTTATGATTTGACTAGATGAGCCAGAATCATGTGCAGGCTCAGGTTCAACTTAGCTCAGCATTCAGGTCAGGTCAGAGCATGTTTTGGACCTATAGCCTCTGAACTGGAGGAAAACATCAGACTGTGGGTTCCTGGAACAAAAAACCTGGGATGCAGAACAGAGAGGGACCGCTGACAACACAAAAATGCCATTACAATTCTCATCAAATTACAACTGCATTTTGGTTCAAAGTAACCAACTATCAATGGATTGGACAATGTTATGTCATAAAGACCACAATGAGTGGATGTTGTGTGTTGCTTTAAACCATTTATCTGTTTTGTCTAGTTATTGCTGTTAATTACTAAGTCGTGAACTTTTTATTCAATTCTAAAGTACAAAGGTAGACTGTATGTCACTTAGATTTATAAGAGCAGAATTTATTACACATACATATTCATAAAACCACTGGTATCAAACCTTGTGCCAGACACAGTTACTAAGGGAGAAATGAAGAAGCTGCAAAGGGTGTAACCATAAGTTTTCTTCAAACATTGATTTGAACATGACGAGAGACTCAATACTGGAAACCACCTTTCTGTGGGATCACAGTAGCAATTACACCTGTCAGTACTTAGTAGTATTTACTTCCTATTGACAAAGGTATGTGATTGTATTTCAATCCACACCCGTCTTCATCCTCGTCTTTCATTTAGTTTAAGTTTTTTGAGTGTATCGTGTGAAGGTGGGATGCCATCATGGTGAAACCCTGCCAAGAGACAGACACCTGCCAATGTCCTCAAAACCTCCCTGTGGTAGTTCCCACTTAGTCGGTTTCTCCAGGCACTCCTCGCTTTCATGGGGCTCTCTAGGGGAGTATCATTCCCCAGTGTCATGGGAAACCTCTCCGCTATACAGGCAGCTTTGGCCCTGGACCCAAGATGAGGGGGAATTAGAGACCACAGAAAGAGAAGCCTTGGTTGATCAAGCTCTGTGATAACAGCAACTTCACACAATATACACTCTGGGTTTGTTGGATATCTAATGTAGTCTAAAATATTGTTGCACAGTTCCTTTATCGATAGATAAAATAATTAGTACAAATTGCCTTTTCCGCTTTAAATTCATAAAACGTTAAAGAATCTGGTACTAAAAGAAAATGTTGGTCTATATGAGAAAAATTAACAAATTATCAAAAATATGTGTAACTTCAAGAAATCAATTTCATGTCTCTGTGACTGCAGAGGATGGTGTAAGCAGATCTAGGTCCCCATAACATGATTAATACATGGACCACATACGCACGGACACAAAGGTCATAGCTGGTAATGAATTTGGGATTTTTCTCAAGCTTTGTTCTGAAGTATTTGCAGCATATCAGCAGAAAAAAACTAAAAAAAGTAGCGATTTTCAACTTAATAACTCATTTAATTTGTAATATACTGTAAATAGACAAATTATAACACATACTGCGTTCATAAAAGAGGAATTTTCTCTAGCTTTGATCTTGATAGTGTATGTCCCTAAAGATGAAAATATTTGGCTCTGGCTCCAGAGGTACCACAGGTTCATGCTGTGTTCCCCAGAAGCAACCGAATGTATGAAGTAACTCCACTTCAAATAAACACAGTGTTGGGTTAATAAGAGAGCATAGACGTTCTCTGGGGTGGCATCTGTCTCTCTGTTTAGAAACAACAAGAGAGAGATGGAACGATAGAGAGGCCTGATAATGATATCCTGCGTAGGTCAGGGGAGAGAGTGGGAGGGACAACCTAACCCTGAATGTCTATTTGGAGGAACAAGTCCTCTGCTTGCGGTCAATTAACCCTGAGGGCTGTCTCTGTGCACGGTCAGTTTGAGCAAACACACATGCGTGCGCGTACACAAGCAAACAAACACACACAGAAACACAAAGAGAAGACCCCCGGAACTAGGAAGAGAGTAATTTACTGAAGACAGTCCTAACCTCTTTGCCCTCATGCTGTCATTTTGTTTAACAGCAGCTGACAGGGAAACACAAATGTGTACAGACACAGACACACACACAGACACACTATGTCTTTTGTCTCTGATGCAAACACAAATCTCAACTTTTTGCATTCACGAATACTCCCCAAATACCCATATTTTTAGATCCTTACATACGCACAATGTTTCCTTTAACGTGAAAGCCATGAATATGTCCTTGCATCATTTGAAGTTGGTAACCTGTACTATGACAACAATCTAATCAAATATAACTTAAATTAGAGTTTTTTCTCACTATAAATACTGTGGTCAATATGTTGGAAGAAACCTTTGCTGAAATATTTCAGTGTTACAGATTGTTCAAACATTGTCATGACCAAAGGCTTACGCCCGAGCCACACTCCCTGCATGTGTGGTGCATGACAGTTCTGGTGTGGTTCTGCTATGTGTTCCTTTTGTGCGCTACTCACACAAGCAGCATTTCTTCTGTGGTTCTGCTTCTTGAGGTTTCTGGTATAACTACTCTATTTCCTCGAATAAAAGTTGGGTTATGTACTCAACTAAATAACAGGAATCTTGGTGTGAAGCCATGCATCTTCTGATCTTGCAATATCAATCAATGCTTGTTGAAACCAAATATTGGATTTAGTCAACAGAAATGCTGGAGTGCTTTTACTTTGAAACGGGTAAAGGAAGTGAAGATATTTTGACGTATAGACATTGACACTGTGGGGAAAGATAATTATTTTACTGTGAGCCGCACACAGAAGTATATGTGAGACCTCGAAACTCAAGAAGAGCTGCACTGCTCATGCTGCTGAATGAGCAGTGCAGCTCACTCCTGGAGCAACAAAATTAAAAGTAAGACATTCAACATGCAACTATGCCGCTCATGCTGGCAGTGTGCCCCAGGCGTCATTTGTGCTGCCTTTACATATTTCAAATGATCAAACCATGACTGCCCACATACCTGTCCTTTATTCTGGTGTGTTTTTAAAGCAATAAATCCACAAGAAAGCATAATATACCTGTTGCGTAGTTTACAGCAGTGGTAAAGAAGTCGCAAAGTGTCCTAATAAAGTTTGCCAATTGTGGAAATTTTGTCTTTGTGTCCTATGGTCCCCTTGCATGAACTATTGGCTACACTGACCTTGTCGTTCAGAAGACGTGACAAAATGAGCACTGAGCATATACGGAAGTCCCCCCCCCCCCCCCCCCCCCCGTTTCCATATATCACATGGGGCAGATGAGAAAGCATACAAATTTATATCGGTGATCAAATACAGAAACTGTTCTTCTAGAAAATTGCTGTTCATTAAGAAATTCTACACTATGACAAGTAATCAAATCTAATTTTGTGACGATACATAAGTGATGTGGGAGGAGAAAGCAATAGACAGTGGCAGCGGCATAAATGTAACGAGACCTCTGGAGAGAGACATACAGTATTCATTTTCCTGTCATAACCCATTGTCTCCCCTCGCTGACCCGTGGAGCGTTGGCTCTCACACAGGCTGCATATATTTACAGTATGTGAGCAGGGCCTTTTAAATGCCAGCACTCCCTCCCTGATTCATGAGATGGAGTTTTACCAATCCCTTCTGTGTGCACGTGTCAGAGTTTACTCAAGCCTGTGTCTTCATACTTATATTGTACGTCTATGGCTTTTATTATTGCAACCTCTGCGTGTGTGCGTATCTATGTGTGTCAACTGTGACCTTGACTGGCCAGTATATCACTGTTAAGCACGCATGGCCTGTGTTCACCTTTGTTATGATGTACAGCTTTACTCTGAGTGCGGGCACAGGAGACTGGGCAGAAATTGGTGTGTGTGTGTGTGTGTGTGTGACGGGAGGGGGTTGTGTGTGGGCAGCTTGGTGGACAGACTGAGGGAATAACAAAGTGTGTATATCTGATTTATTGTGTGGTGTTCACTGTGTAGAGGCAAGTACTCTCATGGCCCCAGCATAATACAGTTGTAGACATCATAAGCTAGAATTTGCAATGAACAATAAAAATAACATAAATTTAGCATGCAGTTCCGTAGTGGAAATATGAATCTGCCTCCGCTAGCATTGTCTCCGCATCGGAAGCCATCTCTAGTGAGACGTTGTCACAAGCCTGAATGTCAGGTACTGACGTGGCCTAGTGTTGCCATAGTGTGTCAGTGCACACACAGGCAGCAGATGCTCTCAACATAAAGACCCAAGTCGAGCTCTAATGAGCAGCACACTCTAATTGATTGCAATCAGCGCCAATGAGACAAATCATCCCACCACAACCTCACCTCAACCCCCTTTCCCTCCCTGTGGCTGCTTGGAATCCCCTGCGAGTAAAACAAAAGTAGCAAAAACGAGGCGCAGGCCATGAGCAGGTGGAGACAAAGGAAGAGAGAAAGGTGCGCAGATGGAGAGAGAATGAGGGTAAATCGCTAATGAGAAAAGGATCGTCACCGGGGAAAAACCCTCATGGTAGGATGAAGAGCAACGTTTCAAGCTTGGATTATGTCGGCTCCATTTTGGCAACCATCTCGATATGAACAAGCTGAAAGAGAGAGGAAGATGACAGACTGAACCAAAAGAGTTCAAGAGAGGGAGGTGGGATAGATGGAGTCACCACGTAAAGAAGAAAAGTAAAAATATGAGCACAACCTTTTTTTTAATTTAAAACAAAAAAGTTTTTAGAAGAGAGATGAGGAAAAAAAAACATCTTCTGATTATAGCATTTTAATTATCAGCCATAATAGATAAGACATCCACAGTAGACTCACTTCAAACAATGTTACACGTTCATGTAGAAACAACAAGTCTGTATGAAATCACCTGTGTTTTTATTCACGATATTTAGGTGAATAGCGCTACCCACAATCCTCAGGTGGAAAGGTTTGTCACTAGGATTTCCCATCATAACATTCTGCCTATTTTTAGAGATGAGGAAAAGAAAGTCCATGGGTTGGAAGTCATTGGATAGGGATCATTCACAATGGTTCATGGAATGCGTTGTTCCTTCACCATTAAAATGATTATTGCCATAGTCACACCTTTTTTCCATTTCATAGTATTTTTTGTTGTTGTTTCACATTAAATGTCGTCCGGCTGGCCTGGTTCCAGGCTTAAAAGTAAGTATCAGGGATTTTCTGAAACATCAACAGGCTTAGGTTTTCAACTAAAGACGATATAGCTGAAGTGAAAATAGGAGAGGGCCTTCCTGTTCACCCTCCTCCTCCTCCACAAGCTCCTTTCCTCCTTTATCATCTCCTCCTCCACCTCCCTTTGATACATTCTATTTCTATAACTTTTCATGTCAGCGCACCACATGTGCTGACTCATGGATCTCTGAAGGACACTCTTTCCAGCATCCGAGAGTAAACATATGATGAAAATGTGTGTTTGTGATAATTTGTCCCCTTTTGGTGTAAAACGCATGACTACATTTGATTTGACTAAATAAAGACAATGACTAGAGGCACAGGCACGTTCACCCTTCACGTGCACAGAAAACGCCAGATGCATTGCAACATTCATTAAAGGGAGCATCTTTGGCACAGCAATACATAAGCTGACTTTCTGTTCTCATCATGATTCTTTTCCTCCAACCATTTCTCTGGCTTGCCTACAGAGATGCAGCGGTTTTCTAGTAAATTCTCATATTCCTGAGGTGAGGAAGTGTGGGATCCTGCGATCGCATAGGATATTGGCCTGATGTTTTGACACATTTTAATTACTTACTTTCTCAGGTCTAATTAACATTCATGTATATTAACTTCAGTTAATTGTGCTTGTGTCGAGCCAAACAAGGTCACAAGGCTCTGAACAGAGTGAGGTTAAGACCTTACGATATTATAGTGAGAAAACTAATAATCAAGAGCTTAATGAACTCAGCGAGAGGACAATCCTCCAGCAGAACCAGACTCAGAGTGTGTGTGGGCGGGGGGCTCATTGTCCAACCTCTATTGGTTGAGTTGAGTGGGGTGAAATGTGGGAGAGTGGTGTCCTCAGTGTAGCTGCACCCCGTACTGTACCTTAATTGTCCAGCAGACAAATAATGAGAGTCTGATCTGGGACCCCATTTTAAAATGATATAGTCGGGCATGTTTGTTGATGTCATTCAGTTATGCCACTAAGGTTAATATGTCGACATTTGAATTCATTGTCATAAAAGTTTAAGTTTGGAGTACAGGAAAAGGATCTCTATCTACTCCTCTCTTGATAGACCTCATCGAGGTTTAGGATGATTCCCCATCTTATCTAATCATCACTTCCTCTCCTTTATGTGATTCCTCCTTCTCCCCCGCTCTTTATCTGCAGGGGTTTTCATAGACTCCCACACAACATATCTGATTTATGACCCTCTTGCCCTCTTTACTCAGTCTGCGGCCTCTCTGCAGTTTGCTTTGTCATGTTTTCTCTCCCCGTCTCGTTGTATTAACAGGAGGTGAGTAAACGTTTATTGCCTTGATAGCACTCTTAACAACTCCCAACACACACAAACACGCACAAATTCTGGTTGGCTGTGGTTGTGCCAATGAAGTGTTGTTTAGTGCTTTGTTTGTTGTGGACCGCCAGTGGATTTAAGTCTTCCCTTTCTGAACTTTGCATTGTTGCTCTGCCGGGAGAATCCCAATGTGCTCAGGCAAAGGTTGTTGGTAGGTACCAATAATGGCTTGTTTATAAATGCAGGTAGGAAATAGGTAAATAATAATTAAATTGGCAAAGAATGGAATTGTTATCGACTGAAAACTGATCACGCTCCAAAGAGTTTCTTACTTGTTACAAAGCAAAAGAAGGCATGCTTGCAAGCGATTCAAGCAAACACACACACACACACACAAACACACACACACACACACACACACAAATTAATGGCAGCAATTCAGTTAGCTGCCATGCATATGATAAACAACCCTCCAGTGAGCAGAAACCACATATCATTTCAGAAAGACCTGAAGGACATGGGGACAAATTCAACTCCTAATTAGGTCTTTATCGCTCGTCTCCCCTTTTTAAGTTTTTCATTAGCTATTTTTTCCGTTTCGTTTTTATTCATTATGATAACATTCCATAAACCAACTTGTCGTGCTATTTTAGAACTCCCAACACACTGATAGCAGCTGTCCAATCTGCACAATATGTAAAGTACATGTTGCAGAGCCTCTGAGATCTGCGAGTCTTCTCACATTCAAGGCTAGGTTTTTGTACATCTGTGGTTTTGCTGCCACACAATATAAATTCTGGATTACAGGCTGCTTTCTGCAAATGCAAGAAAACAGCACAAAATAATAACATGAACTTCAAAATATGCTGCCACTGGCAGATGGTTTATTTTTAGGCAGAATTTACAATTCTGCTGAAGTTAGAAGCCAAGTTACAAATTTCCTCATGCATAATGTCAAGTGCTGACGGTTCTGTAGAGGAGAATTATTCAGACAGTGTGTCCTTAACTGTGCTCTCCATCGACCCGCTTGTCAGCAGCTCATGCTCTTCACGCCAACAGCCCGGGTTTATTGCCCACCTTATTGCCAACGGCATGGTGAGTTGGTGCGGGTGCGTTGCTCCAGGTTCCAGTAATAACATGACATATTATACAGAAATGTTGAGTTTGAAGGAGCTATCACATAACAAAACACTGCTCAGGGCTTTATTATACAATGACACAATATGCAACTCTCTTGATAAACCCGGCTGACAACGCAGTGTTGTTCTTCTCACAGGATTCTACCAGGAGTGATTGCACATAATTGATTGTTTTCTAGCAAAAGTTATTGTGTCTGAAGACCCTCTAGAATTTCCTCCACAAGCCTTTGTGTCTGTACCCTCACAGTTCCAACACAGTGACTTCATGTAAACCCTTAAAGACAATCTTACCATCATTTTTAGCCAACTAGTTTAAATTGCCAACACACAGCCAGACCATAGCCAATTTTAAATATAACGTTCTATTTCCATTGTATCCACCTTAACCCTTTTTTTTCAAGTCTGCAGGGATTCCCTCAAATACAACACAATCTTGTCAATAGAGTGACGAGTAGTAGTCAATCTAGAAATAAGTGAAATTCTCATACATTTTTATCGAATTGTCTTGGACTTGGTAAAAAATCTGAAAATGGATTCTTAAATTTGAATTATAATTATAGTTCTTTGTTTAGTTAGAAGTGGACACTCTGATCACATTTTCATCTGCGACCTTGGCCTCTTTCTAGGGGTTAAATCAGGGGTCTTAATGAGAGTTCAGAAACCCCAAAATTGGGTCCGTTTGTCTGTCAAGCTGTTGCCTTTGAGGCTGAGGTTGTTTGCCTCTACTGCATATTCCTATGCTGATCGTTGCCACAAATAGTTTTTCACCGTCGACTTGTGACTAACTTTATTGCCATTGTACAAAAATACAAGGTACCTACAAACGAGAGTAGATGGTGACACTTTCACAACTCCTCCCTGATAGGCTTTTGCCAGGCTCGAGGTCAGATTATTAATTAATATATATATATAAAGAATTCATATGCTTAATAACCAGCTGAAAAGGGCTTAAAATAAGACAAACTGATGAATGTGTTTCCCTCTGATGGACAAATAGTGTGATTTAAATATTATTTCTTGAAGATATGCATCTTTTAACACCGTATATGTGAAAATGATAATGCTTACAGGATTCTACTGGATGAGCCACATACATCAAAATGCATAATTATAAGAACCATCAGTTTCTATTTGCATCAGAAAAAGACATCAGAAACTGCATTGAGCTCTGCTATCTGCTGTTTGACTTGCACAGCCTCAAATTGGTCAAGGGTCATTCCAAATGTCATTTTGATTTTGTGTTTGGCACCACTCATTTGCAATAAAGAAAATAGATAAATAAACATTATTTGATGCAATTTCATAAGATTACAAAATTAAGAAGTTGTGCAAGTGGCCTTACTCGTAAAAAGATGGGAAAAAAGATTTGTACACTTTTGCTGTAATGTCTTATTCAGTAAAACAGGATTTATTTTATAACTTAGGTTATGTTTTTCACAGGAAGATTTCTTTATCTTCCTGTGTGCATGTACCCAGGTGTACATGTGTGTGTGTGTGTCTGTGTTTGTGGGCCCATGTCTGAAGAGGCATCTGAGGGCTCTTCAGCCCCTGCAAACACTCTCTATCTGTCAGATTCAAGGATGTATGCTGCGCCCTCGGATATCCCCGGTGAATTTGGCTCCATCATGAGGCTATCACACTGGAGAGCTTTGCAGAGATGAGGGTCATTAGCAGTGGATAGCAAACACATGCATGGGCCTCCTCTCACGCATGCAGTGCCATCAAATTTCCATGCCATAATGAGATTCTTCATAATATGACACGGCAAGTTTATTTTCCTGATGTATGAGAGAGCATGGCTTGGTTTCAGGTTCAAGGACTTTGCTTTCATCACCAGATTTGTTCATTTTTGTTTCAGGTTTCGGTTTCCAGTGACTTTAAATCCTATATTGGATCCATATCATGTTCTGTTAAGTGCTAAAGTTGAAAATAAAAACTTGATGAACCACCTTAATGCTATTCTTAAATATATAATTCATATATCAAGTTTTTCTATCAGCAGTCTCTTCACTTCTTCTGATACATTAATATTTTTCTAAGCATATTGAATTGAATTTTGAATTAATGTCTTGATCATCCTTTTAGTGTCTAGAAATGTCCAAGTGCTGAATAGATGTTTGCAAGGAGAAGCACTGATGGGAATGGGGGGGGAGAAGAGTTGGGAGTCATATGAATAATGAATGGCCAGAAAACCCAGCTGACCACATAGAATATTGCAAATTTCAATTAAATTGGACTCATAAGTCAATGTAGAGAAACAGAAAACCTTGTCGGACAAATGTAAATCATTCGATTTAAAGCATAAACGCTGCAACATATGACTGGAGGTGGCAGGTGAGCGTGAAAAAACAAGAATGAAAGGAAAACAGATGGGATGTGAAAGAGGACATCAAAAGCAAAGAATAAACTAATAAAATCTCCAACATCACCTTGTATCTCCACCCCTTCTTCTTATTTCTTCTAACTGCTTTCACGTCAATAATAAAAGTGTGGAGTCTCAATAGCTGCCTTTGACTCATTGCCTCAAACCAGATGATATCCTGCGCCGGCCATGAAACACACAGATGCAAAGTAACACAGCCTCCCACCCACTCCAGCACATACTGTATGTGAAAACTGATAGAATTACCCATTTCTTCCTAGTGGCAGTGCTTGGATATTTGACTCGCTCCGAGGGTACAAAGCTTTTATTAATATGTGCATCTTTCCATCCTGGTCAGAGTACCCCGAGCCACCCCCACTCCCCCCCATCCTCTCCAGCCTCACAAGCACCTATCACAGCTGAGCGACACCAGCAGGCAATTACTGCCAGGTGAGAATGTGACACTTTTCACAAATCACTTAGCTGAGAGATTGCTTTTCTATATCCAGTCTGAGATTGTGTCTGGGGAAAAAAACAAAAAGAAACACCAGTGCTGCATTAACACACAAAACAAAAGGTCTGACTTGGACACACACTTTGGAAACTGCACGTGTGCTCATATGTTACTTACGCAATGTGCACTGCGTACTAAGACAGTAAAGTACATGCTGCACAGTTTGGGTTGTGTGATCCGACCTGGGAGGCTTTGTTTTCATTAAAAATGCATTCATCTTTCTGGTTTCATGTTTATGCATTCGTTGTCTTTTCAGGGGATTTTTTATAAATAATGAGTTGTACATGCTCCTGCATTTTTGTGTAAGTTTTAGTGGAACCTTTGATTCGCAATGCCGAATATATGTCACGGTAGCATTACTTCGTCTTGGAGAGCACACTTACCTCCTCCAAGGCTAATGCTATACCTCGCCATGTTATACAGTGAAAAATAGTGCTACTGTGAAATTACAATGGTCATGCTCCATCCCTGCACAAACATGGGTTGTGTCGATTCTGCATGATCCTGCTAAGACACAAACAGGGGTAAAAACACATCCCCCTTTGCGTAGAGGGACAGTGCATTTAGATGAAAAGCACAGTTTTGGATATTGTTCGTTTCCTCATATTCTGCACCAAAGTGACAGCAAAATATTACTACATGCTGTGTCGTTTCTTTATTTCTTGAAGAAAATTGTTAAGTGTTGCTGTAAGGTTCAAGGTTAAAGCTTCGTTCAGAACACAGCAGATACCCTGCGGCATCCTTTTGATCTTTGCTGAAAAAGTTGCCTTCAAAATGGTAAAATCCTCCACCCGCCTTAGGCACTCCTGATTAAATTGCCCCAGTTGCCCAACTACAGCTTCACTGTGGAGGATGACTCGGCAAATCACAAGTCAAATGCTCTGAGTTTTGTATCGTGTTTTTATTTGCACAATAATAAAGCCAATTAAAACTAAACCAAAGTTCAGAAATATGTGCAAATAAAGTTAGAGTTATGATAATAGAGTATCGCATACTGCTTTGCTTAATAACTTGATCTTCTTTTTTTGTCCACTCGCTTGTGTTTTTCATTCAAATCACACTAAAAAACATCACACACAATAAGTCAGTGAACACATTTGGAAAGTTGTGCCTTTCTCTTTTTTGTCATTCCTCTTGTGATAGGTGTTTTTCATTCTTTCATCTCCCGCACCTATCAGCCTCTCCTCAGCCCGCTGCTCACCCCTCCCACTCTCCGCCCTGTGCTTTTCTCTCAACGCGTGTCTCTCATCCGAGGACTGGTTTCATCCCCAGCCCTCCGCGTCCAGCCCGACATCCCCTGAGGGCCCCTTCCTGAATTCTGGTGGAGATTGAAGGCAGGAGCTATGGGGAACTGACGCTCCTTTTTTAATATTTAATATTTTAACATTTAATCCAAAGCACTGCCATGTGCTCCCCCTTTCCCTCTTTCTCTTTCGTGTCTGCTCAATCTTAGTACAGAATATAGCCACTGCTAGCATATGCACTTGCTGCTTTTCTGTTTTGCCTGATAAAAGGATAATGCGCTCTTTATTTCTTGCTTTTTCAATGCAGCTCCTATTCCAACCACAAACCCTGTATCTTATGTCTGTAAACAATTTGAATATAATAGACTTGGATGGGAACAGTTGAAGTGAGACCATAGACTGCATGGAGAACAGGGACAAATTAGCTTTTTCATATGCAGCGATACAGGTAGCTGCGGTACACACAGTGATTCACCCCCTCTTGAGCATAACTCTGGTTAATATTATAATGTTACTTCATTTTTAGATAATGGGACAGAGTCCTGATAAACACTTTGTGATTATTAGTTCTAATTATTTACTAAAATCAGCTCACAACCATGAAAAATAGATTATTGTCTTGACTTTTGTTTAATTCATTACATTCTCAGAAGTTAGAAAGAGAAATGAAGGTTTGCTTTATTAGAAAGCTAATTTCCGCTGTCTTGTACTCTCATCCATGTGCAGGGCCTAATCTGCATAAGAGGAGCTACAAGCGAGGATAAAAAAGCAAAGATGAGTGGGTGCATGTTGCTACACTCAAAAGGTTAGTGGAAGAGAGATTTGTTCATAGCAAACCTTAATTGTAGCTGTATATTGAAGTTAAATCATGCCATCCTCCTCTTGCGGCTTAATACTGGTTTAACCTGAAAGCTCACTAGTTACCTCTCTGAATGTAATATCCATTTTTGCATCTTTACGAGAAGGGGTCAGCTAATACTAACTGCTCTTAGATCAGTTCCAATCCATTGGTAACTCCTCCACTTCCCTTATGAATGAACGCCTTTAAAGGAATCACATCATGCATCATTCAGGTTGATCATTTTTAGTTGGGTCATTACTTGAAAAAGTTAAATGCTGTAATGTTTAGAAAACAACTCACCATCCTCATACTGTCCATTTCTTGAGCTCCTTTCAGCCTCTCCCTGAAGCTCTTGGTTTTAGATCCTGTATCTTTAAGCTCCCCCTCCGGATCAAACCCAGTGTGCTCTGATTGGCCAGCATGCAGGAAATGTTGACTTACCTGCTTTGTTAGGGGGCTTGACAGACGAGGCTAGTTGTGCATCACGTCCCCAGAAGTATCGTCCCGACGTCTGACGCGGTGTTTCAGGAGCTTCATTAACAGTGTTTTCTCCGGGGGAGATGAGCTCTTTAGGCATTTTACCTTTGCAGACCTTTCACACGCACAAAAAACTACACAACACACTAAAGGAGGGGGAAAACTGTACGAGGCATATGACAAAAACATAGCTTTGGCCACTAACAACATATCAACATGTCCTTTACTACAAATGGGGTCTCTGTCCAAGGTC
Organism: Platichthys flesus; assembly: GCF_949316205.1. Classification (NCBI taxonomy): domain Eukaryota; kingdom Metazoa; phylum Chordata; class Actinopteri; order Pleuronectiformes; family Pleuronectidae; genus Platichthys; species Platichthys flesus. The sequence continues at coordinate 14,832,382 of NC_084948.1, forward strand.
ACTCCCCTCTGGCATCCTCCGCATACACTGTGTATATCCCCCTCTTTGCTAACTGGCTCGGCAGACTCCTGCTGTTCCTGTGTGTTTTGTCCACTAATCTCTCAGTATGCTGCCAGTTAACTGTCAGCCCGAGATCCTAATGCATCATCTCTGCGCTTGGCCTGGGACTGACACAGCCATTTAGGGTAGCTTTTAATCGCAACATCGAAAAAAAGGCACTGCTGGAGCCACAACAGAAAGGCTTCTCCACCTTCATCACTGAAAACCTGATTTGTCAGTTTACCGCTTCATTTATTTATATCTCTGCAGTCATCACGTCTGGGTTTGGGAAGAGCTCAGAGAACATTTGCTTGACTGCAGGCCAGTGGAATAAATAGCAACGCCGACAGGGAGGCTGCTCACCAGTTCATTGTATGAGATACACAGTTAACTTTCAGCACATTGACAGCATAAGGCTTTAAATGTTATTTACTTCTTACATATTTGATGATTGCCCCAATGAGCCTCTTGTGGTGACGCATGTGCCAACACAATGCAGATACATTTATTTGCACAATTCTTTGTGTGTTTGTGTGTAAGCGCTCGTGTATGTGAATCAGGGGAAAGTGTCTATTTGGATGAAATGCTTTTTTTTCCCCATAACACCCTTCAGCACCAAGCGGCCCATATTGACTTCCCAGACTCATCTATTTTCATCTATGAAATGATGTCAAAACTCCATGGCAACCACTCTACCAGTAGCCCGGGGCTTGCTAACCAGAAAGAGGCCGGACAGGAGTACCACATGCACACAAACACACTGATGGCTTACAACCACTGTGTCAAAACCAGTTTTCTTTACACGAGGGAGTCATGTTGAAACAATACCGTTCAGGGACAAAAGAGATCTATTCTGGAAATGGTTTCAGCATGAGCACCGCTTCAACAAAAGTGTCGATCTTAAGCGTCAAGTTGAAGACTTTATTTGACTGTGTCACCGAGGATCAGCCAACTCCTCAAAGACCACATCCACCACCATCTTGAATTAGCTGATATTCAGAGCTATTATGTACATACTACTTCTATAAACATCTGTTAGTCTGTATGTGGAGCACGACACCTCGCAAATCAAACCCCATTCACTCGAATTCACACTTGGATTGTGCATTGTTAGTGGTTCAGCGATATATTCAGTATCGTTGATAAAAACGGGTGACCAGTGCTCTGTAGCAGTTTACGGAGGTGTCTTCAGTCAGGGTTGACCTGGTTGAACATGTCTTCATCTATGTCCTCGAATAAACTACAGCAGCGATCGTACAGCCTGCAGCCAATAATATCTGACCTGCCTGATCAATTTCATTATTAGATTATTTTGGTTTCACCATATTGGACTGACAAAGACATTCACAGGAGTTAAAAGGCGCTGAATAACAGAGCTTTTGATTTGAAAAGTTCTAAAGTTTGTTCTGAAGATTGTGTCGACTGCTTTACAGACCGCTGAAATAGCCCCAATGCATTTATATGAAAAAATGTCATCAGCTCGGTAAATCATTCACACTTAATTGACTAATGACGAGGAGTAATTCTGAAGTAGCTCCAGAGTATTAACACAAAACAAGAGAACAACCCATTCCAAAAGGGCACTATTTCATAATATTTCTCAATAAATGTGGCATAATAAAAGTTTCCAATTAATGCTGCTATCTTGAAAACTTGATCTCTATTATTATGTTTGTATTCAAATGAGGATAAATCGTGGGTTTATTTCACCTCTCACATTTATTTTGAGCCAGCTATTCTGCGTGCGTATCAGCGAAGTCAACAGAAAACACAATTAACGAGTTAAAGCTGGGAAACATCTGAGCACATTCCTCCCTGATAGTGAAAACTATTTATTTTCTCTCTGTATCTCGCAGCCTTTGAAGGCTTGTAAATATTCCCCATTACATTCCTGTTGTAATTAAAGAAACGTAATTAAGGGGTGTAAACACCAAGACGTGGTTTGATATGGAAACAAGGAAATTATATTTGCATTCATGTGCAGTTATTTTCTCCTTTCATTACGGTTTCGTCTTCATATCACAGCTCAGTGTTTTGTGTTGTTTTTTTTTTCATCTTAGAGAAATTGTGAAAATATGATGGAGAAAAAAAATGTTAAAAACCTTATTACAGCAATCAGCAAGGCAGAGTTGGGGACAATTTCCCCAACGAATGATTTGCATAATTCAATTTCTAGTACACTATCAAGACCCAGAATGCGTTTAATGCCAAAGCAAAAATAGATATATGCTGAAATAAAATGATGTTTAACCCGCCTTTGCCCTTTTCTTCGGTTTCCAGTGTTTGCTAGGAAAACATTTTCTAATGTGCTGCTACTGATAATTCCTAGTTATTGTGGATTCATTTCAACTTGGCCTAATTAACAAAATACTTTTTTGTCCTACGTCTGGTAAAGTTATTTATTGCCTCTGTTGAAAAATGGCCGCCATTAAGTAGAAATCCTGCCCATGCCTCTGATTCTACTGTCAAAACAAGGGCAGTACATGCAACCACCATCCCACAGTTTGGTCAAGATTAAATCACTGCAAGGCCTAGTTATTTAGTTTCTTCTTTGTTTGCTCTCTGTTTTTTTTGTCTTTCAGGCCAAAAACATAACAAAAAGAAAAAGCAATGTCACATTTTACTATCATGCAGATCAAGAGTTTTTTCACAGATTAATGTGAAAGTCTATCAGGCTAAAACACTGAAGCCTACTCTGTCAATACATATGAAAACAAAGTGTTGAGACTGATCAACAAGAAGGGAACACAATCTTTGATCTGGTGGATTAATGATAAAATACCTCTCACTAAGTGCTAATGATACTTTTGAGTTGTAAGTCAAAAGCAGCCAAATTATACAAAACATAGATGGAAAGGCTCCAATATGTATTGGTCTATATGTCTTATTGACCAATACATATTGATAATCATTATCTGTCCAAAATATTCTGACTGCTGAAGCTTTTGTCGGAGTTTCCCCGACCTCGTATCATAAATATCATACATATGTGCTGTTTACAGTAATAAACAAGCAATGGCCAATGTTAGCGAGCTGAAGGTTAAGCGTCACCAATCGAAAGTTGTCTGCTTGTATAGCTGTAAATTCTCCAGGTCGCGCAGAATGTATGAGCCAAACTTTTTCCATCTTCTCAGCATGAATTCATCCTTTTTTCCCTTTTTCTGTAAATTGCTGCAAAACAGAACACATGCAAGTTCAGCCAGCTGAAGACAGCGGTCCTCCTGCACGTTTTTTTTAAGGTCAAATTTGATGCAAGAAATTGAAATAGTTTTACAAATAAGCACTAAGCAGTAAATACTATCACTGATACAAGTCAGTAAAAAATACACTAGTTCAGCTAAACCTCTAGAAAGTCAAACAGATTTTTCACTGTGCAACCCTAAACCACAGCCCTCAGGTCCCCTGATGCTGGTATATTCTAGTTGTCCCACAGAGTGGCCCATAAAACAAGTTGTGCTTCTAGGCTGTGGAACACGATGCTCAGTTACATTAAACATCCAAGCTGTGTTGACATGTTAAAAAAAGTCCAAGTAAGCAGGTTTTTAGTTTTATAAATGTCATCCATTTTTACAAAAAATGTCTCTCTTCTTATTTGATCTGTTTTATATTGTTTGGAACTTTTTTCTGTATTGTTTTGTTTTAAATGCCAAACTTCATGTTTGAAAGGTTCTATAAAAATTACTATTACTATTAATACTACATCCTGTTAGTAACTCGCTCTACATGACAACATCCTCAAAAATCGTAACACTTTCTCATTTATTTATACATTTTCATATCTGTTGATCAGCCTTTCCCTCCACTTTTGCTATAATGTATTGAAAGCTCTAAAGCTGATGACCCAGTGGCAGTTTTGAGGATAAATTCCTAACGGGAAGTTGTGTGTCCGTGCACATTTGTGTATGCTCTCCAACTATGAAATATGTGTTGGTGTGTTGAAGTTGTTTGTGTGTGTCTCAGTGTGTGTGTGTGTGTGTAGTGTAGTATAGTGTAGTGTAAGTCATTGGGGGATTAGGCTGTTATTGATCCAAGACGGACAAAGTATTTACTGGGATAACTTGCAAAGCCCCATCATCATAACTGTCTGAGACAGCAGTCCAACTTAATGAAAGCACTTCCCAAATGTCAAGTGGTTAACACTAAGCTGTCAGGCAGCCTTTTCAACACGCGCAAACACACTGACACACACACACACACATCTAGACTAACTAGCTCCCTGACAGTTGGCCTCTTATCTTAAATAATCAACCAATGGAATTAGGCACAAAAGCCAGTTTCAGACACAAACTCCACAGAATGATCGAACAATCGGGTCTGAACTTTCCCCCGTAGTTGGCATGAAGAACGCAGCAGGGGATTCCTCGGGTCAGATACGTTCCCTGAAAACCCAGAAATCTCTAACATGCCCAGTGGTGGGTTATGCAGAGGCAGGACACAACGTACGACGGCACAGGTTTTTGTTTACAGTTCATCGACATCAGATCTCTAATCTCACGTGTATGGTACTTCATTTTTATCCTGAGATAATTGTATTTGTGTCAGTAATGTCATCAATGCATCCGTTCTCTAGCTGTTAATCCTGCAGAGGATCTCCCGCTGTGTTCTGCCATCAGTTTATTCATTCCCTCAAGATAAATATGCTGGTCCAAGATAGAGAATTTAAAGCACACAATTTGCAATCATCACTAGTTTGATGTTCTTTGAATTGGCCATGCATTTTCAATTCTCTAAAACTGAGCAAATAAATGAATTGTAAGAACAGCAGAGAACTGCCTCTGTAATATGTTAGATGGGTGAGCAGGCAGGGGTCAACCGTAGTGGAATAACAAATGTGAGATGGTCGTACAAACTTGAAAATACAAAGCCGCTCTCACAACCTAAAGAAAAGACTTTGCTCTCCCTAAACAACAGTAAGGTATAATAGGACTATGTAAAATAAAAACCTACTATGTTAAAGTCACAATGATGACACAGGCAAGCTATCAGCAGCTGGTTCGACACACCCCCTCGCTGAGAAGAAGCCTTTGTACAGTCTTTTTCTTTCTTTTTCTCATTGAGCAGAGGTTAACACTAATTAGTTTGGGATGGGCTCAACAGGTGATGGAAAATCAATGGAAAGTATTTAAGTTAATCCTCTACAGGAAACATGAACCTCTGTTCGGAATGTAACGCAAATCCAATCAGCAGGTGGGGAGATGACTACTTAAAAAAAAAACAATGGCTTTAAGATAGTTAAGAGTATCAATCTCACTGCAGTGACCACCACTACCTTATGGCTGTTTTAGCCAACATGTAACATGTCCTTTCTTCACAATGCTTGTAAGATGTAGGTATGAATGAATGAGATTAAGCTTAATGCACCTTTAGACTTCAGACAAGTAGTCGATACACAAGTAGAAAGATATTTATCCTAATCTAGAACAAACCCCACAACCTTCTACCGAATATGTCCCTTGTCTTTACTCTCCGAAATGAGGCATTGGCACCGGACAATTCTTGCAACAACACCATTGAGGTTATGGAATGTGGAAAAAGTTGTTTGGTTTGAGTTTCCTTCTTTGCTCCCATCATAACTATTACGTCAACAGGACGTATACCTTAAACTGCTTGGACAGATGACCAATGGGGTAGAGGTCTTCATAGGTCCGCCCGGATGGATCTGACCCATAGGGCTTCAGATTCAAGTTTTATACAGTCAGTCGGGTCTCGTTTTAATACCAAGGGTTCTCCGTCCATTAGACATCTGTAATAAGCGAGTGGACCCGTGATCCTGTGTGTGAGTGTGTGTGCGTGTATGCGTGCAGAGCTCATTGTAAACACGTTGAGTTTCTCATCCATTACTATGACACTAAAAGGGATTTAAACCTGGTAGTATTTAATACACTTCCTTGGATAATGGATTATCTGCATCACAGGCAGGCACAGAGTCGACGGCTGCTCACATTTGGTGAGACACAAAGTTTGTGTTTGACACCATCTGAATTAATGGACAGACAGGTCCCTTTTTTTTATTTTAACCTGTATATTTTCCACTTTAAATCAACTATCATTCCAGGATTGTCCACTTTCCGTTTACTGCTGGGCAGAGTAATCTTTTCCCAGAATCTTTCTTTATTGTTTTGGTAAAACAGAGTCTTTTCATCGGGTGATGAGAGCGGCTGTATTTAATTTTTTTTAAAGTCAAGAAAGTTCAAGCTAAAAAAGAATGGCAGCAAGTTTTCTCTTTCTTTCATGGTGCACATACTGTGTTTAATTCCGTGCCATACTTTGACCCCTGCCTACTCAGCCATCTAACACGTTACCCAGGCAGCGCTCTGTTGTCCTCACAATTCATTGTTATACTCAGTTTCAAAGAGAATTGAAAATGAACTCCCGAGCTCCGTTCAAAGAACATCAAACACTCATTCTACAGTCTGATTACAAATTACATGCTTTCAATTCTTTACCTCACACCAGCTAATTTTGTTTAAATATACAACAATCATCATTCACCCCTGTGCCTTGGTGTCACGTCGGACAAGGGAACCTACGTTTGGGCATTGAGAGAAACCCAGTCACTTCCTGAGAAACTCATTTGCTGCGATCAGTCTTCCATTGCTGCCTCCTCTTTGCTTCGCCATGTTTACACGATTTTGTGGAACACTTTCCGCAGCCCATCACAATTAGGATAGGAAGGGAAAATCCTGCACTGACCCCCCCAGGGATGGTGTGTGCAGAAGAAAGCGAATACAAAGGCAAATTGAAATGATTTAAATGCTCATTATTATTGCTGTGATTGTAATGTTCGCCACATTATAATGCCACAGTTCTTGTTTTTTGTCCTTTTGCTTTGAATGCAACTGTTCGTTTGCCTTGGCATCACTCAGGCAGAGCTTTGCCAGTAAAGCACCTTGAAATTGAAAAGTGAATTGGAACTGAATGGAGGGAGGAGATTCTCTCTCTCTCACTCTCTCCCTTTTTTCTGCAGCTGGCGAGGCAGGATTAGGCTTGGCACAGAAAGAGACAAAAGGGAGCATGCATGCGCGTGTGTGTGTGTGCGTGTAATTGGGTGTGTGTACGTGTCTGTGTGTGTAGGTGTGTGTTTTTGAGCCAGCACAGTCCTGGAGTCAGGGTAGCAAGGTTTTTAGGGGACTCAATTAGTTCAGCCCAAACACAAATCCGGAATCTTCCACATTCCAGGTCTATCTGGGATGTGGCGGGAAAAAAAAACACCTAAGCTCTGCCCACAACTCAAACACCCCTCAAAGTCCCTCTCCTGTCCTGCTTATCCCCGAGAATCCCTGCACACAGCGGGACTAGAGGGGAGCTGATCGCAGCTGGAATCCCACCGTCAGCCGCCGCTCAGGGTCTTCTGATGTCGCTGTGGTTTGTTTTCCGGGTGAAAGGCGATTTGGCCCCAGTGTCTGCTGGGGTTTGGCTTATTTCAATTGTGTTTGCAGAAATAAAAGAGCCATGATCCCGGTGTTTGTATTCCGCACATTGTGAATACAAAGTTACAGGGGAGGTCATTACTTTGTAAATAATTGCGAATGCAGTGCAACTCATTAAGCTTGAATTTCTGGCTAGCGGCAGTTGTGTCGGCAGCCTCGGACAAAGTTATATAGCGACAGTTATCGCTGTAAACAGATTCTGCATGTGAATATGCAGAATGTGGAAGTGAGGGACAGGATTTTAGGGCCGAAAGCCTTTTAGTTTCCATTTCTAGTTTGACCTCAAACTACAAAAAGTGTCGCTCTTTCTGTTTTGTGAGGAGAAACATTCCACTAGTGTGATAAAATAAAGTAGTTGGCCTGTAATAGGTTGTGTGGCAAGCAGAAGATGGAGACATGGCCAAAATATCTGCTGTCTACACCTGAGGTGCCGAAATAAAGGCTCTTGCCCCCAGAGGGGGAGGAAGTCATTGTCACATTAGCTGATGGTTGTACTGGCAGTGTGTCCATTTAGTCTCCACTGTTTAGGTAGAGTTCCTCTTTAGTCAAGCTACACCTGACAGTCTCAACAGCCAAGATCCGGTTCTACAATAACTAGCCGGCTGATAAAATCCCACATGTATTGTCTGTATAGTATGTGTTGCTCCTGAAATACATCAGGTGAGGGGGAAATTGGGTGGAAACAACCTAATATCGTGTTCTGGCACCTTTAGTTGACAAATACATGAATTCAAATTTGTTTTTGTATTTTGCAGTGTTGCCTTCCCTCCAGCTTGTGTACCTCCTCACCAAATCAGAAAATAATGACAGAGCAGAGCCCTATGCTGTCCTGTATATGTTGTATTTTCTCATCAAATATAACACAGATATGCGCTGTGACAGCTGAATTTCTACATGGCATGAAACTTAAACATAAACTGTGTTTGGCTTATAAATTGGTCAGTATTTTGTGATATCTTCTGAATATACACACCGAGTTTCCTTTGCACCCGAGGAAGGGGAATCAAACGCTGGAACCTTTGGTTCATAAGTCATGATAAAAGAAGTGTATGATTACTGGGGCTTTATGCAGAATTTAGCCGTGGTGACTTCATGCAGCTTTCTCAAGCTGAAACCTGCACTTTACTGCTTTGATTTAAACTATGCCAATTGAGGTCTGAGAGCCTCTCTCTAAAGCAAAGGGGTTATAAACTGCGTAATGCCCCTTTTGGCTAGAATTAAACGTTTTCTTCTAGAGCATTGATATTGTTTGCGTTCAGTTCCTATATCATTTATCCTTTAAGGGTCACAGGGGCGCTAGAGCCGATGCCAGCTGACCAGGGTGGTTCCATTTACTCTTTTTACACTCGATTTTAGAAACTCCAATTGGTCTCCAAATGGAATGTGGGCGGTAAAACCCACGCTGACACAGGGAGAAACTACACACAGATTGAAAAACAAGTATCCTTACACACTCAACGTGTGCCCACAGAAGATATGTGTTGAGCTTATCGAGTTATTATTATTAATTAGCTTTCAAGTTAAAATAATTACATCTTTTGTTGAACAATACCATTCACCTGAGGTTAAGAGTTAAAAGTTAAAACCTTGGACATTTAAACAGTTTAAAAACAAATCCCATTTTTAATTTTCAAGACTATGCACCCCAGGTGTATCATCCCTGATTGCATTTCAAGATTAATGTGGGTTTGTTTTAGCGGAATTCAAAATTTATGTTTATAATAATGTCATAAATAAATTATGAAGATTCATAAAAAAGTTTACAAAGTCTATTAAACTAACAGCAAAGTTAAGTTCCAGAGACTTGGTGTCAATTGAAGTCCAAAAAGTTTTGATCCGTGACTCTGAGTTTCACGGAGCAAGTTCAGTTAAGAAGAAGACAGAGAAAGGGGGGGGGGGGGGGGGGTGTACGTACGTGCATCCGTCTGTCTGTGTTTGGGGGCTGAAGAGTTGAGAATAGAGAGATAGACAGAACTAGTCCTGGCTCAGGGTCTTACCTTAATCCTTTCCACACATTTTTCAAAGTGTGTTCGCCAAGATGCCCCAAAGTACTATAGGGGCATCCTTTTGTCAAAGGCAGATTAACCTTATATAAACAGGTTTCAGAAAAGAGGAGAAAGGGCTGATCCAGGGAGGGGGGGGGAGTAATGTTTTCAAATAACTTTGAAAACGGACTAGAGGGAAATGAAAGGGAAATGAAATGATAGATAGAGTCACAAAGCTGGATGGATAGGAAAGATTGAAAGTCAGGACACTTTTGATTGGGGGGGTTAGCGATGGAGAGAGAATGAGAGGGGAAAGAGAGGGGGGGGGGAGACTTTGGTTTGGTTGGGATTGCAGCCAGCAGAGCAGCTCAGAGGAGTAAACTGCTTCCAGATGAGTGAAAAGAGTCACACACAGCAACACATGGGTATAGACAATGAAAGGAAGTGTGTGAAACAACAGCAGCCATGTTTTAGTCACGCAACAAATTAAAGGGCCAGCAGATCACCGAAACCACGGAGCTCTGCCCAGACCTACGAAGTCTACTTTTAAACTGATGAAAGCATGGAACCATTTCAGATTGAGTTGAAATAACCACCCAATGTTTCCCTGAGTCATTTTGTTAATTGAGGTGCTGCTTCCCTGTCTTTACTTGCTCCTTTTTTTATTGAGTGTTTATGGTGGTTGACAAACTGGCTTAGAGTTGCACTGTCGCCACCAAGAGGACTGGAGTTGGCACACCCTCGTCCATGGAATGGGTTCCATTTCAGTTCTGCACCTACTTTAGGTCTGTTTAAATTGTGTGGACAGAAAACCCATCAAAATGTTTCTTAGCTGAAACCAAGTTTTCCAATGCAAGCCGATCAGTGGGCGTTTCATATTCTACAGGTTGAAAAGAGCTCTGTTGTGGAATGTGCTAAACTTATGACAAATATTTATTACCTCCTGCAAAGAGGTTATGTTTTCGTCCACATTTTTTGTCGCTTTGATGTAGGCTAAAGGCCAGGTGAATTACCAAGAAACCTGATGGGAGGATTCCTTTCTTAATAATTCATTGCTCTTGGTATTACGGGGGATCGATATTTATGAGTTTACAATTTGGTGCAGATCCAAATATTTTTTTTTTAATTTAATTTGTTATTGTAATCCTTATATACTGCTTGTGTATGAAGAAAACTTACGTTTTTGTCATTAGTTGTTTCTGGTCTTTCCTTCTTTTTTACAAAAAAGGTGAATTTTCTTTAGCTTTTTTTAAATCATATTTGTCCTATGCTCTTCAGGAAGGTGCTAGGAAACAGTTGTGCAGCAGTTATTGAACTTTGTTGTGTTGGCAGGCTTTACTGCAACGACTGCAAGTCTCAGGACTGGGAGTGCATTATTTCCAACCTAAAGTGGTCTCTGTGCACAGAGTGTTCGTTTTAAATGACCGTGTCAGCTGGGATCCTGCCCTCAGGACACAATAAGTCCAAATGTGAAACTCACTTAACTGGATGGATGGAGGAAGTTGATGCCGTTTGCTACCGGCACACGTTCCAAATAGGTAAGGCATAGGCAGACATGCACGGACACACACAGACATGCACATACAATTAATGTCTACTTGTGACAGGGATAGCCGGGTGGAAGTATATGGATGGAGTTCATCCCATAGGCAGCTGATGAAGTGAAATGAAAAGGAAAGATAATTCCCGAGGAAAAGGTCATCAGCTCCTGGATTTCAGGAAAATGAGAGGGATGGGAGATTACAGGAACGCATGGACACACACTCACAGAGACCGGAAAGAGTGCTGTGAGGACCCGTTGCAATCCGTCACGCGTGGGCGCAGTGGCTTTCTATAATTGATTTAAACACACAGAGGCAATTACTTTAATTCCATCCATCATGTGCTATGGGAGCTCCAATGGCCCATTAGTGCTGTCATATATTGACTCTTTAATGGGGTGTTCATAAAAATACAGAAAAAAACATAGACGTAAATTCATTTTGGCCAAACCCCTTCTTTCACTCCAATGCTGATCGTTCATTCCTTTGTTTTATTCATTAGCTCATCCCAGAGTCATTCTTTTCTTTTCTTTTCCCCCTGCATTCGACCTTTTCTCTATCTGTCAGCACTGGAGCACAGTGACACTTTTCGTTTCTTCCAACCAGCAGAGATGAGGTCATTCATATTAAAACCCACTCTTTCCCACCTGCAGTGTCTCACTCAGGAGGTGACAGCTCCCCGTCGCACCGTCGACTCAACTAACAGTGAAGCTAAGTTATTAAGTGGAGAAATTCTGCTTGTTCTATTTAAGATTCAATACGCGGGAAAATAAGATGCTTGTTTGATTAAGTTGTTTTGAGATTTTCCTCTTATCCATCCCACGCACAACAAAATCAACCGAACATGTTGGTTGACTGCCAAATCATCTGTGTCTCATGGTTTGTGCATGAAGAGTTCCCTTTTTCCCTGTGTGTCTTCTGTCTCTTTGTATCCCTGCATTCATTAAATATGCTGAAACTGACATTGTGCTAATTAACAAACAAACCCTGCTTTCTTTGCTCACCATGGCTTTTTATTTCTCCTCTGTCTTGCACTGTCACTGTGCATCAGAAAGCAGAGAGGGTGAGAGTTTGACAGTTTCCGGCACAATCCTCAACCAGACACACCGTCGGAAAAAGGGGAAGAGGCGCGCAGACAGACTGATGAGAAAAGCAGACAGAAGTCATAAACGTAAATTCTTAGGATGAGAAATGCAACGCAGCAGCACGGCCCTATTTCTTGTTGTAACGATGGATGGAATGAGGGAGTGAGAAAGGGTGGAACAGAGGAGGATGAGTGATGTGAAAGGTCTGCGGCTTGTTGAAGTATTCATGAGAGGTGTGGCGAGTGGAAAGCGCCGAAGATTGAAAAAGAGGTATTGGTTTGTTTGTTTTTTCACTGTAAAAAGAACAATTGTCTGTTACCAAATGGGTAATTCAAAATTAAAATTCCAGGCTGCAAGAAAGATGAGAATCTGTCGGGAATGGGTTTAATTTGTGTGGTTGTGCGATGTGATAAAGGGTAACGGCAATGTTTTTTTCTATAATTTTCCAATGTAAATTACAATATGTAGCAAATAACAGGGAAGAAGCGTGAATTAAAGTGAACACGTGCAGGCAACATTAGAATATCTGTCAGCGTTCATCCTGTCATCTGGAGAAGAGCAGTACAGGCTGATATTGCATCGTACACACTGACAAATGCTAGTCCATTTATTTCCTCCACACATTGGACTTAACAAGTGTGTGACTTTTAGAGCTAGCAGGAACATGAAACTCCCAAGCTTAGTTTACGTACTTGTACGAGCAGAACTGTGACATCACAAGTGGCCTGTGGAAATTTGAAGACTACAGTACAAATATACTGAATTTGTATTTTGCTGCCTGTTAACAAAGCTGGATGCAAAATGCTGTAAAACCCTAAAGATACTCTTGGTTTAACTGCATATTTTCCTACAATTCTGGAACCATATGTTTCCTTCTCTGACGGGTATCTCGGCTCCACAACCGTAGTCGGAAGCTCACTGTTGTCTAGGCTGTTAACCAGCCGTTCGGACCACTCAGTGAAGAAGGAGGAGACGTTTCTGTAGATTTAACACCGCCACTTTGTTTATTCGACTTTTCAACAGGAGTCACACTTTCATCACCGCTAGGTGGTCCTTCACTTCTCGTTCTCACCCAATATGTAGCGCCCTACCCACAATGCCCAGGTGCAGTACGTCACACACAACGACAATCCTTAAAGGGGCAGGCCATACCTGCAATACATAGCTGGTTTCTTGAAAAAGTAAAATATTTAAGCTGATGGACATAGTATACAGCTAGGTTATCCAGAAGAGCAACTTTCAGGACATGACTTAAAGGAAAAGCAAGCATATTAATAGAGCTCCATTGAAACACAAGATAATTCAAATTATTAACATGGTCATGGCAATAAAGTAAGATATTAAAATTTAATTTACAAAACTAATAAGACAAAACGAATGCTTTGCAGAAACACAAAATAACTTAAAATGTTAAAATAAATCAATTAAAAATACATTAAACGTTAATGATTTTCATTGCCCCCAGATATTGCACTAACGGCTGGATCTTGAAACAGAACTATCCTTGGGCAGCTACCGCTCAGAGCTGTATATTCTCAGCAAGGTGTTGCTTATGATCAGTGGGTGTTGGAAAGCTCAGTGAATGTGATCCATAAATACACAACCAGGAGCACAAATGAATAAAGTCACCAGTTCTCTTTCATGTTTGGAAGGGGAGGTTGAGGTGAAGGGTATTCATCTGCAACATGCAACTTCACCAGTAGATGTCACTAAATCATACTCACTGAACCTTTAATACCATCAATTTATTAACATGGTTTTAGCATGGGATCACGTGCATTACTTGCAAATCCACATGTGTGGGAACATGGAAATGAAACACACCTAGTTGTTAAATTGTGAGACTCCTTAACACCTATAGTCTAGAAAGTTTAATCTCTCTGCTTCTCTATCTACAAAAAAATGGGGATTCTTCTACGTGACACACATTAACTTAATTGTGATTTCTCTGGCAGCTTTCCAGAAATGTGGAGAGAGATCAATCATTGAGATTTAAGGGCAAGGGGACAGGAAGCCGTCGGGTGGCTGTAGGAAGTGGGGTATGTTGTAAAGCAGCATTAGTTATGGCTTGTGGGGAGGAATCAGGAAGTGGGTTAATTTGACGTTCACCATGGTGTGGTAGCTGGGCTCTTTCACTGTCCCATTTGAAAATAGTAAAAGTTTCTGTTTCCCTTCCAAAACTAATTTTCGCTGAGGCCTCTTCCCTCATTGCAGGAGTTGGTTAATGCCACTTTTTGGACAGGGGAGCTTCTTCCTTCCTCTCCCCTTGTGCCTCCCTGGGGAATTTCCTAAAAGAACATTAATTCACCTCTGACTTTGGGTGGCACTTGGACTGCCTGGATTTGGGGACTTAGGAAAGAGTCCAACTCCCTATTTTTCCGTTGTAAATTGGGCTGGTGGAAGTCACATCAGGTACAGAGAGATTCAAAATGGAAGCTAATTGTGGGTCTAAGCCGTGAAAGAACATTGAAACAAAAACAGGATCATCCGTATAAGGCTCAGGCAGCATAATGTTTCCTTTCGAGCAATTCTGAAATCTGCATATTCCTAGACCAACTCAATAGGTTTTAATTTACAAGTCAATTCATGTCACATCTTTATCCTGGGCTGCCTTATCGTTTAGAAAATCTAGGATTCCTGGGACTTTTTTTTTTAATGCTTCACCAAAACGAGGAAATGTTACGGGGCCATTATGATTATAGCTCAAAATAAACAAAAGTTATTGGTCAGACTTGAAAGTTGAACATCAAACATTAGGGAAGGCAAAATGAAAGGTACATCTTTAGTAATACCTAGTGTGCTTTAACAGTGTTACAACAATTAATACAGCCAATTGGAATCAACAATGCATGTGGTTTATCTTACGTAATAAACTAAAGTCAGCCTTAATGTTTTTCCCATTGTAAAACATCTATTACTACCAATTTTGCTGTATTAGTTTCTCCCCTTTCTCTTCTCTATCATGCTCTCTTCTCATCGCTCCTCATCTGTTTTACCTGCTTTTACATTTCTTTCTCTCAGAAATAGTAAAATGCACCGATACAACTCCCTGGCCAGTGAAATTAATTAAGCTTGGATTTTTCTTTTCATAATATCCTAACGCCCAAACATCAAAACAATGAACCTCCTGTCTTCAACCAAACTATCGTCACTATCCACTCTGCTTTCAGTGAAGCCGACACAATTTTGGTAAAGACACTCCTAATAAATTCCTCAACATACTTTATCTGTTCTTCAACAACTCCATCCTAATCACCACAGCCTTTTTTGTCAGCAACCTCAAAGGGTCCTCTACAATTCGACAGTCAAGTCCAGATACACTGCTTAAGCCATGAACTCAAATCAGCTGATAATTTATTCATCAGTGACAAAATTCAGAGTTGTAAATATTTTTCTCTTTGGATTAAACATATTACAGTCCAGAGTAAACGGGTGTAAATTCAAACTGGTCAGCAGCATCAGTATACTGGGGGTAGATTAATATCCAGACCATTAATGATAGCCATCAAGGGACTATGCAGGAGCAATAGAAAACATTGTGTGTATAGCACACAACAGAGGATTTTGTATTGTTGAATAGAAAAACTAGCTATGTGTTGCATCATCATTTCCATCTGACATCAGACACTTTGCCAAAAAGAAGCATATCCAGCCATCACATCAGAGAGGTGATATTTGTGTTCAATAATTTAGTAAGGCCTGACAGGGATATTATAAAAATTGAAATGGCCCTTCATATGAAAAAGATTTCCTACCTTGTGTCACATATTTTCCTTTTGTTTTTCTCATGCTTTCATCATCTCTCAATATTGAATGTCACGTTGGTGTGTAGCCCAGCATTTAGGTCTGATCCTTGAAGCTAATGTTCCTGAGCTGGACAAAGACCCAGTGGTGCCTGAACCATAATCAACTACTGCTATAGAATTACATACCATGCTAGAGGAATGGGCTTTGGGCAGTATAGCAGATAAAGAAATACCTTCAATAGGTTGAGTTGAGGTAATTTACACAAACTGAATATCCTTGGAGTTCGGTCTTTCACCATTTGCATTCTGTCCATCTCTACTCTTTTTATAAGAAACTGTTGAACTGCAATTTACTGTGGTTTAAAACAAAGCTTCTACCTTTACCCTGTAAACTCCATTTTCTTCTCTACAAATCCACAGATATTGTGATGTAATCTTGAGTTTTTCCTTACTTGTGCTTCCTCTGCTCTTCTCCTAAGCCTTGACTTGACAACCAAAGCAAAGGTCGTTATAAATACACAATTTCTGATTCAGTTTCCCTCATGAAACGTTCCAACCATGTTGTTCTCATATCTGAGTTTCTCACAGCCACATTTGCTTTTGAAACACAGAGAGATGCCTGTAAACACCTTCAGTCTGACTGATAACACTACAGTAGCATGTAGCAGTACGGGCTATCTGTATTTTGTTGCTGTAACCTCATCCTAACGTTCTCCCGGCCCGGCCTTACTCATTCATTTTTAACAGCAGCAGTACTGAGAGCAACACTTTCAAATCCACAAAGTGAGGGAGAGGGAATCTTTCACAGAAATATATAGAGACTACGAAGACAAGTTTGGGTACACAACATTTCAAATACACACAAAAGTGGGCATTTGTCGCCTCAAGTGCAAAATCCGAAGCGTGCGTCATTAAACCAGGCAACCTACTGAAGCACGAGTTAAAGTCACAACATGTACACAAACACAGAATCACATTTGAGCGTGAATCACTGACACACATCTGTCCAATTTACGGGTAATAGGGGAACAAGGAGTGGGAATAAAAAATGAATTCCCAGCCATTGCATTAGTTAAATAGAAAAGGATTTGTTAGACAACGGTAAACTGAGAGTGTTCACAGAGTCAGTGTGAGTTCTGTCTTAGAGTATTGGTGTGTGTGCCTTTGTGCGTGTGTGTTTGTCTCTACCATACACAATAGCAAAGCACATGCAGATAGGAAATACAAGAGTGAAGCTGTTCGCCTTCCTAGCATGTGTGATTAACATTTTGATATTTGAGGATGTTTTGGAAAAACAATAATAACCACATTATTCAGACCATTATTCAAGAGTATAAAGGGTAGTTTGTATGTGTGTGTGTTTGTGTTTGTGTAAGAGAGAGAGAAAGAGAGCACTTATAAAACCCCAAGCTTCTACTATCCGCACCGTGAACAGTGCTACAGGGATCAACACGACAGTATTCCTTCTATGTTTCATAGAAATCTTAGAACAAAGTAATAACCTGTTCTTCAGTCAGATGCCAAATTGGGATCGCCACAGGTTTAACTGAATATATTAAGTTCTTTGATTTCCAATTAAAACACCATTTTGGCGATGGTCTGTGTGGCCTTAAGTTTCAAATAAAGTAATAACACTTTCAGTTGTGGGATTAGAAGGGAATGGGAGTTGGCCGTGGCTGCGATAAGCTCTGTGAAGCTACTGGCAAGAACAAACACAGATAACAAAGAGTAATATGAGACATGGGCAGCGGAATTCTTACCCATTCCTTTCTGCTGCTAAAGCAACGCCATGCCAAGTGCAGTACTGCAACTGATACAGACAAGAGTTTGGCAAATGCCACCGCCTCTTTATGTCTCTGTCACTTCACAGTCAGCTTAGCGCTCCAATGTGAAAAATCAACAGAGGAAATACAAAACTGTTGAGGGGAGTTTGGAAGAGAGTTTTTATGGCTCCTCTTTTGAACTGTATTTTATAATTTTTTTAAGATTACAAAGATGCTGATAAAATCTCTGATTTAGCTGTTAGCCTCAGTGGCTTTTGACTGTGTTATATGTCAGACTGTATTTGACAATTTTACTCAGCTTAATCCAATTACAGTTTAATACCATAGAAAGAATCACCCTCCTCCGTGCTAATAGGACTCAGGAGCACATTCTTACAACCTCTCATTATTCAATACTTTATCCTGACGCCTGCGTTTCCTTTGTCACTTTTCTGCCTGTTCAAGGTTCACAGTCATTGTAATGTGTTGTAATCACATTTTGATAATTGAGAATTCGAGCAGGTAGTTATGGAACTATATGGGGTACTGGAGGTTGTCTGGCGCTGTCAGTGACTGAGCTACAAGTTCTCGTTCCCTGGCTTTCCCCGCATCCATCTCTTTTTCTCATTCTTACTGCCTCCCTCCTTCCCTCCCTCTCACCCATGCCCCTTCCTCTGACTCTGTCACAGCCTGGTCTCCATTGTGCTGATAGATTATAATGATCTTTAATTAGATCTAAATATAACGATAGGCGCTCACTGCTATCAGCCTCTCTCTGTGAAGACTGGCTATCATTAGGACTCGTAATAAGGAAGAAAGGAGGTGAAGGATGGGGGGGAGGACTGAGGGAAGGGTAGAGGAGAAAATAGAGAGACGGAAAGCAGTTTAAAGGAAAGGACAGGCAGACATGAATTTGGAGTTGAGAAAGGTGATTGGAGAGAATCTAGCAACTTAAAGAAACTTGGAGCAATTTACACCAAAGAGGTTTTATGTGCATTCAACAGATCAATCACTGAACACATCAGCAGTCTATTAAACTTTTTTTTTTCTTCTTCACTCAGCCAAACTCATTTTAAAGCGGTTATCTCACTGCTCATTTCATAGTACACTAAAGTTTTGCATTGAATGATGTCATTTTACTGTTTTAAAGTATTCATGAAAACCACTTTGTCATGACATTGGTTGGGCCTTAATCCAACCATTTCTCACTCAGTTTATAGCAAAGAACGGATCACCTGGCAGGAGGGAAAGACCCCCACTAGATGGCAACTATGGTGAGTCCGGGACACCACTTGATAACCCGGAAAGGCACCATCTCTCACTTCACTATCCCATAGAGTCCGAGCAGCAGGTCTCATAACATCCGCTCCTAAACAACAGAACATTCTACACCGTTCCACTTATTCTAATTCTGTCAGCCCTTAATCTTTTCTAATATCCAGTGTGCTAAGCACTTAGTTGGCCTCTCTAGTCCTACAGATATTGGTTCTTCAGCATTGTGGTTAAAAAACAGTTCATCTCTTTGATGCAGCTGTGTTTGCTGTCTGAGCATATATTCATGAGGATTTCAGGGGAAGCTTGCCTGTTACCAGGGTATCTTTAGGGTAGCAGCATGAGCACTCTAATAAAAAGGGCTTCACTAGCATGTAAGGGAACCGTTTAACGATTATTGGTCTGTAGTTATCTTGCAATTTTCCAAGCTTATCAACAACTCAAAGCCCTTCACAGCACAAGCCACTTGCACACACTCGAATGTTGCGCTGCTGCTGTGCTTTTCCTATCACACACCATTCACACACTGCGGGCACAGATGTCAGGGGGGAATTTGGGGTTCAGCATTTAGCCCAAGGACACTTTGGCGTGTGGGCTGGTGGATGACCAGCTCTACCGCGAGAGCCACATCTGCCAGACAGCAGCATACTAGATAACTAAGTGTTTGGCAGCAAATACCCATGTTTATCAAGGCTGCAATTCACTGCCCCTCTAGGCAATTATATGACAATAAAAAATGAAATAAAATGATGATGCACTAGTCAGGCATGTTGTGGTGCTAGAAGAGGAGATGCTCGCAGAAGAGATAGATCACCAGGAGGTTCTTGAAGACAAAGAGGGAGGACCTACTCTCAACACACACTGGTCTGTGAATGTTTTGCACGCAGATGATATCTGCTGAGAAGGACTTTGCCCATATAATTTAGTTCAAGTAGATGTGTGCAGACCCAGAAGTCCCTCAGTAGGCTTAGTGACTTGAAATTGGATTGACCATGGGAAGCCAGTGGAGGTTGATGCTCAGAGGAGTGGCATGTGCCCTTTTAGGCTGATCGAGGACCAGAAGCACTGCCGCATTCTAAACTGTCTGCGAAGGGTTCACTGTTTATAAAGGGCCTCGAAGGGCATTGCCATTTTTGAGGCGAGTGATAGCATGACCTGTGCCGAGAGATGGACGGAATGTTGAGACGTCTAAGGCCTGATTCTCCTGATGCTACATAGTGTGTCATAACTGGGAGTTGAGAGCTGAGTTGTGGTCCATACTGAGGGCGAGAAGTACAAGTCCTAATAAGTGATGTGAGGTTGTGAGTGTGTATCAGCAGCTGGATTGGTTCTGCACCTGCTAAGTGTGGAAGTTGTGACTTGAGTTTGAAGATGAGATTCTTTGTTTACCACTTTGTTTATGTTCCCGACCTGTCTTTATACATATGATATTTGATCTCTCAATAGCTCTATGCAAACGGCCAAGATTACTTTTATTTGCAGGGTGCTGTATGGGTTCAGGCAGAAACAATGGAATTTATATTTAAGTATCCGATCCAGGCACCTCGGAGAATGTGTTTAGCACCTAATGCTTCATGCATATGGTCTTAAAAGTGAAATACTTGGTTGGTTACACACAAACACACAACAGGGACCCTCAAAACCCTTTGCAAATTAGTTTCTGCCCCATGTCTTTGTTGTAGTTTAGCCACATCAAGGATAGAAACCCTACAGTGGAAGAGGATAAATAATTGAACACAGAGTTCTGACGAGTGTTTGTTGAATCGTCTACAAAATCATAAAATTCCAAAGAGCAGTATTTTTTCCCCCCGACAGATTTGACCTTGACTGGCACCACATTTACATATTTACAGTGATAATGGCTATATGCTGAACAAACTGGGTTTCATAGCTTCAAGAACAAGAGAGACACAGAGAGGGGAGGTGGGCTGGGCATTTATCCGGACTAAACATCTTGTATTATGACTAATTGGCAGGTTCTTTATCTCAAGGGTTTGGCATGACAGTGGAATACGCTAGCATGTGTGCATGTGCCCACATATGTGAGTGTGCACATGTTATTATCATTGCAGATGGTCTGTGAGGACACTTGTGTCTGGGTATCATCAGGCAAAGAAAAAAAAAAACAACCCACAAAGATGATTCATCCTTTCAACTCGCCCCGCTCTCATTGCCTCAACTCATCTGCGCCTCCCCTTCTTTGTCTTCTCCTCTCAAAATCGATACGTCATTGAAACTCAGTGCGTTTTATTACTTTTCTGTGGGTCCTTTCAATACCACAAAAACTGTTTTTTCTGTCAAACACATTTCAGGGCTGTTTTTTCAGTGGACTGTTAGAGTCGGTGGAAGTGACCTTGCCACTGTAATCACATGGGAGAGTCGCCTGTTAAGGCCCAGTGGTTAGATATCATCCCATTAACAGGAAGTCCCATGTGAAGATGCTTACATGTTGTCCATCAGATATCGACGCATAGAGGGAGTCTTTGAGCCAATGCCATCTCTTTAATTTGCTCTGCTTAGGAATGTCAGACGCTTTCTTCTTTTTCTATAAACCTCTTTGCTTTGTCATCACTGCTATTTTACGTCCGCTTCCTATTCGCTCAGTCACCCCTTGTGGTTTCTCCCATTCTTTATCTTACACTCTGTTCTCCATAATGCTTCTTTGACTATAAATGCTTGTTTATCTTTTTTTTTTTTACCAAAGACGGCACCACGGGGAGAGAGACACAAACACAAGTGGCTCCAGAAGCTATAAAAATGTAACAACGGCAGAATAACTTTGATACTTTCATCAGCCCAAGAGACTCCAAGTTTGTTTGGTCTGGAATAACTTATCATATAGTTTCCCTTGCTTATGTTTCAATAGTTCCACACCACTAGACACACACACACACACACACACACACACACACACACATGTCACATCCAATTCTTAGTTGAAACAAGCATGAAGTATTGGACCTGCCATGTTTGTGTGTATTGTTTGTAATTGAAGTTCATGGGCTGTATATGATCCCCACTGTGGAGTGAATGCATGGCACCACACACATACTGTATCGTGTGATATAGTGTTGCGTACACTATTATAATTAACAAGTGAATAACACAGATATGTACACGCCCATGCACCTTGAGGCTCATACCAGCACACCTTCCAGAGATCAAGTCACTTGGGAGCATTAGATCGGATGCGAGATACTGCAATGAATTCTGGGGAAGTCTCCTGTTACTTCCTTGCTCAATTCGCACAATACCTCTGTTTATTACCCATATGGGGTGAGGGTGTGTGCACATGTATGTGTGTGTGTGTCTAAATGACAAGTGAGCCTTTGTTTGTGTGGATATCATACTATTGTAAATGCACAATACAATCTCTCATAAAACTCTAAGTAAAACATAGATGATAGACTATTTAGCTATAGATAAGCCATAGAGCATGATAGTGTCAGATAATAAATTGTATATAGTATTCCCATGTGTCTGTCTCTCCTAATGTGTTTTTGTCAGCGTGCTCATGTTGCTCGTGCTTGTGTGTGAGTACGGCTCAGAGGGGGAAAAAAAATAAAAGCATGAGATTGTAAATGAGAGTCAGTAGGGTGCACTAACAATGTTTGATAGGACCTGGGGTTTCAAATGATCACTCCTTTGTCTTCCCCCTTGTCTCCCCCTCTCCCGATCTCCTACATCACCTCTCCTCCACTCCCTCCGTCTGCTTCCTCCCCAAACCACGTTGCTTTGGGTAATTTAACAGCAGCAGGATATGCCTTCAAGCTCTCAGCCCCAAACAGATAAAGACATGAATACACACACAGACGCAAACACACACATTTCCCTCAAATTAGACACAATGTTCCCGGCTCAACCCTCCGAAATACTTAAGAAAGTTTGCTGAATAAACTTTTTTTTGGAGGGGGAGTCAGAGTGCAGGAGGAGGATCCTGTGAAGATCGAACGCACATGGAGCGGGGCAGCCCCCGAAAGCTTTGCCTTTTCAAAGAGCTAAAACTTAGTACAGACAAAAAAGCCTATTCTGTGAGTAGTGGAAATGCTTACAGTGCAGAGAGGCATAAAGAATGCAAATAAACATATTCCCCCAATGTACACACACACACACGCAGGCACACAGATGTGAGTTTGTAGTTATAGTTATACTCCTAATCCTCTCCTTGGTTGGAAGAAAATGAAAAGAGGAAAAAAGCTGAACATTGGTAAAAAGGGCATATGTTTCGTTGATTTTCTTTTTTTAATTTCCTCTGTGTCAGGCTGTCCCTGATGAGGTTACGACTTCATTAAAATAGAACTAAGATCATAAACTAGACGCACAAATTATGTTCTGAATGCCTCGTTCAAGTGAGTCAGCGTTTATGCAGAAAGTTTAGATTGTGTTTGTAAAAATAAATAAATAAGCAAAGTTAATGTGTGCAAGCGTCGGGTTATTGCCATTTATAATTTTACGACGGCAGCCTATTTTGGGTCGGGAAGCGGGAGGGTTTTCATAGAGTGAATCTCGCTGCCTTGCTTTTGTTTGTATGTGTGAGTGTGAATGTATCAGCTAGGATAATTACAAATGAAAAAAAAACCTGACCTGATGGGGAATGGTCCAGATTGAGGGCGTCACTCTGAACTTAGTCTTATTTAACCGCGTCAGTAATGGAAAGATTCAGCTTCTCTTATCCTCCCTTTAAAGAGGGACTATTAAGTACTGCACTTCTATAAAATCGAGGGACTTTGAAGAGAAACGTGATCTTCACAGACACAAATTTGAAATGAGGGCTTTTTTGAGCAAAACAAATTAGCCACTACTTTATTCGGGCAGATATCATAACCAAATCGGAGTGTTCATCCTTAGCAGCCGTAGAGCACGCTGAGGTTTTCTTGAAGTTGGGAGACATCATCAGCCACCCCTGCTTTGGGCAAAACATCCTCAGCTCCGCACATTTCCAGCAATGGAAAAAAGCAAGTGCAAGAAGCAGGCTAGACTCGATCCAGGCGGGGGTACGGGACTGGGACAGGGAGAAGAGGATTGTAAAGGCAGTCGAACTAGGGACTCGGGATGCAAAACAAAATGGGATCTGCCCAAATATGAAAATCTCGGTGCAGAATTGTGGCAACTGGAGCCTTTCTGCATTTCCTTCCTCCTAGCTTATGGCTGAAGGCCTGGGTGCTTCAGCAGTTAATTGGACATTGCACCTCAGCAAATGTACGACATACGTTATTTGGAGGTATAACAAAAAGTGAGTGCATCTGTGATGATGTCAGTAAGACTGCAATTGCAAAACGTAGGTTTTAAGCTATCTAATGTTTTTTAACAGCCTGCAGTATTCATCAAGCTGCCTGTTGACTCTGAGCTGTTATGTTTCATCCTTTTGCACAGTTTGTTTGCTTTGCAGAGATTATTCTGCTATTACTGTTTTCCTCATCCCTATCTAAACCAGTGCAAGACATACACTTTCCTGCTGATTTATTTTGCTCTAATGTCTTTTTTTTATCCAGTTGAAAAAAGGGAACATTGTCTACCAAAGTCCAGGCAATCAAAAAAAGGCTTTTTAAAGGAAACACTGATCGTCTTCGATCTGCTGTTATGCTGGGATTTGGGGCAAAGAGTTTATATTAAAGCTGTGTCACTCATTAAAAGTGTCCCTTTAAACCTGAAAAGCACGATATGAGCACGATATGGGTTGAAGAAAATGTATTTTCAAATACATTTTTATACAAGCAAGAAACTCCACTGTATATATCTATCTTAAAAAAAATGTTTGGGCATTTTGGTGGAACTGCAAGAGGCGTGTTGCTTCACTTGGGTTTTGTTTGTGTTGTAAACACGATTCTTTTCTTGTCAAGATTCTTGCCACGTGTTCATTTGAGCTCAATCACCAGGCTCACCTAGTTTATAGCTATAACTAAACAGCTTTGCCTCTGGAAGACAGATTATTACTCTACTGCCAATTGCTGTGTTTGCTTCTCCTACTGTTGCTTCAACGCTCAGGTGACTCTCTTTAGAATTGCACATGTGATATGTTCAAACTGAAATGGCCAAATCAACACATCAGCCTCAAGGGCAATAACATAATTTACTCTTTTTTGCATTGTCTACTTTTTGGTGTCACCTACTCTATTGTTCTTGAATTAACTTTTGAATATACATACATTGCCTATTTGACATGTTTCCTTTGCAAACTGGCTTCGGTGGGAGTAACAAGACGGCGGTTGACACATATATAACTTATATAATCCTTCTTTTCTCCTGTGAGATATAAAGCTGCAATGAATTCCCTCCAGTCTGACATGATATAAAACACCTTGAGCCTCACTCCAAGTCAAATCCACGCTGGTGGGCTCATCAGTTACAGTTTTGCACCCGGCACGTTTTGGTCATCTGAGTTTTCCATTCGTGGGAGTCAATGTCACAGTTGCTGTTTTGGTTGTTGTTTGTATTTTGGTGATAAACTTCTTGCTCTATCCATTGTTGAACAACAACAGAACGCAAAACTGTTCAACTGGAAAAAGTGTACTCTTCTTGCACTTGGCTTTTTCAAGCTTTATTGCTTGGACATCAGATATTGTGGAAAAGAGAAGACGGCCAAGACCCCACCTTGAACTGAAACTAAAGCAGAATCTGCGTCGACTAACTTGTCTTTCAATAATCAATTCACCTCCAAAGGTAAGGCACGGTGGTGATTTTCTATAGGTTTGCATCAAGAAGATATTAGGCCTTGAGGAAAGTGTGTTTGAAATACTCAGGCCGTCAGACTCTGCAAGAGAAGCCGCTGCTCACTCGACCCAACCCCAGCTCCCCTCGGGCTCCACCGCCCTGGCCAGATTCAGATTTTCTGGCTTTTAACAACTGCCAATAGGGCGGCGAGCACTGAACCCAACCGCAGGCTTCAAAGCGTCTGATCACACAAAGCCACGAGCGACGTCACAGCTGCGATGTCCATGTCATTGTGTCCACGGATTCCTCTAGTCTTGGTTTTCAAGAGAGCAACAGAGGATATTAATGAACACAGGCAGGATGGTTTGGTTGGTAGACAAGTCTCTCGCTCTGTCTCTCTCACAATCATCACCTACTCGGTCTCACCGACCCGACACAGGGCAGAGAGAGCCCGGAGCACAGCAGGAGTCTGAGCAGCTGATCTAGGGTCTGCATTTAATCCCACGCTCCAGTGCACTGAAAAGGGAGCAGCAGCTCACTGATCTGACCTGAAATCAGTTGGTGGAGTCACAGTAACAGTATAATCGGGACATTCCAGTCTTTAATAAAAACACTTTGATTCACATGTGTAACTCACAAAATCAAGCTGAAATGGAACACACGGGATCGCAGTGTGGTCTTTTTTGTCTTTGCACTGTCTTTTTCTAAAGTCGCCTCTGTGCAAAGTAAATTTTCTTTTTCATCAAAGGGAGAAGAGGGAGATTCTCTGCACCGTGATCCCGTTTCTATGTTTTTTCCCCCCTCACAACCCTTTCTGGCTCTCTTTTTACTTCATCATGCTGACAGCTTCTTGCAACATTTCCATTCAAGGAGTTGTCCACTGGATGTACAGTATCAGTGGATGTTTGTGTGAATGCACCGTTTGTGCACATCCGTAGCTGCGTGTGTGACGAAGGGGGCATACGAGGTAGCTTTCCCCATATGCTCTGACATAGAATGATGACACAGACGCTGCCCTTTGTTAAAAACACCAAATACCTTACCTACGTTACCATGGTAACTGATTCCAGATCTGGGATAGTCCTGTTTCGTCCTTTTAGTCAATATTACCACTCTTCTCAATAATCCCTATTCCCCTGTTTCTTTAACTGTTTCTCAGCAACTTACCACTTATACCTGTTGCAGATTTTTGTGTGTGTGTGAGTGTGTGTGTGTGTGTGTGTGTGTGTATATATTTTTGTTGGAGCATTCCTCTCTTTACGCAGTTCAGTGTCCGAATATTTGAAATAAACAAACACACACACAGGCGCACACATACAGTCAAGCATTCTGAGAAACTTCGACTTGTTGCTGATGTAGTGATGTAGTGTCTTGTA
Organism: Platichthys flesus; assembly: GCF_949316205.1. Taxonomy (NCBI): domain Eukaryota; kingdom Metazoa; phylum Chordata; class Actinopteri; order Pleuronectiformes; family Pleuronectidae; genus Platichthys; species Platichthys flesus. Next base: position 14,859,270 of record NC_084948.1, read on the forward strand.
GTTTCCATGGTAACGTCAAGGGAGCAGATCCAGGAGGAGGGCCAACGTAACAAAAGGGAACACTGCCCCCCCACGACTAGTGAGACGAGGAGAACAGACGGATAGAAAGAGACAGAGAGCAGGAAAACAGCTGGAGGACAGCGACAGACAGACAGGCCGTGAGTGAAAGGATCACATGACGTAAACACAATAGTGGTGTACTGTATCATGTGTTTCTCTGTCTGTTCTCAGCCCCAACTTTACAACTATATAATGAATGAGCAAAAAATAACCTTGAGTCCAGAGTCTGCATCATGCATCGTGTTAGCCTGCAGCTTCAGTATCAAGATCGATCACTGTGGTTCACAGCCTGCAGGAGGACTGCTGAACTCCTGCTGCTGAGAGGAAATCCCCCCCCCCCCCCCCTCGGCCCCTTAAGGTGCGTCCTGACGCACGTCTTGGATGTCCGTCTTTCCGCCGCTCCCACAGGCACGGGACCACTCAATGTCTCCGATTTGAACTACAGCGATATCATTTAACGACACAGATCAAAACTACTCAAATGGAAATAGTGAAAGCGGATAGGAATCACCTGTTGGTCTATGGCGTTGAAGTTTCTTTCTCACCGTTGTGCTTACAGTTTAGAGAGAATAACAAGTAGCTGTTTTTTGGGGCCTGAACTCCTTTGCACCCTTTCCACACGTGAGGAACACAGCAGAGCATTCAATCGGACAAATGTTCTCGCTACAACAGGAAAGTGTCTGGAACATTCAGGCAAGTGGTGTCACCGGGGTACAGCATGCCAGAGGCAGGTCACGATGCATAGTTTCCAGTAAAGAGATGTTTTTGTTCACAGCACATAAACAATAGTGTTTGGACCATATCGCTGAAACGCTCTTGAGTCTCGTTGTCTTTCCACTGTTAACCTTCAGTACTTGCAGGCGTCTTCTTCGTGTGTGGCACCTATTTTTCATTTATAAGCTGTTTGTATTATTTTTGTTTTCTCTCAAATGTTCAAAATGTCAATAAATTTAGCCGCTCTCCAGAAGTTCACTCACATGCAGCTGCTCTGGGATCAGTGCATATCTAAAAACAGCTTCTGTCTTTTTATGACAGTTAATGGGTAACCCAAGTTATAATGTAAACTGTACCTTCACCATAGGGCTTTAAAGTCCTTCAAATTGCCCTTAAGTAATGGAGTACTGTGAAAACAAATACATCATTTCAATGCATGTAAAAAAATTATATGTATATAAAGAGACTGATGAGGGAGATGGTCGAGGTCATTGGGGAGATTCTGCTCTGGCTGCACTGTCTACACTGGTAACAGTCTGATCCTCTCCTGTGAGGTCCACCCTGTTTCATTATCTCTGCCTTTATACAAATTGAATCTTCATTCATGTAAAAAAACATTTGTTTGTTACAACTCAAGTAGTTTCCCATTCTTTATCCAGCCTTGGTCTTTTTCGTGTACATATACAGTTTTCAGTCGGCACTTTACCACAGCTCGAGTCCCTGCTTTGCCTCACACATTGGACCTGTTTGTGACGAGTGACAACAGCAGCCGCCGTTGCATTTTTCATATGCACTTTAAAAATGTGTAAAAGAAAAAAATATGTTTTTGATATTTACAGCAAAGAAGATCAGTCACACTTTGGATTAACACTTTAGAAAGATAGCCTATTCTGAGAGGTGTGAAAACTGGGTGCTGTTGATGAGAGAACATACGCTGTGTTTAAGTAATATTCCACCTGTTAGTGTTGCTGTTCGTGACACAGGGGGAAGCTGTTAACCATATTTCTTTCTTCTCTCCCCTTTCCCCACTTAAAGGGGAAAATTCCACTTTTGTAGTGCTTCTACACGTTTATTTGGGTATCTGGCATGTCTACCGTCACAAAAACTCTGGAAATAAACAACTCCCGCGATTTGTTGTGGTTCCTCTATGTCAGAAACGATACGCTAGAGTGCGTTGAATGGGATTGCGACCCGAACTGACGTCACAGTGTGTCTACATGGCATATGTATATATCCTTTAGACCCCAAGGAACCATATCAACTGTGGTAAAATGGGCACAATATGTCCCCTTTAAACCAATGTTCCCACTCATATACAAGTAAAGACAGTGGTATTGAGAAGACAGTTACAGACTCATGGAATTTTTTCCGCACATTGCCACTAATTCACTTCCTGACATAGGTGATGAATGTGTGTGTCTTATGCGGCACTGTTGCTGTGTGTATCAGCGAGAGCACACAGTGGCCACATTGGTACAAAACGAGGATGTCAAATACAACAATCTACCACCATCCATACGCACACGCACACACTAACATTGACACTGACGCATGTGCAACGTTGCGAATCCGGCTAATTGAGGCGGACATGAGAAAAGCAAAAGCTGTCAGAGCTAATTGAGACAAATGAAGCTGGCGGTGATCAAGGGATAAACGGAGCGTTTCAATGTCACTCCAGCAGAGAGACGGACGGCTGTAGATACTGAGCCCCCGCATTTAGTGTATTTAGACACACAACACATTATACATGACCCACACAGTCTCAATGTCATACACCATTTAGAACAGTTAGACCCATATCATTGTGCGCTAACGCGGTGGATCTCTATTACTTTCATGACACATCGGTCGGCTTCAGTGTTGTGTTGCAGTGTTATTATTTTCTTCTTCTGTCCGGTTTATTGGCAGGTGGAGACCAACGTAAAGGTGCAGTACCGCCATCCACTGGATCTTCTTTTCTTCCCGACTGCTCTATCAGGATTTAATATAATTGACTATATGTGTAGGATCTGTAGCGTACCGCAGGTTTACAGTTTACAGTGTCACATGACCTCATCTGGCTGAAAGTGATGGTGCAGTGTGGTCTCAAAGTGTTTTACAAGTCGAAATAAATCCAGTGTTTATATACTTATTCAGGCGACTATAGAGCCTCCATTTATGTAATTGGAATCCTTCTTTACAAGGTTATGATTTCCACAATTTTGGAGAATCCTATTTCTCGTTCTTTTTGATTTACTCATTAAAATCTTTCTAAACAAAACCCCAGAGGCCTGACAAATTTGCCGACACTCAATATCTTTTAATGATTGCATTATTATTTTATTCCCATAGCACTAACATCATTAACGAAACTATAATTTGCATCACTGATATTAATGCATACATGTCAGGGGTTTTCCAGGCAAAGAAACATTAGGCATCAGACCGGGATGGGTGGGGGCGGGGCAGACACCCAGTGAGCCGTGCACAGCTCCACTAAGTCTGCTTACAGTGATCATTTTCGGTCTTTTCACGTAAGTTTGGATCGTGAAAAAGTTATTTTTTACAGTTTTATCGATTCAGAAATGTACTGCTCCTTTTTGTGTCTCTATCATTCGCACTGCGCACAGTGAAAACCGCATCCAGCCAAACCGAGCGCCCTGCCATCTCCTCTGGCTTTCCAATCATTTCTTAGGTGGATTTCACCCAGTCTGAGTTGAGTTGCTATATTTCATATAGCATTAATAACGTGTGTTGGCATAAACAAATATTTTCCTCTTCGTATAAACCTGTGTATCTACAGTCACGTTAAAACACACTCACTGAAGCTAACCCCAACCTTTGTTGAGGAACCTGATATGAGGGAAACGTTTTTGCCTTTGGACAACAGCACATTTCCAGATTCAAATTTCAACCTTCAAATGGATTACCACTGACCTTTATAAGTCTACACTTTAGATAAATCATTTGGAAACAGTTTACTCAAAAAACATCCCCTTCATTCTGCCACCCTGAGGTAGTCATTAGCTCTAGTGAACACTCCACAGCCTTAATCTGCCTAATTGCTCTGCATTTAGAGGTGGTTTATAAATGAGGCTTTCACCAACACAATAACTAATGCATTTCACCTCGCTGGTCAATAGCCATACGTTAGACAATGTCAGTGGGAGGCTCTAATTAGGCTACAATGCTATCCCAACGGACTGTCCATATCTGCGTTATCTATCACAGGGGAGAGAGGAGAGCACGAGGAGAACTGCATGGGTCGGACAAAGGAGAACTAAGGAAATATGAGTATAGGATCAAACCTGCAGTTTTTCCACCAGATAGAGATGATCATATCAAATAGGATGGCTGTCGCTGAGATGAGACAAAGCGATCGCGGACGACCAACAGGGAGGAGGAAGCATGAGTAAACAAGGATGAAAAAACAGGGAAAGTGGGAGGAGGGACAAGCATGAGATGTGGAAGTAGACGAAAGAAAGACAAGGAGACCACTTGAAAGAGATGGGATGTTTGAGTGCAGCCGAAAGCTCTGCTGTCTCTCACCTCGTCTCTGCCTCTCTTGTCCCTCTGTCTGCCTCCACCCTCCTTAATGTGCGGGAACAGATGTGTAATATCTTCCGCTACATAGGATCAGGGATGATTTTCTAGCTGTGCGCCGGGTGTCAAATGGTAATACCGTTCAAAGATGTCTTTTAATAAAAGGGGATTGGTTATTCAATCCAAGAGGAAAACCCGAAATAGAACATACAGAGAAGCTGTGTAATACATGTGTGTGTGAATGTGTGTGTGTGTGTGGATGGCTCTTTGTTGCATAAAGGTTTGTGAGTATGGAAGTCAAAGGTGCTTTTGTGAAAGTGCCTGTTGTTGCACGACTGACTTTGGGTGAACATATATCTATGTTTTTATGCAAATAGATGTTTGCTTGCATCACTCTCTTTATGTCTGTTTCTGTGTGTGTGTGTCTGTCTGTGTGTGTGTGTGTGTGTGTGTGTGTATATGTGTGTGTGTGCCTGTGCACATTTATTAGCTCACACAATCACCCACTCCTTTTTTTTAAATAGAAGCCTCTTGGCTGAGGCTGACAGCAGCAGGGTGAAAATAAGGAGTTCCATTCTGGAGGTAGGAGCCGTCACGATACAGTAAGTGTAGGGTGAGGGAACACACACACAATTTAAATGGATGCCAATGTAGTCGCTATGAAAACAGATTCTTGGTAGATTTTAACAAATCTATTAAAGAAAGGATGGTGGGAGAGGATGAGCAGAAATAGGCGTAAGGATAATCGACCCGTGCTCGAAAAACCCACATAATGGAAACATATTTAAATTTGGGTCTAGCAAAACAACATGTCTTTCCGGTTTGGGTCAAGCTCGGTTACTTTTCTTTTAAGTTTGGAAGGGTTCAGACAGAGAAATGCGTCCCGGCCAAATTCTTTTACATGTGGCTCAGAACAAATAGAAGAGGAAATGTATTGGGAGTCAACGGCAAACAATTGTGAGGTAATACAAAAGTAATCCTGAAAAAGTTCTCGCCCTGACCCCTTGGGAGTCTTATTTTTTTTTTGTACTTTGTGAATTTTGTAAGAAACAAACACAGAGGTCCTAATACAGGATAGACACAGAACTTCTTCTGTTGTGGGTTTCACTGAAATGGTTGTTAGGGTCAATAACATATTGTTGATAATAAACAACAGGAAGTCCTCTTCATTAGTTTCTTCAGATCCTTAACAGTGCCAGCCTTATCTGTATTATTCGTTTTCCTGTTACATTAAGTAGCTGATCCCAATCTGGTGCTCTGATCCATTTTTCAGCTGAAATCTCTATTCACATCGAGAGATACAGAGCGAGAGGAGAGAGGAGAGATTGGGCAGAGAGAAACACTGAAGAAATAGAAAGCAAGAAACAAAGCAATCGGAGTAAGACTCTGTTTCCTCCCAGTTCTCACTGCTCTGTAGAAATACCCGTAACGGTTGGCACAGCAGTTCATTATTCCAGAAGATTCCAGCTCTGTATTTCATGTCTTCAGACAGGATTTCCTCCGCCAGCGATCCCTCGGTAACAGTGTTAAAAAACCCTGGGCCTTTTCTCTCACTATCTTTCCTTAAAATGATTAGTATTTTCTTATCACCTCATCTTTTTTCAGAATGTCGCACAAAAGTAAAAGTTTCTCTTGTTATGTTCACGCCTTTACAGTATATAATACAACTCATGGTAATCACACATACACATACACACATATGGGCAGCAGGCCTAAAGTGTTAGCAGGGCATCTCCTAGACTTGTGGAAACATCCGTATTACTTGGGCAGATCCACCTACAGTATTAAAAAGTCATATTGATCACATTGCTATTCAAGCACAGCCAAAGTTGGTATGTGGAGCATGGCCGCACGGCAGCCACGCTGGTATCTGTTGATAGCACAACGAGGGTCATCATTGTCCCTCTGTCTCTTGCCAATTAGCTAATTAGCTATGCAGCTAATTAGTCCAAGGGCTTCTCCAGTAAATATATTGTGTTTAAAGGTAAAAAAGTTAAACAATGGTCAGCAACTGTATTTGGTTTCATTGTCCTCGGAAAGGCAACAAGGAAATTTACACCCGATGATGAGGGGCAGAAACAAAAACTATCACTGCTTTCACGTAGCAGTTCTACCACCATCAGCAGAGAGTTCACACATTTACATTCAAGTCAGTGGCTTAAGTGCTAAAGTGACATTTTTAAAGTCATACAGTAGTTCCTTGTACACTGAGCACTGAAATACATTGAGTGGCTTAGAGCTCAGAATTGCTTTTCATTGGTTTAAAGTAACGCAGAGCCATTCATTTATTCATTCACTTCTTTATGTAGAAATAATATGTTGAACAAAGAGCCCTGGAGTGAACTGCATGTTTTGCGTAGACACTGATGTCAATGTAAACCCATTTTATTGTTTTCTTTTGAAGATGCCCCAGCATGTGTCAGCACCTGACAGCTCCACACTGCATCATGCAGGGTGTATTTTTCCTCTACCTCAGATGTATTGACTTTATATCTCATAGTTTCCTTCCATTCACATCTGCAAGTAAACATCAATTGAGCGGCCATGTGTTATATTGTCCGCCTGTTGCCGCCACCTTCTCACTGCTCACTGTCCCCACTCTGAACTCTTCCTCTTCTCCTTCTTATTTCCTCTATCCATTTTCTCTCTCTTTTTTTTTTTTTTACTGCCACACTTACCGACTCCCCAGCGCCATCCTCGTCCAGGCATCCTGCTCTCCGTCTCCACCACCTTCTCCCTCCTCTCTCGCTCTATCATCCCTGCCTCTCATTCAGAGCCGAGGCAGCACCAGTCAAATTGATTTTGCCGCTGTGCTGAGGAGCCCCATCAGCTCACAGATTGGGTTTCCTGCTTACCCTCTCCCTCTGGCCCTCTGCGTTTCTTTCTTTCCCTCTCGTTACTCCGACTTTCCTCTCTCATCCTGTTGTCCTCTCGCATCCCATCTCCCCATCCTCCTCACCCCTTCCCTCTGCCATGCGTTGCTCTTTTTCTCTCATTCACCCCTCTGTGCGCGCAGCAATGTGTCACCTACAGCAGAGTTGAGCGACTGAGGGAGCAAGTGCAGCTTCATGATCCTGATAATAAAGTGCCTCATGCGATACATGACTGCGTGTGTGAGAAAGGGAGGCTGAGAGGGGTTGAGGAAAATGCCTTTATGCAAAGACATGAACCTCATCAAATGTACAGCACATGGGGCAGAGGACTGTGCAATCAGATGGCACAGTGACATTGATATACATGTTTAATTTGTGTATACAATATTATGAATACTTCAGATCTCAGGGATAACCCATCCAAAATGTATATGAACCTTTTGAATAGCAAGCAGATGTGACCAACGATAACCTTGAAGCCTTGAAGATTTGCATGACAATGTGATGCTGATGAGCCAAAAGATTACATAATTCATTATTTGTGAAACCTCTACTGAAATATAGCTTAACAAGAAGCTCCACAGATTCCTCAAACATTCCCCCTCTAAAATGACTCATTGCCTTTATTACAATACAATATTGCTGTGTGATTCATATGTGGGATTTGGTCCCTGTAGTTTGTGCATTGCATGCTTTCGTCTCCTTCCTTTTATGAACATACTGATAATAGCCTAATGTTAAGGCAAGGTCAAAATATCAGCAAATTCAACTTTAGAGTTTCTAGGATGTGGGTATCAGCAGTAAGCGTTTCAAAATCTCTAAGGCGCTGTGCACTAAGCCATCTGAAAAACAAATAAGAGAGACTAAACTGATATCAGCCCCTGGAAGAACAGTGGACAAGCTGACTCCAGAGTGTTAGTGGAAATAGTAACAGTATTGCAGTTTTGTGTTTTGTGTGTTCAATGACAAAGTGATTGTGTATTGAGTTCCACCAAATTCACTGTAGCTCTGGCTACAAATGACGCAGAAAGGGAAAGACGGCGCATGTATTCTGAATTTTACAGCTTAATTTTATTTATCATTTATCAACTTTACACACGGCCTATGTCCAAAAAATATTTGGCCCAAATGCAGTCTTAATTCACACACAGAGCACCAACACTGCTGCATCCTCCTGTGTTGGCTGCTGTGTTACTTTACACCTGGCCACACACTGGGCTCACTACTACATGCACTGGCACTGGACATTGGCATAGAATTTGTGAGGTCCAGAATCCTCCAATATAAATGTAATTCCTACCCGGCTGGTTGTATCACTGATCATCCCTATCATACATAACAGTAAACTTTAAATAGCAGGCTAACGGGTTGAGGAAGGGCAACCATGAATCACAAGTGACCGCATCACCTTTGGCTGCCAGGAGGGTCAGGCATCAATCATGAGACATGACGGTACGCTTTAAAAAAAAAAAAAGAACGATCTGACACATGTAGTAAATACTGCAGAGCATAAAATAGCCTCAGATGCTCCAACCATCAATAATCTCCTTGTGGACACCTTCCATGATTTTACAGTGGTTCGCTACAGGGAACATTAGCTTTGTTACACCCTTATAACAGCTGGCCATCATTCTACAGACCACCTTTCCAAAACCATGCCGGTATTCACTGGAAGTAAAGCAATTGATCGGCGGCTTGGCTCGGCATGTACCCGTGTATGTGTGTGTGTGTGAGGCTGTTCCATCACACGTGCTTCCCTATAAATAGTCAGCTGAGCAGATGTGCTTTGTACACAGACCACAGCAAGATAATCTCGAGTGATAAATGGCTTTCCAGGAAAACAATCGTGCATTGTAGGTGAACAGCTTGCTCCCATCTCCTCTCATTGCTCCTCAGTTGTCCCCCGTATGACTCACCTCTATGTGTCGGTCACGCATCCAGGGAGAGCTCTTTGAGCGTTAAAGCCCAATTTGAGGGTTCAACAGGTGTTCAGAGTCATTGTAGCACGTGTTGAAGGAGAAATGTGTCCAATCAAAGACCAGCGTGAACACGACAGTACGACAGAGTATCGGGTCGATTGAAGAAGAAAAATAAATTCATTGTCATTGATAAAAAAAAACAAGGAAATACGTATCAAGTAGAACCCATGCTTGCCTGAGTTCAAACCTTTATCAATCTCCCTGATTTTTGAGAAACACCAAAACCTCTATGATTACCTCACAGAAATTCTCGACGATGCCCTTGAAGCCTTGAATATATTTATTCATTTCGACACTTTTGTATCAGTGTGTTATTTCATGCCTGGCTGCTTAAAGGCCTTCTAACAACAATCTCTCCGGCTGCTTAAAGACGAACAGTTACTTGGCAACAGAGTGTTTGTGTTGGGTGTTTGTATTGGAGCCGGCCCAAAACGAACAACCAGGCTTCTGGGCTCTATGGATCAATCATGTACCAAAGTTACTTGTTAGCCTGCTAGCCTGTGGATATTATTCCTGACTGGAAAAGTTTGCTTCTGCAGTTAAGTTAGTTACACAGCTTTTATTGCCTGTTAGTGGTACAAATAGTTTTGCATTTTTATTAAAATAATCTTCATATTCTCCAGGTCATTTTGTTTTCTACTACTGCCATGATACAGCAAATAAACATTTGGGTCCTAAAGTTTGGAGAAAGTGTTGCCGGACTTTAACACCCCACTGTACAAGATAGCAGGGCTTTGTTTATTTCCTGAAAAAAATAAATACACAATTCTTACAGTAAGTTAAGTAAAAACACAAGTTTCTGTAGCCCACTGCTTAATATTTCAGGTCAATGATAGAAGTTTGCAGCTGGTGTACACTATCGGTTAAAAAACCCTCAAACATCCTGTTACTTGCCAGTATAATGCAACTAAACTGCCCCTGGGACCTAAATCACAGGTGTGGTGTGGAATATACAAGTGCAGCCTCAAAACAAAAGTGTGTGTGTGTGTGTGAGTGTGTCTGGAGCATATGTGGGTGTTCTCCCGTTATTGGATTGAATCCAGCCTCATGCCACTAACCACATTTCTGCTCCACTTATTATTGACTGAAGAAAGAACAGGGAAGGAGTGAAGAAAATAACAGGAACAAGATAGATAAGACAGGACGTGTGTGGAGAAGTGAATAAAGCAGTGCGGAAAAATAGACCAACTGACGTGAACTCGACCGGCTGCCAACGACACAGAGTAGCTCTGGAAATTTCAAGGAACCTGTGATGTAATGAGAACACACTCACTCTGTAGTCATCCTATGAACTGAGAGAAATTGCTATTATCTGAGTACGTCACAGTGTTGACTCTGAGCATGTGAACACCTTGTTTTTTTACTGTCTTTATGGTAAATGATGAATGTGGCATAATATATATTACAGTTTAATTCATGGGAGTATTCGTTATGTACCTGAGATTTCTATTTACATTGTTTGCATAACAAGAACAGCATGAACCTTGCCTGAGAGAACACTGTGGTCCAAAATTACCATTTACTGTACAGAGGTTTTGCTGTATTACCATATGATATGAACTATTATCTATATTTGTTACCACATATAGATCAATTGATATGATGGTGCGGGACAAGATTCAGGGGCCGGAAGCCTTATAGTTTCAGTTTCTTATTTCACCAATCATGATTGAGCAGGATTTTGTTGACCGTTTGTATAAACAGTCAGAGGGAAACAGGTGTAACACATTGATTGGCTTATAGGCATTTTTATTTATCTGCATCCAAAATCTTGTCTGGACCTGAAACCCCTAAAAATGTCTTTGACTTGTGTGATAAAAGAAACGATTCCATCTGTGAATTCTGTACGCGATCAGAAGACAATCTTGGTCCTTATATCCGCTGTCGACACCGGAAGCACCAAACATATTGGCCTTTGCCTCACAAGGCTAATTTGTTATCAGACAACTGCTGATCGGCTCCAATGCAGGATGAATTGATGTTAAAGTGACAGAAGCCCTTTCTTGGCTCTTAGTAAAAGGGGAAAAGGTGGAAATAAGGTTGTGGGATTTGATCGATGAGTCGTTCTAGATTAATTGTGTTCATTTTGTTTTGTGTTGTTTCCTGCTCTTTCTTTTTCTGTCACAACTGCCACAATCCAAAATGGGATCAAGTGCCTTGTTCAGTGATTTAGTCATTGTACTGCTAGCTCACAATCACACGAGTAAGGTACAGCTGAGAGGTCTTATTCAGGGGATGTTGAAGTTGTGGTGTGGGTGTGTGAGTCTGGTTATGCCTGTGTGTGCGTGTGTGTGTGTTCCAAAAACGCAGATCTTGAACTTATTGCCAGTCTGCTCTGTAATGATTGAGTCTATTCCAATGCCAGCCAACCACAAGGCATTGCTGACTGAACAATGCTAATGATGAATAATGCAAATGAAAAGTCTAAAAGAAGGCTAAATAAACAAAAATCAATCCAGTTTCTTCTACCAGTTGCAGTGCACACATTGAAATCACTTCCACTTGTTTTTAATGCCAGGGTTATGCAACAGCCATATGCTGTTACACCGGCGTTTCACACCCCACTCCCTGGTCTTCCCTTTCTATCCTCCTTTATTCTTTACTTGCTTTCCCTGCTTGTCTCACCTCCTCGACCTACACCCCCCCCACCGCTGTCCTCTGCTCAATATCACCTCTGAGAGACGTTGACATTTTACTGGTTCATTCCTCGAACACAAAAGCGAGACAAGGTCCAAAAAAACGATTCTATGGCATCAACACACAGGTGACATTTCATAGCAACAATTGACTCCACTTAGATCTGTGGCTTGTGAGAGGATTGAGACAGTGTCTGATCTTTTAAACACTCAGACGTTGCAGGCAGCGGTTTAATTACAAGACAGCTGCAAGCACAGGCGGGGGCCATTGATCAGGAGCGAGGACGAAAAAAGACACGATCGAACACACACAAAAACACACAATAATGCACATACTCTGCGAGTCAATCTATTCATGCACTTTTCCTAAAAGCCTCTTCAGATTTAAAGTTCAAGCTTGATATATCATTCAATGATTACATAAGTTGACCCTTGATAATTTAAGACATAATTATGACATTTTGGATAAGATACTGTATGTTATTCTGAGGTTATCAAGATTAGTCATAATACATACCAATGTCTGTATTTATTTATTATCTAACATAGGATGTATGTCCAATCATTTACATCATATTAACTGCGGTCATGTTATCTGATTGCAGTGACCAACTCATGGTTTAAAGAGGTAGACATGCAGATAAAAAAAAAGACGGAAAAAAAAGCCATTATTTGGGAAATCAAATATTTGTTTCCTTAAAACTGAAAGAGTGCTCCCACCTCAATAAATCCTCATACTTCAGCATTCAGAGACAAAACCTACTGTTTACGCAACTGGACATTGACAATGCAAGATGGATGCAGATGGATAAGAAGAATGGACAGTCAAATTGTAGTAAAAACAGCAGAATGGAAGATGGAAGATCAGCATAGGCTAAATAAACTTCAGGTAAAAGAGTATAAACAGTGCTATTGATTTTGTCGGTCTGATACACTCAGGGGAGCCATTTAAAAGCCTCAAGCCACTGACGGCGAAAACCTGGTCTCTGTCAGACAGATTGGAAAAACATCGAGAAGGTCACAGCTTGTCAGCACACATGGGAAAAATGTCTGAACTTTAGTTAAAGGCTGGACCATGAATTTTCTAGAATGTGTTATATATTTAAGAAGAAAAGGTATCTCGTCGATGATGCTAGAGTAACCATGTCTCATTCTCACATTTAATGTCTTCAGATTAAATGTGAGTGTTTTTTAATTTCAAACACTCACATTTTCTCAGTTTTATTTGAGAGTGCATCATTAACTATTACTCATTGTAAATAATGTCAATGTGAATCAATGTCAGGAATCCAGTTTTGTCAGGCCAATTTGCAATGTTATTCTGAAGTCTTTATTTTTTTCAAGAACACTGCTTGAAAACAAGTGGCAAATAAATCTTCAATAAAACAAAATGTAATTCCTAATTTAACTATCACCACAGGGGTAAAAGCAAACAAGAAGACATACAATATCAAGCCCATTCTAAAACGACGTCAAATGTTATTCACTGGGTGGCTCGTGTTGCCTGAGAGTGAACAGACTGTAGGACACTGATATCAGCAGTAAAAACATGTCGGCTGGCATTAGACCACCATCGTTAAGCACGAAACTCATTATGGCATGCCTCGCTCCCCTGCTGAAAGACAGAGTGAGCATTTTCTTCCATTCGGAGGGAGAAAAGGAGTAAAACAGTAGTAAGCCCTTTCTATCTGCATCTCCCAGAAAGGGTTGGTTGTCAGGGACCCATGTGCGGAGGGAGATAAAGCCAAGGAGGGTTAGTAATACAGTGCAGCTATTTAAGAGGCTGTAATGATATTCATTAATTTAGATTCATTTCAACTTCCAGAGGGGGGAGGGGGAGGGAAGGAGAGGGAGAGAGAGAGAGAGCAGACAGTCGATGTGGATAGAAGATTCAGAAGACTGGGATGTAGAGGTTTAAGTTGGGGGTCAAAGAGTTAAGCTGAAGTCACAGAACCTGGGAAAGAAAAGTAAATACTGCAGTGGAGTCAATCAACTGCACAGTCTTCTTCAGTCTTTGGAGGTTGAACCGCTCTTTAATGGGGAAGCGTGATTTAGTATGCCCTGCCGCAAGAATAATACATCACGCGCTGGCAAAGTGTATGTATGTTATGGAAATATAATGCATAAGTATATTTTGTATACATATAAAAGCATTTCAGTCAGAATACGTTTATTCCACTTTTCATCTCTTTGACCTTCAGGTTGAAACACTTTTCAATGTGTGTCCAGTTCTCAGATCCATCCAGATCCTACAGCCAGGAAATCCTTCCAGGACTGACATGGTTATAAATTGCACATGCAGGGCAGTTTGTGTGTGTGTGTGTGTGTGTGTGTGTGTGTGTGTGTGTATGTGTGTGTGTGTGTGTATTTGCCTCGGAAATGATAAAGTTACAAATTCTCTGTGGGTTCTTCACTCAAAAATATGGATTATTGTCACTTTAAGAATAAGTATATCCCCCTCTCTCCTCTAACTTGAATGTGTCCTAATTATGAGAATACTTGTTAGGATTTTTTACTGTAACTGTGCAGCTGCCTTATCTCAATCAGAAATAGCACTGTCAGGCTGGTATCGGAATCAGTATTCACTTGTTGTTGCAGATGACATATGTTCCTCTTCACCCTGGAGAACGGTTGGCAGATATCTTCTTAGGCTCGACAAATTAAGCAAAATTATCTCGCAAGAAAAGTTTCAGCGAGGCAGACCTTGCCCAAGCCAGCACAGCCTGATTTAGTTTTTCGTTAGCATCTTGGGCAATTACCATTTTCAGTAACTAGAGTTGACAATGCTATCAGTTACATACAGCAGTTGGCATGAACGCCTGTTCTAGAGGTTGTGGCGTGATGGTGCCACTGTTTGACTGTTAATTGCATGGCTGGATGTCCTGTGAGGGATAGATATGCTGCCTCAGTCTATGTTTGATATACTCTCCTGATCATGTGTCGTTTAATGCATTGATCTAAATCTGTTGGGTTTTGTTTCTCAATACCGGTTCGATCAATGTCATCCAGTTGTGATCATGGTTTCAGTGGACAGCAGAGACAGCGAAACCAAGCCTTCTGTGGTGACTGCCTGAAACATGATTAGGAATCAAACCCTTTGGCATCTGCTGCTCTTTCTTGTGGTGCCCACAGGGCTCTCTCTGTACTGAGCCCGGTTTTGTTTGCTTAAAATTGGGATTCCCAGAAGTCATTATTTGTTCTTTTGAAGGCAAACCATGCAGGTGATCTTCAACTGAATTATTGATTTTAAGCTTTATAAACTGTTTGCTTTGCCCATTTCATCAAGGATTGGAGGTTCAGTCACTTCTGGCAGCTCTCTGCTATTTTTCTCCCAATGAATATTCATCTTGTTGTTAAAGGTGATGTTCTCCTTTATCTTTACGGAAGTCAGTTCTTCAGCAATGCAGGTGATGTTTTCATCAGGTCTTTTACATTGGACTATGTCAACGGATGATGTGTCACTATTAAAGTGCTGCATTGAAAGTCTCCATGTTGTATTCCTGTGTAACTACACCTCTATTTTACCATTCAGTCTATTACATCCTCTGACCAGGACTTGTTAGTGGAACTACTTGTCATACTTTAAACAACCATCTTGAGAGAGAAGCTTAATCATCTCCTGAGAGGTTATATGACAATAAATTGCGGCAGCCTACAAACCCAATGTGCCATAATGACTATTTCTTCAAATGGAATGTTAAATATTTACAGAAAAACATCATCCAGGCAACACAAGGAACATAACAGTATATTACCTTTAGCCTGATAGGAAGGACAGGGTCTAAGTGCCCTCCGTTTTGAACCCAGCAACAAACATAGTGAAGCCCGGGTATAACCTAAGGCTCTAGTAGTGCCATAATAGTAATGATGATATACCTAAAATGTATAGATACTAGGGATGAGCGAGTACAGCATTATCTGTATCTGTATCTGTTAACCATATGAATTATCTGTATCCGTATTCGTACTCGGAGTGGGCGGGGCCTAACCCGGAAGTGGGTGTGATATAACCCAGGAGTGTGTGTGTCTGTGTGTGTGAGTGTGTGTTTGAGTGAGTAAGAGAGAGACGGGGAGTGTGTGTGTGTGTGTGTAGCTTAATTTGTAATATTTTTTATACCACTACTACCTAGAATGTGTCAGACACTCAGTGCGTGAAGTAAAATAATACTGGTTAGAGCCAACTGACGGTTTAAAAAAAAAAAAAAAAACTCCAACGACTGGCAGAGAGAGGGAGAGAGAGAGAGAGAGAGAGAGAGTGAGAGAGCGTAGCCAGACGCTAGAGAGTAGTCAGACACTTAATGCGTGAAGTAAAAAAAAAAAAAACTGTTTAAAAAAACAAAAAAAAAAAAATCTCCGACAGGCAGAGACGCAACGCGAGTCGCTTTTTACCAGCACCACGTCTGAACGAACCCACGTTTAACAGAACTCTACTGGTTAATAAGTAAGTACAAACTGAAATAAAAACAAACTTCAAGCTGAAGAAACCCTAAACGTTAACCGAAAAGACCCGCGAACCTGAGTGACTGAGAGAGACAGAGAGCTGTTCTGTGAGTGAGTGAGCAGAGCGGTGTGTGAAGGGGAGGAGCGCTGTGACGCTGTGTGAGGATTTTCATTCAGTCCGAGCACAGATAATGACTCGTATTACTCGTATAATACTCATGCTCTGCAAAAGTGCTTTATCCGTACCGGATACTCGTTTCAGCCGAGTATCCGGCTCATCTCTAATAGATACTAATTAAATAACTTTTGATTAAGCAGGGGGATATGGTTGGGCAATTATATGTCTACAAAGTTTCAGTTATAAGTATAAAAAGTAAAATAGGTAGATTGTAGTCAATCTAATATTTTAGTTAGGTGAAATGGTCAGCAGTTGGTGGCAATGTCCGTCACTCAAAAATAGTGACTCCCTATTGGTTGAGAGGCGGGATCTAAAAAAACAACACGGGAGAACACAGGAGAGCACGGGAGAGAAGAAATAGGAGAAAAAAATGGAGACCGACGGAGTTGCAGTAACAATTAAGAAAAAGAAGGAAATTAATAAGACTACAGCAATATTTAGAAGGTGAAGCCACTTTAAGTTTTGTACCTTAGGGTTTGTTGTGTTCATTCAGCCAGCAAAGTATTTAATGTTTTTCTGTTTTAGGAGATATGTAGTTGGCTCAGCATTGTTCACAGATACAGTGCTAGCTGATTTAGCTGAGGTGTACCGCCGTCATCTGGCAAGCTAACGTGCTGCTCAGATAGCACCCGAGCAACCCGGACGCTCGTGGTTCACCTTGCGGCCTAATATGTAATTTGCAATCAGCGCGCTCATTTGAACCGGAGGAACAAATACGAAGACGACGAAAATAGGCCCGTCCTAAAAATCCACCTTTCCACTCAAGTGTTGGATTGGCAGGCAGATAAGCAAGGACTGCAACAGGTCCTCCAACTGCTCAAAGACTCACAGTCGCCTGACACAGTCAAGCAGAGAGCTGTACAACAAAAACATGAAGAACTCAACCAGTTCCCCAAAGTCAACAACTATCTCATCTTTGTCCTCACACGCCTTAAAACTGAAGATGAGCCAACTCGCTATCTAGTGGATTTATTCTGAAGAACAATGTTAAAGCCCAATACCAGAATTTCGACTGATGCTGAATTCATCAAGCAGGAATGTCTCAACAACATCGGTGACCCATCGCCACACATTCGTGCCACCTTTGGCATCCTCATCAGTACTATTGCCTCCAAGGGAGAGCTACATTCGTGGCCTGAACTACTGCCACAGCTCTGCAACTTGCTCAACTCGATAGACTACAACGCCTGCAAGGGCTCGCTTGGAGTACTGCAGAACATCTGCGAGGACTAGTCTGATCTGCTGCACAGCGACACTCTGGAAAGACCCCTCAACATCATAATACCTAAGTTCTTTAGGCATAGCAGCCCCAAAATCAGGTCCCATGCCATCGCCTGCATGAAAGAGTTATTCATTGGGAGACAGCATGGCCTAATGGACAACATAGATACTTTCATAGAGATCCTTTCTGCGCTGGCAACAGACGAGGACTCAGAGGTTCGAAAGAATGTGTGTCGAGCCCTGGTCTTGCTAGGGCACCATGCAGGCACCACTGGGAATCTTTTAATATTCTATACCTTTAAAATATCACCTAAATAGATTTAGTCGAGTTTAGCTTTTGCGTTGAGCAGTTCACTCAGATCTCATGCTTTTGCTGCTACGGCTACAAGAGAAGAAAGGCAATACCCCATCGTTCCTACAGCTCCTGAACGAGATACGTGAAGAGGAACAGCAGCAGTCTGTGCGACAAAGGCCGAGTGCTATTAAAACAACTGTGAGACAAGTGCGCACTATAGATGATGATCTGGTCACCCCTGAAATGGACTCTTTAAAATCAGAACTAGAAGAACTTAGAGCTTGTGTGTCAGCACTAACTGCCAATCAGAAGCAGACTTCCCCACCACATCTTGAGTCCCCAGCGTTTAGCCAGGCCCATTCTACTGGCACTGAGAGTGAGGTGCGGACTTTAAAGAAAGAAGTATCTGAATTGAAAGCTCAAATGCAAGTGATGACTGTGAACCAACAAACCCCACGGCCGCTGTAAGAGAGACAAAGGAGGAACAGAGATGACAGAGTGGATGGGGCAAGTAGGAACCACATCAGCTGCTTAAGATCGGGGAAAGTCCCTAATGATGAGTTTTTCTGCTACCACTGTGGGGAAGATGGGCATGTAGCTCCCCGCTGCTCAGCTCCTGAAAATGCAGAAAAAGTTAAAACCAAATTGATCCGGTCAGTAAAGAAACTACAAAATGGAAACCGAGAACCCAAGAGAGGAGACGTGGACTGTACAGTAAAGAAAAATGGGACCAACCTGCATTCCTGCTGGTCTAGTTGGGGAGCCCTCTATAGGTAGAATAATTATTGAAGGGCATCCCTGTGCAGTTCTGATGGACAGTGGCTCAACTGTCACCCTTGTCTTTGAGAGCTGGTATAGCAAACACCTATCTCATCTTCCCATACACCCCATATCTAGTTTATCACTCTGGGGACTGAGCCAGTCCTCATAGGGTATATTGTAATGGAAGTGTCTTTTTTGGATGATGAGGGAGAGGCAAGAACAAAGACAGTCCTGGCATTGGTGTGCCCTGACCAATGGGGACCAGATCCCCCCCCCCCCGGTGGGGAACGGAAAGCCATATGTAGAGCTACAGTGAGGAAAGCTTATAGCCCTGGGGTCGGATTTATAACTGTTGCGTAGCCACAAAACGGGGCCTGAAACGTTTGTATGCCACTGCTCACGCGAAAGTTGGGATTTATAAAAACGAACTTGACGGGAAAATGTGCGTATTTCTAAGCACTTCATCATTTACATAACAGCTTAGTTTTGCTCGTGCGACATATCTGTTCCACACAAGCCTTTTTATTAAAAAATATATAGAACAACTTACGTTCAGATTTGATTTAACAGCGGTGTTACGGAGCAGAGTCATTAATAGTTTTTAATAATAGCTTATAACACTGTGCATGTCTCATCAAATCACTGCAGTGAAGGTGACTGTGCCATCAGGCGCACAAAGTGACCCAGCGCACAGAGCGCACGGAGTACAGAAGATCACTTATAAAAAATAAAGACATTTTCCAAATAATATCCCAGAGAGGAGGTGAGGATCCACTGATGTGAGGGAATCGGTCCGATGCTCTAAATACATAAATACTGCCGTGACAGTGGTGCGGGGATCTGCGAAAATTTGTGCCAGTAAATGTCGTAGGAAATTCTTGGAGAAATTTCTGTTACCAGTGTCTTTCCGTTTTACAAGCCTGAGAATGTTGGGAGGTGACCCCCCATATCCTAAGCCTAGGGGAGGCTTTCACATGCAAATGCCAATGCTCTGCGCTTTACAAATGCAAATCAGGATAGTTTCCCTCGGAGCAGATAACACCTTTTTCTAAACTATCTGGACTAAGTAAAAAGGGGAATTCCTTCCCCTAAACAGTAGTTGAGAAGTTGCCCCACTTACCTGTATATCGACTGAAACCTGAGAATGGAGTGGGAGGAGCGAAGACACTCCACCGCGACCACCTCTTACCAGTTGGCCAATTGATCAGGGTACCAGAAGTGGGCAAGGAGGCAGATTTCCCATGCCCACCAAGGACCAGAAGGAGTAGAGAAATGGAACGAGAGCCAAGGGAGGATAAAAGGGATCTGATGGATCTATAACAGGAGACTTCGGAGTCAGAGGATGAAGGATCTTTCCAATCTCAAGTCACAATGCCAAACTTGAGTTCCCCCCACACAAGGGCTCGACACCGTCATGAGTCCAGGCAGCAGGAGAGTCGGTATGACCCAACTAATGCAGTGCCAGAAGAGGAGGAAATGTCAGAATTTGAAGAGAGCACTGAGACTGGACAGGCGCCTATCCCTCTTCTGGACATGAGGATGGACAACGCCTCCTCCCAAGCAGATGAGTTTGATGTGGACACCGGGACTGGTGGGGTGGAAGTGTCAGCTACCCACCACAGCAGTGATGAGATGCAGTCAGAATGCCGTGTCAGCAAACGGCAGGTCAAACCTGTGATTCGATTAAGCTATGACTTACCTGGTCAGCCCTCCAACCAGCCGGTGTCTGTGGTCCATAGAGGCGTAAGAATCTCCATCAACCCAGAGAGCAACGGTGACGATATATCGTGTTTCACAGTCTACCTAAAGCCTGCAGCACCAGGGCAAGTGTGTATAGAGTTAAAACTTAACAAGTAAGATCCAAGGTTTATTAATTCTAGCAGGGTGTACTTAGTTTAAAACCCATTCTACAAGGGAGTAGTATACTTATCTGTGCATAGTGTCTTACTCGCACAATGTTGTCTGATGGGAACATTCAGACGTTTAGGAGGGGGAGAGTAAAGCCAGGGTATAACCTAAGGCTATAGTAGTGCCATAATATTAATGATGATATACCTCAAATGTATAGATACTAATTAAATAACTTTTGATAAAGCAGGGGGATATGGTTCGGCAATTATATGTCTACAAAGTTTCAGAAATAAGTTAAAAAAGTAAAATCGGTAGATTGTAGTCAATCTAATATGTTAATTAGGTGAAATGGTCAGCAGTTGGTGGCAATGTCCGTCACTCAAGAATAGTGACTCCCTATTGGTTGAGAGGCGGGATCTAAAAAACAACACGCGAGAGCACAGGAGAGTTAAAGTTAAAGTAGCTTTATTGTCAATTTCTTAAAATGTTCAGAACATACAAGGAATCGATACAACGTTTCCCACTCTCCCACAGTGAGACATATAAAGTGCACAGGCACAACAGATAACACAAGACATTTACTAATACTAAGTAAACATACAGAATTTTTTAAGTACAGCAGCATAAGGTCCTCTAAAAGTGTAAACGTAGTAATTTAAGTGATAAAGTGCAAACAGTACAAGAGACAGTTTGTTGCAGAAGTAAACATACAGAATTTTTTAAGTATAGCAGCATAAGGTTCTCTAAAAGTGTAAACGTAGTGATTTAGGTGATAAGTGCAAACAGTACAAGAAGTACAAGAGACAGTTTGTTGCAGAGTCCTGAGTGTTTTTAGTTTTTTTGGGGGGGGTTTAAGCCTCCAGTCAGACTAGAGGATATGGCCTGGGGGAGTGAGGGGAGAGAATTTAGCTTCCTGACAGCTTGGTGTATGAAACTATTTCCGAGTCTGGTGGTGCGGCAACGGAGGCTCCTGTACCTTCTTCCAGAGGGTAGGAGGCTGAACAGACCGTGTGCGGGGTGGCTGGTGTCACTCACGATCGAGGTGGCTTTCCGGGTGAGGCGGGTGGTGTAAATGTCTTGCACGGAAGGGAGTGGGGCACCAATGATCTTACCAGCTGTGTTGACTATGCGTTGCAGTCTCTTCCTGCTGTGTGCAGTGCAGCTACTGCCCCACACAGTGATGCAGCTGGACAGGATATTTTCAATGGTAGAATGTTTTTAGGATGGGTATGGGAGCTCTCGCTTTCTTGAGTTTGCGGAGGAAGTAGAGGCGCCGCTGGGCTTTCTTCACCAGTGATGCAGAGTTGGTGGCCCAGGAGAGGTCCTCGCTGATGTGCACCCCCAGGAATTTGGTGCTGCTCACTCGCTCCACAGCAGCACCATCGATGGTCAGTGGGGGGTGCTTAGTGACGCTTTTCCTGAAGTCAACCACCATCTCCTTTGTCTTGCTGACATTCAGCAGGAGGTTGTGGTCTCTGTACCAGGTGGTCAAGAGGTTGACCTCCGTCCTGTAGTGGGTCTCAGCGTTCTTGGTGATGAGACCCACCAGAGTTGTGTCGTCTGCAAACTTCACCATGTGGTTTGTGCTGTAGGTTGATGTGCAGTCGTGAGTCAGCAGGGTGAAAAGCAGGGGACTGAGCACACATCCTTGTGGGGCCCTTGTGCTGAGTGTGATGCTGCTCGAGGTGTTGTAGCCGACCCGTACTGCTTGTGGCCTCTCACTGAGAAAGTCCAGAATCCAATTGCAAAGGGTGGTGTTGAGTCCCAGCTGGTCCAGTTTAAAGATGAGTTGTTGTGGGATTATGGTGTTAAACGCTGAACTAGCTGACTAGCCGTTCAAAGCACTTCATAACGATGGGGGTCAGTGCCACAGGGCGATAGTCATTGAAGCAGGATGGAGCCGGTTTCTTTCGCACAGGTATGATGATGGAGGTCTTGAGATGTGATGGAACAGCAGCCTGACTCAGAGAAGTGTTGAAGATATCTGTGAAGATGTCTTTAAGCTCCTCTGCGCAGTCCCTCAGTACACGGCCTGGAATGTTGTCTGGGCCTGTTGCTTTCCTGGGTTGATAGTGGAGAGTGCCCTCTTCGCACTTTCGGCAGACGGGCACAGAGCCTGGTCGTGGGGGGGGGGGGGGGGGTTGCTTCGGTTGCTTCGAACCGTGCAAAGATGCTGTTGAGGTCGTTAAGCAGAGAGATGTTGTCGTCGCAGGTCTGTGATGCAGGTTTGTAATCCGTGATGGTCTGGATGCCCTGCCACAGGCTGCGTGTGTCTCTGCTGTCTTTGAAGTGGCTGGTTATCTTTTTGGAGTAATACTGTTTTGCTCTTCCGATGCCATGGGACAGGCTGGCTCTCGCTGTTCTCAAGCCAATTCTATCCCCGGCCCTGAAGGCTTTGTCTCTGGCCCTCAGCAGCCGATGGACAGCTCCTGTCAGCCATGGCTTCTTGTTAGCCCGAGTGATGATGGTCTTTGTGTGGGTCACATCATCAGTACATTTGCGGATGTAGGAGAGAACAGTGTCTGTAAGCTCCTCGTTGTCTATGTGGTTGTTGTATGTAGGCGCTTGCTTGAACATATCCCAGTCTGTTGTCGCAAGACAGTCCTGGAGAGCACACCTTGATCCATCCGGCCACACTGTAATCTCTTTCCGGACCGGTCTTTCCACTTTCACTCTGGGCATACATGCTGGCATTAGCATGACAGTGATGTGGTTGGAAAGTCAGATGTGGGGGAGGGAGAAAAAAACGGAGACCGACGGAGTTGAAGTATCAGTTAAGAAAAAGAGGGAAATTAATACGAACACTACAGCAGTATTTAGAAGGTGAAGCCACTTTAAGTTTTGTACCTCAGGGTTTGTTTTGTTCATTCAGCCAGCGAAGTATTTTATGTTTTCCGTTTTTGGAAATATTTAGTTGGCTCAGCATTGTGCACGGATACAGTGCTATTTCTATTCAGCCTCGTGGGACGCACAGTTGGCCAGAGATGATTGCCGGTTAGCTACGTGTGGATGCTAGCGGACCTACTGAAGGCAATATTATCGGTGAACCTGGCACAAATGTGGTGGTCGTGAGTAGCCCTTATTGGGCGCAAAAGAACCCAGTTTACAGTACCGCAACGGGGGGTTGAACTGATCATTTTATATGTTCTTTTCCAGTTCTGTGCCGGTTTTTGTATTTTCTTTTATACCTGTATGATGTTCCTGTTTATAACAGGTGATTGTAATTCCATGTGAACACAAAGTTTATGTTATACTAGGGAGATTTTTGTGACAGTTATTATTCTGTGTGGTTTATTAATAGCTCCCTTATTGATTATTCAACTTTAAATCTGAGGTGCTGTTTTTTATGCAGGTCATTGATAAGGGAGATTGCTATTTTCATTATTGGCCTGGTAACCATATCCATTGAGTTTGTTATACAGGGCCTAAATATAGTTTAAAAAGCCTAAACATAACTAAATTTTAATTCTGGTAGTGAATCATCATTATGTCCAACTACATGACTGCCTTGGTTAAATAATTGACAATGTGTTATGGACTCCACTCACTTCCAGTATTAGACATTATTCAGGTGGTGTAAAATTTAACTCAGGTAAAAGCTGAGTCTTAACAGGGAATTGACTATAGGGCTACAATAGAAAGAAATGATTTTCCAACATTGCGTTAAAAAGATTCATGATGTAAGTTTTTAATGCCAGACAAGACTGTCCTTGATGCATGATGCATCAATTGTGAAGCACAAATTTGCACTTATCTGGGTCCATCTTTTCAGCATGGCCAGCTGTGGAAAACAAGTTATAAAACAGTTGTTGTACTTTTGGCAATCATTGCACATTATTTAGGATTAATGTTATGCTTCTAGGCTTCGTCATAGGGATTTATAGCCAGGAACATATTGTAGTTTTCTACTGTGGCTAGGGGATACAACAATTAGTCAAGATGAAAAAGTGAAATTCACCCCAAATAAGCAAACAACGATTTAGTTGATTAAGAGTAATAACACAAATGTCCAGTGGTGTATTTGGCATTGTGCTTTGTTTGCACTCCAGGGCATCAAGGTCTGAAAGTCATGCATTGTATGTTTTAAGTTTTGATCAAAAGACCTCAAGACATTGAGTGTCTAACAGCAGATGGGTTCTAATTCCAAAGAAAACAGCATAACAGCATTAGGCTCTTAGGATGTTACTATAGCCTTCAGCATCGAGCCAATACTAACATTCTGAAAAACTTGATTGTACTTTTTTATGAAAAAGGAATTGAGATGTTATTCTTCTTGGTCACTCAAGGACACCAAACAACCCTGAAATTGGTCCAGTCAGTATGTGAATGCTGAAGGAAGAAGACAAATAAGAAGCTAGAAGGAAGTAAAAAAAAGTATTAACTACAACACAAAAAATATCAGAACCGGATATCTACCAAATCTTGCATCCTTAGCGAGGATGGTAAAAACTTAATGGGTGTTTTAACAGGCCACTGATGTAGGCAGGATTTCTCCCTGCGCTGTTAGTAACATGAAAAGCACTGCGCACAGCTTAACAATGGGGTAATGGCTAAAAAACACAAAACTAGGGATATTTCAATCTCACAGGACATTTTAACATATAATGGGGTGTGCAAAATATAACACTAACATACTTACAGTATTTGTGTGGGTGTTTGTGCTTGTGTGTGTTCATACCTTATTCCTGGTATCGAGACATCTCGTCTCATCTCAGGATTTTAGCTCAGGTTGTTGCTATTGCTGCATTTTTCTTGTCTTTGGTAATATGTTGTGTGTGCTTTTTCTAACCTGAGTTCTTTTTCCTGTTTTATTTTATATTTCTGATCTCCCTAATGTCTCAGTTTGGTTTACTTCCTGCCTTTGGGAGTTTCCCCCCAATTTTGTTCATCCCGCCCTGATTTATTTCACTTGCTGGTCCTGTGGCACCTGATCCTACTTTGCAGTTTTTTCAGTTTGTATTGAAGTCAACTCCTCAGTCCTGTTTTTGGCTCGTGGCTTTTTGGCTGCCCGAATTCCTGATCCTGCCTCGTTTTCCCTTTACAGTTTGAGTTTGTTTCCTGCGGCTTAGTTATTGTATTTGTTTTCAATAAAGTCATGTATTGGATGGATTGAATCCACCCCACTCCAGCATTTGGGTCCACCAGCTCTCCAAATCCTGAGTGTTGCTATAATGAGGATGCTTGCATGCTGAGACCTTAAAGTACATGAAGAAATCTAACGGGTCACTAGAGGTTCATTTAGTGCAGCAAGACCATGTAATATTTTTACAAAAAGAAGAACACTTTTAAAAACAGACCTGGCATGAAGTGAATACCAGTGTCGGGAGGCCCACACAGGAGTTATGTGTATGAGTCCTCATTAGAGTCCGTCCTGCAGTGTTTTGAACACAGTGGACCTTTTTCAACACAGAAGTATTTGAGCCAGGAAGAAGAACATTGCAAGAATCAGTGGGAGCAGAGGATAGGTTAATAAATAAAATGAGAAAACTGAAATAGGGTGTTAACCATAAAGTGTTGTTTTAAAGTGGCACTTTTCAAGTGAAGTTGTCAATGTGGATATGCAGTGCAACAACTGAGAGTGTAAAACAAAAAAGAAATAGTTATTTAGCCGTAAATGTGATTCCTTTGAAAAACTGCTAACACAGCGATACGTCCCCTACATATTATGTTTCTTTACGAATAAACAATTACTGGAAAAACTATGTTTTAGAAACAAAGTGATTGCAGGTTTCTTTGCACTAATGCTTTTTGATGAATGAATGCACTATTAGATGTATTGTATTAGTTTTATTAATGTAGTCAGAGTCGCTCAAAAATGGTTGGAGAGGATTACTGGCCAAAAGAAAAAGAACAACTATCACCTGATAGTCTTGGCTTGACTCCCATAGTTCTTTGGTTAAAGGTAAGGGAAATATGATAGTTATAGTTGATTTAAATGAATGCATTGCATCTGAAATCCCTTTTTTCTGTATTAAACCAGATCACAGATTTCCCCAACCTGTATTCAGTACATGTTTTCAAGGTCACTGTCCCTAATTTTCACAACGTTATTTGAAGACCATTAGCTCAATGTGTCCAAGCACCATGAAATTCCCAAAATGTAAAACAAGTCAAGGCCTGAACATTGTTGCTGGAGTGATGACAGTATTCACTTGTCAAGCTTTCTCTAAATACGATAAATGCATTATAATTTATAAAATCTTTACAATAAAATGAAATGTACAAAGAAACAGACCATATCATTTAATAGAAGACTTGAAACATTAGCGAGCCAGCAGTTCCTCAGAGCACTACACAAGCTGATTCAGCAGCAGGGGGCAGAGCATGTTTACTGATACTTGGATCCCATTTCCCAACTAATTTCCAACATTATAACGATCTGTGTCTCTTTTAATTGATGCAATTTTTTACATAGTGTTGTTATTATCGTGCCCTTTGTTTACACTAAACAGGCAAGTGTCAACCATGTAATAACTTAATTTGCTGCTCTGGGTAGTTATTTGTTGTTACAAATAGAATGATTAGAGAACTTGGTGACATAAGCAGAGACTTGAAATCACTTTAGGAACTTGATCAAGAACATGTAAAGAACAACTTGTTGTTTCTTGACAGCAGAAAAGGAAAACCTAGCACTCATGTCGTTGAGGTGTAGTGTTCTGTTGAAATGTTTTGCACAGCTCTGGATGTGACGAGGTCCAAATGACCACATTTGGCTGTGGTTTGGGAGACAAACTCATTTACCACTTACAGAAACGCCAGCTATTACTGGCTGTAATACTGGGCTCTAACGTAAGCAACATCCAACAAACGTCTCGGTGCACCCAGACTGTAATTTATGGTGCATTAGACCAGGCTTATTTAGCTGTGGAAGATGGTAAATGTAAACATATCTGTTTTCAACATTGAATTCAAGATATATCAAAGGTTTTTCCAACTGATTTGGAAGTATTGATCCGTCTCCTTATGTCTGTCTTCAGTGTATAGAGAGGTAGGATTTCAATTGCCCTCCCTCTCAGGACACACTGAATCATTGAACATATAAAACACCTTTTATAATGATAATGATGGTATTCACGGCTGGATTTAGAAAAAAAATATTTCTCCAACAAAACCTCACCCTTGTTAAAGACAAAACCCTGCAGGATCCAAAACTAAAAATGGACTATTTGGGTGTTTCTGTTTTACTGTTGTTTAATCACAGGCAAGAGAAAATAACTTGAATTTAGTTTTTTGCTCAGAAATGTTATGTGCTGAAGTTTGAGTCCTTCTCCTTGTTCGCAGGCCGCTTGTGTGCTCAAGGAACATCTACTCTCTCATTTCTGATCTTGCGCTTGGGTTATTGTGAAATAATGTCAAAACTCCAATACCAGGTATGACATTGCCCAATTTTCATCACCGCACCTGCATCCAGGCAAACAAGGCACACCGGCTTGTCTTAAGAAAATATTTCATAGACAGACCGCATGAATAATCTAACTGCTACATGCATGTTGTGTTCACCCCGAACCTGACAGGCATACAGCTGAAGAGGACCACCCTGAAGGAAACGTTGGTCAACGATCTTATGTTGTTTTCTTTTGTTGCAGAAAACAATAAGTGCTGTCATGAAAATTTCATCATAATTACTGAGTTTCTTTTAATGTATTTTGGAAATCCCTGACTGGCTGAACTGTTGCTGGAGGTTACCTGTACCATCTGATTTAGAGAGTGACTTTGTCTTAGTTTGACAAGGAGGTTGTCATAGTTTGTGAGATCAGAGAATGTTGTAACGTCTCATTTGTTTAAGTGGTTTGAAAAGACTTAGAAATTCAGAATTGATTTCCCAAACAAAAAGTTGAACCTCACCTTCACTTAGTTTGTACAATTTTCACGGCTGTAGGTTTATGAAACCATTTAGTGTATAAAAATGAAACCTTTGAATAACGACATGCAAAGAAAGAAAAGTATATTTTCTGTTCTTTTCAGCCAATGTAAAACTAATAGAGTTTACAATATACTGAGGAAGTTTCAGACCCAAAGATGAGGTGAAAGGGGCAACTAAGTTCAACATGAATTTAATATGAATCGATATAAATGCTTCACAGTGTATGCACTTGAATCTTTACATTTCCTTTTCCATGTATTACTATTTATGCACTCATTCATGAATTAAATTACCTCAGGATCTTTTATTTCTATATGTCTTTGTCTTTCTTTTTCTCTGTGTGTGCGTGTCTGTGTATGTGTGTGTGTGTGTGTTGTGAATCTTTGCTCTTTTCAAGCAACTGGCTCTGATTCAGCTCCTCCTCTATGGTCTGTGGCCCAAAAGCAGCATTACTGCAATTATTGATGAGGTTCACTTATCAATAATTCAGCCATACATCTGATTAGCCAATGGGATTGATGATGGAGCTCTGCAATGAATCCTCACACATCAATCCTCCGCTTGGCCCCAGGCTGTTGTCATCTCTCATCTCTCACCATGTCTTTCCGCCTTTACTTTGCCTTCGTCGTTCTGTACATTCCCTTTCTTTCCCTCTCACCTTTCTTTTTTTCCCTCTCTATTAGCATATCACCTTAGCTGGGTCTCCCCTATTCCTTCTCCTAGTACGTATCCAATTATTCCACCTTGGTTGTACACTGTTCTTGGGATAAGCTGGACGAAGAACCATCTCTTCATGATGCTACCACTAACGAATGTCTCTGAAGGTCAAGGCTGGTCCTGTCTTTTGATTTCATGTTGCCTAGTGGCTTTTATAGGCTGAAAGGAGAAGGAGCTTTACATGAGGAGAACAATCTGAAAATAATTTCCTATCAAATGGTATTAAATAAGTGACATCATATTTAAAAATCCATTTTTTAAAGGTAATTTTGCATCAGATAATGTATAAGATGTAAAGCCTGTACGTTTAAAGAATAATTTATGATCGTACGTTAGAAATGTCATCATCGTGAAATCCAATTAGGTAAAGAAACAAGGTCATATAATGTAGTAATTTATTAACTTTTCCAACTAATTAGGAGATTAGCAATAGTTTAGAGATTAGATCTACAGCCTGTTTAGATCAACCAATCATTATTCATTGTATGATATAAATGGTGTGATAGGGAGTGTCTTTATTGTAATTTTTAAAGAGTCAGCATTGCCTAATTGGGGTTTCCACCACGGGTGCAGTGTGCAGTGCCCCTGCGGTGCTTTTCATTTATGTTTATTTTTAGCTGCTCAAACACTGTTTGCCTTGCTCGCCCTAACGGCAAGCCACTGAGGGAAACTGAGAGTCTGAGCCTGTGAGTATCGAGATGGAACAGAGAGCTTTTTTCAGGACAGCAGGGATCGATATCCATGCCGGCTGCACTCACGACCCCCATGAGAACACTAGAGGCCCAAGATGTAAAGAGTGTGTAAATTTGCACATGGGTGAATCTCTCACCCTCTACTTTCACTCTGTGTTGGCGTGTGCACTTGATGTTGTGCGAGCGAGGGTATTTGTGCGTGTCCACCGGGCAGTCGAGAGAGACTGGAGGGAAGAGAACTTCCCAGCGAAGACCCTGAGTGTTAATTACTTATTGATCCAATTTGGCAGGTGACTCCCTAAAAAAAGCAGAGGGCAGCTCAGTGCACCGCTCAAAGGGAGAGAGAGGAGACAATCTACTGTTCAAAAGTCCCCCAGACTTTCATCTCTGCCTCACTAAATGTTTACGACCAATTCCTGGCCTCTGAGCCATGCCTGGCTGCGCTGCCTCCTTATCACTCCCCAGCTATCGGACTCCTTTCTCCTCGGTTTTACTCTCGTTCCACATTGCTTGTTTTCATTCTGCCCTTCACATCTAATCTACATCCTCTCACCTCTCACTTTTTCTCTCTGCTCGTCTCTCCGGTCTCCAATCATCAGTGAATCAGTGTTTTGATCAGGGATTCTCATGCTGCACATTCACGTCATTAAATCTTTCTACCCTGTTTTCATTCTTGTAGTTTACGGCATCACTCGTGCTCCTTCCTGTTTCTGTCTTGTTCATTCTCTTCAATAGTTTGGTCTTCATTTTGCTTTATTCCCAACCCCTCAACTAAATCCCCTCCCTATAAAAAATGGCTTGTACTGTAAAGGTTGAATAAAGTTTTTTTTCAGGAATACTGTCCAAAATGACATGAGCCACCACAGTCTAGAAATGTGCACACACAGTATATTGTCGCTTAAATACTTGCATTAAAATAAACAATTGTCCTCAATATTGTTTATATTTAGTACATACCTCATCCAAGGACCTTGATAGAGTCTGAGAATATTGGAGGTTTCTCTGAGTCCAACACGTACTCTGAGAAGTGTTGAGTCAGCGCCTAGAAGTGTGCCAAATAAAACTTTACCATCATGGTTAAAGCCAATAACTGGTCCAGTTGCCAAGGATCCTCTGGCCTCTCAGAACTACCGCAACTTATAGGAACCGTGTATGACAACCTTTTCTTTCTAGTTTGACCTGTATTCCATCCACTTACATGACCTATACTGCAGCTAACCAGCAGGTGACGACCAATACACTCTGGCCTTTGGGTACAACCCTCATTATATTATTTAGAAGAGCTACATTTACAAATATGTACTTTTTCTACATGTAGTATGTAGATAAATGGATGTGATGAAGATAAAACCAGAATGAAGGATTCATAACTGTGGCGGTTTGTGTGATGGTAAATGTCTGTAACAGTTCTACATGGGGGAACAGATCAATGCATTAGTAGTTACTATCACTATATTTAAAATACTTCAAGTATATTATCTACAAATGTGCTTAAAATGTTTATTTTGTATGAAATATACAGCATTATGGTGCCATACAGTGAAATATTTTTGGAGAAGAGGATATACGGGGTGATATATATTGTCCGATCTGAAAGACGTGGAGTAACCATGACGGTAGAGGAGAAAGATATGACCATACCTCTTTTTTTCATCTCTCCTCATATATTCCTTTTCTCTCATACTCAGCACTTTCATTTATTCCTCAACTTCAGGGACATGAATCAAAACTGTACTCAGGATCTTTTACAGGCTACATGAGCCAAATGTCTCGGGCCCTCGAACCTCTCGCCTGAGTCGTACACTCATGCACATATCAGCTCACGCGTGGATGAACCCAAACACATCCCACATATGCACACACACATGCTGAGTCGCCCTTACACTGCGTTTAAGTGCAGCAGTCCATTTGTTGTATGCACACACACTCTGAAGCACACACAGGTTACACAATGGAAGCAATGGTGGCGGGGATTATTTATCTTGACTATGACTTCACTCTGTGTATTGCCCTGTCATCACTTGAGACTACCACTCCTCGGTTTACCCTGTGTGTGTGTGTGATTCTTTCTTTTGAACTTCCTTTATGTGTCCTGGTGCTGCAGGTGTATGTGCATATTTGTTTGCCTGTGTATCTAAGTACATACCTGTCTGCTTGTGTACCTGGGTGCTTTTGTGTTTGTGTGTGTGTCTGTGTGTCGGCAGCCAGGTGCATTACCCTGTCAGAGCGCAGAGCTCGCCTCATATCTTACCTCTAACAGCCAGATAGGAAAACCACTCCACTTTTGATTTGAGGCGAGAAAAGTGGCTTAGCACACCTCTCTCATATATCTCACCTTCTCCTTCACCCCCCTCCCCCTCTCATCCCACACTCCCCTTTTACTTTTATTTGTCAATTTCCTTCTCATCCCGGCAGGGGCTGTCAGCAGGACTGGAGTCTGATGTACCTGTGGCTCAGCATTCATTCATTTCAACTTGCCTCAAAAACTAGACGATAGAAGAGTTGCTGTACTTCCTATGGTTTTTATGTACTACATATACAGCTAACTTATAACTGAAAACACAACATTGGCTGTATATGCACAGACACGTGATTTCCTTGTGGAAAACTGACGACAGCAACATTCCGAATTTAACAACAACTTCAACGACGCACAACCCTCCATTTCCCCTGCCACCTTTCCCCCCTCACCATTAAATGTTATAGTCCCATTTTGGTTCAGAAATATTAACACTAAATGTGGAACTATTATTATCATAAGAGCGACAGACGTAGTTTCCTTAAACGAGTCGATCATTTATTGGCTGTAAAGATTAGCTGAGTCACTTTTGTTTAATCGTTTTTTTTTTTTTTTTTTTATGTACCTGATGCCAGGATGTACACACATTAGAAATAATGTTTCAACCAAAATAACAGTTTTATGTTGTATGGGAATAAATAGAAATTGAGACCCTAGTTGCTAATGTGTCTATCAGTGGGAAACCTGAATAATTGCCCTTCAGAGAATGTGTCTGGATCTAGTTTTATTATCTCAATTTAATGAGCTAATCCTCAACCTCTAATTCTAATTATGGCCTCTTTTTCAGAATTGCTTCATCTTTAAAAGAGATACTCCGCTAAACCATCAGAATTTTTCCAATCAGATTTCTCCCGTTGTTTTCTCACCTGACAAAGGGTTGACTCGATCGCACATTGGTTACAATTGTATAACTGGGACAGAAGCCCCAAAGCCCCAAATGCGTTTGTTTAGAAAGTGACAGGTGAGTTAACCGAACACATTTTGATTTATAGTGGGTGGAAACCAAAAATCACTGCTCTACGCTTTCCTGAAGGCTCAAGGCCACAGCTATCTCTCTGGTTTAGCTGCTTTCTGTCCAGAGGCCCGTCTGTGACTCCAGTTAGTCAGGCAGCGCAGATGGCAAAGTGAAGAAAAATAGGTCACAAACAAAACTGAAAGGTTTAACAACAGAATCTAAATTACACTGATGTGCTGCTTAAACACTCTTTCGAATATTACAAAATGATATTGCGACTTAAATGGAGGCAGGTTTACTCTGATCTTTGGTAACTGTTAGGATAGCTGGAAGTGTTAGGATTCGATATATTCCAGATGAATGTTTAAATAACTTTAAGATGGAGTTGCAGTGGGCTTCACATGACACCTTTCATGAATTGGAATATGCAAATGAAAATCTCTTTGATTGCTTTGATTGGAGGACTCTCACAGAAGAAAGAATGATCAATAATAAATAATGTAATGGACAGAGAATCGCACTTCATGATCAAGGGTGGGGGGGGGCCTGTCGCCATGTTCATGTCTGGCTGGATCACAACACAGGTAAATGGAAATAAGTTTGTACTTTTGTCCCTATATCTGTGTATCCTGCAATGCTGCTTTCATAGCTTTAAAATGATTTTGCACTCTGTGTTTGAACCTTGTGAAGAAACAGTGTAAAAACTCAAATATTAATTACCGAGGTACATGTGAGTGGTCACAGGGAAGCGGAGGGAGACAGAGAGGTTGTTGGGGTTGTGTAGCATTCAGTTACTGTAGTTGTTAAAACCTCCACAAACCAGAGCACTGCATCTCCGGTAGGGTAAAGTATTGTTTCCCTACAGGGTCAATATGGATTTGTCATTATTATCGAGTTTATCGAATTTCTCTACTTCCATTTATTTTTCTACTATTCTTCCACTGGAGGCTGTGGCAATTGCTTTTTTTTTCGTTTTGACGTGCACTGCTTTTGGTTGTGATGGGAGCTGAAAACATGCACGTACTTTTCAGTGTGTAACATGATAAACAATAGAAATTGCATTGCTTTTTTACTCACAAAATCACAGATAGATTCTATAAAAAATGGTTGTTATTTTTAGACACCGGTTTTGAAGCACTACCGATGCTTCAAAACCAAAACAAATTGTTAAAATCCCTTTAAATCTTTAAAATCATGGACCGAATTCAATTCAGTTTGTTTTAGTAGTTATCTAGTTTAACACTAGGTCTGTGTGCAATGTGGGGAAAGAGCCGTTAAAGCACAAAAAGAATATCAAACATTATACCACAGAGGGAAAAGTTTCATAGATAATTTCTTGGAATAAAAACTTCCCGGATAGTCTGCAACTAAAACTCAATCGTTATAAATCAAAACATCACTAAGTGTAAAACAAATAATCAGCGGTAAATATTTTCAGTGAGTGTGGGTCTTTGCAGAGGCTAGTATTGATACATATGTATATACTTGGGCAGAATTATATAACACAGGTGATGGTGTGGTTAAACTCTTCTGGTTCTCTAAGTCTTAATACACCATATGTCATCTTCATTTGTGTCTTACGCTCCTTTAATTTAATATATATATACACAGCAGCATGTAGAACACGGAGACATTATTTTACTGTTGACACCAGGCATCACGTGCCATCCTTAAATTTGCTGCACCTGCAAACTAAATATGTGTTTTTCCTGTTTATGGCCCTCAACCTTGTGTTTGCTTGTGTAGCTGAAAACATAGAAGTAGCTCAACACCAGCAGGGTCTTTTAAGTGGAATATAAAATGATGCCTTGAATAATTTGATCATATTTAGACCTCAGGCGACTCTTCAGTTGGCACCTGCTTTTAAACAGAACTTCAGGCCTTCATTTCAATTTACACCAGCTCCTTTAATTGCTCACAGCACACTTCAGCTAACATTTCAACTCTACCACTTCAACTCCTTTCATAACTTCTCTTCCAAATAGACTTAAGCCTTACTCATCATGAAAAATGACACCTGATCCCCATTATTAATTCTGTTTGAGATGTCACGTCTGGCATAAATTCATTTTCTTCTCCAAAGACTCAACATGTTAAAACACTAAATCAGATCTTTAAGCTCTTTCACATTTCCCCCCCAAAAATGATACCTTTTTTTGTTGATAGTTATAATATATATTTACAGCAATATTTGTCAACTTAGAGATATTTTAAATATTTAAATCCAAATGTTAAATATCACACTTAATCATCTCTCTCACTCACTCATCGTCATCCGCTTATCCGGGGTCGGGTCGTGGGGGGAGCAGCTCAAGCAGGGGGCCCCAGACTTCCCTTTCCCGGGCCACATTGACCAGCTCTGACGGGGGGATCCCGAGGCGTTCCCAGGCCAGTGTTGAGATATAATCTCTCCACCTAGATGTTAAATGTTAAATCTAAATGCCAAATCTAAATCTAAATGTTCAATTTAAATCTAAATATTAAATCTGAATCTGAATCTAAATCGAAATGTTAAATCGAAATGTTTCGGGTGAAACTAAATATTTAACTTATATGCAAATTCAAATGCCGGTAACAGGAAGTAACAAAATAAAAGCTTTTAAACAGGGTTTGACGCTAAATGTGACAAAATGTTGCTGTTATTTTCAGCGTGAGCTGCTTTACAAACTGCACCCCATAGCATTTCTAGCCCACTGTAGTCTATACATCAGACTACAGCTTCATAACCAACCAAAAACGCAGGCCTAAAATTCCTGGATCTGTCCCCTGATCCCGATCTGCACCAAAATCTTTCCAATTAGTTTCATGTTCATCAGTCTCGTAGTTCGTGTGTAATCTTGCTTCAAACAAGAGACGGACAAGGGTGAAATCGTAACTTTTTCTCAGTGATCACCTGTGGTGCGTGGAGTTGGACATCCTTTCTCTCAGCTTCATGCTCCTGTGAAACATTATAGGTTGCACTTGACCACTTGTGTGAAAAGTCTTTCACTTGTCCGCCAATATTTTCATTCCCGTTGAGGTCGGCATGGATTTCTGTTCTGGGCTGGCTGTTACCGTTGATGCCTCTGCACACGTTAGAGACATCACATCTAATGAGTTACTGAAAAATAATAATATTACCTGACCCCAGAATACATAAACACGTATCCTGTGTATAGGCAAATATTCCATGTGGAACATACAGAATGTGGATGCTTCGAGGACTGGCTGTTTGTCTGTTTCTCTAGTGTTTTCCAGTGGCACATGTAGCGGGCTGTGACTCTGTGTACTCCCTGCTCTCCGCTCTGTCATCAGTATAAATATTCATGGTGCAGTGTACTTATTAGATGTGCGGATGTGCCGGGTTCAGTCAGTCTTCTTCGTTAGCGTTATCGCGCCCGGCTTTCACCAGTCAACTCCCTCCTTTGCTCTCTTCCCCATCCACTGTCCCTTACTTCCAGCAGTCCAGTGCAGACAAGGGGCTCTGTAACAAATTGCTGCAATAAAAGAGATTATCAAAGACTGCTTCACGTATTAGAATATAGCTGTGGGGTATTTTCGTAGGGAAATAATCTGTTTTGTGCTCTCTCTTGGCTCACGCTCCCTCTGTCTTTGTCTTTCCATTGGCCTGCCTCTGTCTATTTCTTACCGCCATTGTAGGTGTATTGGTCTGAATGTTGATGACAGTCAGGAGCGTGGCGGAGGGCCAGGAGCGGGGAGGGATGAGGGGGGGGGGGGTGGTGGGGTGGCAGAGATTTGCAAACAAATTTAATAACTAGCCCTGCAGAATGGAATCATTTTGGCGAGCTTTAGAATTGCTCACCTCCCTTAAAGTGAGTGAGAGGGAGTGAGAGAGCGGGATATTGAAAAGAGAAGATAGGTTGGGATGGGGAGGGGAGGGGAGGGGAGATGCCATATTAAAGGACTGGGGAAATTTGAAATGTGTCACCGCAATTTCAGCCGCCGCAGTTATCTGGGTGTGTGGTTTACACCTGAAAATTTTACTTTAAGGGAGGGGGGACAAAGGGAAGAGACGGGGAGGGATGGTAATTAGAGAAAGGTGCAGAAAACAGAAAGCACAGAGAGACACGAGGGGAGAATGATCTAAAACAACAATTTTGAAATGAATTCAAGCAGCTCAGCTTTAAATGAGAACATAAAGATAATCAAATCTATCTAGTCCAGATATGTGTGTACATTATTTTGTCATCACTTTTGGCAGCAAATTTAAACCATATCAGTCAACATCCTGTTCACAGAGGTCATAAAAGAGCATCATTGTAATTAATAATACAGTGATCAGTGAGTCCCCACGTTATTATCACTGTTGTACTATCAAGAGCTCAGTGG
Source organism: Platichthys flesus (assembly GCF_949316205.1). Classification (NCBI taxonomy): domain Eukaryota; kingdom Metazoa; phylum Chordata; class Actinopteri; order Pleuronectiformes; family Pleuronectidae; genus Platichthys; species Platichthys flesus. The sequence goes on from NC_084948.1 coordinate 14,896,657, forward strand.
GAGGCCTTCATTCTGCAGCATCAATAGAAAGAGGTTGCAATCAGTTGTGATTAATCAGTTGTTTATTCCCATATTTGATCTGCGATTCTAACTGTGAGCACTGAATTCAGGTGAATCAAAACACAATATTTTTTTAAATTATAAACTACAAACAGTATGCTGATTTCATTAAGTTTAATTATATATAAATCTAATAAGGAGGCCAGGGTTCGATTCCCTGTCATTCAATTGAATTATATATAAATCTAATAAGGAGGCTAGGATTCGATTCCAGGTAACGGAGTGGAAAGGTGCAGTGTGGCCCTGAACGTTACCAGCCTATCCCAGACATACCTCAGGCAAATAGGAGAGTCATACAGGCTTGGACGTAGCTGTGGTCTACCAGGTTCACATCAGGGGTTGGGGGCTGTCTCCCCCAAACTGGGAGATTGGCTACTGCAGATTCTGTCCAGGAAGGTGCTGTCCTGGGAACCACTGATAAACCTCCCAGAACCCGCAGGCTCCCAGGCCTCTGGTGGAGGACACATTCCTAAAGGAGAAAACACATGAGAGACCGCCCTCATTGAGCAATCTTTTGAAATATAAATATATTCTAATATCTTGCACTCCTGCATGAACATCGCTAACACACTCAGCAGCAGGAGTATATAAGCTTGAGTGTGTTGCTCTGGGCAACCCTACATCAAACTGTTACATGAGTGTTTTACTCATTCCCTCGCCCGACCCATATTACCATGTATAACCTTTTAAGGACAAGGTCGCTCTTTTACACCAGGCACCTCAGGTTACCTTGCACCATTGAAACTTCCTCTGCACATTAGATGTTAATGATGGGTTGCATGGAATCTGAACTAAACATGATCCACACAGCTGCAATTCTCAATGTCAAAAAGTTAAGAAGTTATACAACTTTGAGGTCTTTAAATTTTGAACCTGCTGTATTGATTTAAAAGTGTTAGTGTTAGGTTAAGTTTTCTTTTTTTACTTCAACACTTAAACACATCTTGCAGGGTATGGAAGGATTTGTCTACCTCATTCACTGCTAATTATGTTTTTTCTTGATGTCAGGAGTAAGAATGACATTTAAAAAGCGTTCCAGATTTGTTTCTACAAGGATGAGTAGAAACTCTATCCCGCCCTGCATTGATAACAATTTTACAACTACATCATCGTCTTTTAAAATCAATTTGAGTGGTGCAACATTCAGACCCCCTACAAAATACTACACACAAAACAGTTTGTAAGTCAGTCAAACTTTACGTTTGATTTATATATCAGAAAAGTCCCTGATTGCCCTTTAATGACTGAGGAGGCTTGGACTATATCCTGGCCATAATCACCCAGAATCCTCAGTAATTATTTCTCATTCTGCTTAATAACTCCCTCTCGTGTAACCACGAATAAAGATTATTTTATTGGCTTGGAATTGTGGTCCTTGATTGGTTGGGAATGGTGATAGTGTCGTCAGTGTGGTTAATTGCTGCTCTGAAATCGTTTTAATAAGAACAAGTGCCCTTGGTGGGTTGCCTCTCTCTCTCTCCCCTTTCCTACCTCTCTCTAACACACGGTGAACAAGGGAGGGACAGAGATTGAAATGTTCCCATTAATGAGTGTCCCCTCTTTCTAATTATTCTCACTGATTACATGCAACAGTCATGGGTGTGCGTGGCTACCTAAAGTCTATTTAAATGCCCGACACACTGAGAGAAAGGAGGAATGGAGGCCGTAGGAGCTGCTCTGCTGAAGTTCTTGCCTGATCATCTGTCACTAATGAGCAGATAATCCATGCATGATGTACACATTAAAGATTAGACTGGCACCTTCAGATACACATTAGTTTCTGCTACTAATGGCCAATCGATAGCTAGTTTGCCAGAGTGACTTTTTATAGTCCCAGCGGGGTGAATTAACAGCAGGTGCAGATTCCATGCATTGTTTCTTTTCGCATTTTGTATTATATCAAGTTGGTTCTGCAGTTGTGGGCCACAGTTGGCACCTGGTTTAATTCCCACTTGTACAAGAATAGTTTGGGGTATAATTAATATTCCTTTACAGAAGAAGCGGAAATGTTTAATCACCTAAAACAAATGAATAAATAATTTGTACCTGCCAAAAATCATAAAAGACACAAAGCTGGATGAACATAACAATCTTTTTTGTAATATTTATGCGTAAAGTATGGATTTTGGTGTTTTATTGTGATTGCATTAGTTCTACTGTTGTGTAGCTGTTTATGAATAAGTTACAACATCAATTACTTGAAACTCTACAACCGCCTCTTTTCTTGAGGTGGGCTCCAGGGCAAAGTGTTTGGTCCCCTCCCTTTCCATTCTCCTCTCTGGTGTTATTGTAATGGTCACTGTTGAAGTGTAAATTTAGGCTTAGCAGCAGTTTGGCGATATTCACATATAAACTGTATATATATATAGAGAGGGAGATTTCATTTATCTATGGCACATTTCATATGTTTAAACTAAAAGGGCTTCACAAAAAGCACAATTTAGTAATATATAGTCAAAGAAACAGAAAAAGGTGACATAATCAGCTTTTATCAGAGAAGGAATCCTCACTAGACTGACTACAACTAGAAGAACCACCGCCTGATGACCTGAGAAGCTACGTCGAGATTTAATCAGCAAGTCAGATATACTGAGAAGCCAAATCATGAAATGCTTTACATACCACTACAGATTTGGAAGTTGATTCTGTATTGTTGCTGGAGATAATGAAGTATTCCTCTGTACCAGAGTAATATGCTACAATGTTCTTGTACGTGCAAGGACTCTTGGTGAAGCATCAACAATGAGCTGGAGCCATAATACTGATTGGGTGATCCACTAACCAGCTTGATTTGAATGCATGAACCATGATTCAAGTGCAATTCCTAAAGAAAATCACATTACATAAAGAGAGTATTGAAAGATAGAGGAATAGGTTAATTATTTCAAAGTAAGCAAGCATGCTTGACACAGATATCAACAAAAGTTCAGAGCGTAGATAGAAGAAAAGCAGTTTAAACGGATGAGTCATGCAAATGTCTATTTGATTTTCTTCTTACCAAAGAAAACTGTTGTTTTGTTTTGACGACATTCAGGCAAACGTCTGCTCTTGAAAGTTCAATTAAGCAGTGTTTTTCATATTAACGATAAATTAAATGACTTCTTCAGAAGGAGAAGGTTACTATTACAAATGATAATGACAATGAAAACCAATAATACATCAGCTTTAACCACTTGATAAACAATAATAATATCAGAGCTCTGTTACAACTACAAGGATTTCTTTTTTCTGATCCCGGTTTTTAATTAGAAGTTTATTTTTTTATTTTCACACGAGCTTACATTACTTTTCACTTTAACTTCCTGCTTGTCCTTTTTCCTAACATGCCTTTAAATAACGTTCTGTGTTTTAAATCTAAGCGTGCTTTCATTTGAATCAATAAAGCAGCAGCGCAAGTCTTTCTGCTCCATCTCTTCCTCGCTTGTCTTCCTTCCATTACAATTTCCATCTGAGTGAAGATCAATAGCAAATGGACTTTTTAATGGCACAGTACTGTTGCTATATTGTGTAATGTAAGAAAGCAAAAATTACCTGCTTTCAATTAGCAGACAGCGTTTGTTTGTGTTTGTCTCTGTCTGAACTCTACTGCTGAGTGTATTGATGGTGTCCGATAATGCTGCTGCTTCTCTTTTGTCAAGGGAGATGGGCAAAGGCTAAGTGACGATGAGTAATAGAGTAACAGACATAGATAGACCGGGAGAAAGAAACAACACAATCTTTTCTGGTGTGAGGATATGCTGAACAAATCAAGATCGTTTAATATGGGAACAATAACCTGTGCAGTTGATTGGGTCGTAAACTGTCAGAAATACCTCATATAACACTTCCTTTCTTAATTAATACGACATTCCCAACCAACGACATGCCTATTAATGCAATAATGTTTCTAAAATAAAAACCCTGCAGTATGTGTTGCAAATAGAGTGCTGACCACATTTATCTAACATTCTGTCTTACATATGATTAACTATTTTACTTTTAAATCTGTCCAATTGCCACATATTTTAATCTGTGAACTGGCATATAAACTTTCATTTATACTTAAAATGCTGCCTCAAACCTAAAACATCAGGGCACAAAAAAGTACTCTGTTAGTTTTACCTCACATGTTACGATGTTTCATTTCCTAACACCATGTTTATCAAAACTTCAAACAAAAACAGCCTTGAAACAGACATCCAAAGGAACAAGCTCACTTTTCAATCTCAATATCTGAAAAGATAATATATGATATTCTCTGTAATACACAAAAACCCTCAATAAATCCTTTGTAAAATGCCCCGGATTTTCTTCCTTTATGTGTCCCCCAAGGTTACAGTGTTTGGTCCTCTTCCTTTCCATTCTCCTCAGTGGTATCATACATTGTAATAGCCACTTTTCGAATGGTATTCTGAGGATCTCCAGGTGTGCTTGGTCATAAATCTCCTCTTTATTTAAGTCACAAATCGAAGCTTTCTTACCTATAGTAAAGTGTGACAAGGTTTTGATACTCATCTCCCATACCCTTGCAATATTATTTATGAAAAAACCCTAAACATGCCATTAAATAGTTAAGGAAAAGCTCTTTTCCATCTGGGAAGCATAGAGTAGAATAAGGCTGATTTAATAATAATAATAAATATGTAATAAAATGTGCTCTACAAAGTAATGTATGTTTCCTCTGTTTTGGCTGCTCAAGAATGTATTTCAGCCAGTGTTCGGACTTATACCATCAGTGAGATACTAGATGACAACCAATATCTGTATCAAACAAACACCTTCCGGTTACGTTGAGTGTTTGTATCCTGTGTAAGTGTGGAGCTATGTGCATGTGTGTGCCTCTGGGAATAAACTGAACCGACTGACTGAACAAAGCCTTTTTGGGACCAAGACAACATGACTAATCAGTCCTCCTGAGTGTAATCTCCCCGAGAGCCCAAGTCTGCATGAAGTTGAACTGAATCAACATGGTGGCTTGGCCATGGTCTCTTGTCTCAGAACAAAGCACCAGGAGCCCCCCCCCCCCCCCCCCACAGACCTAGACACAAACACATTTTTATCTTTTCCGTTCCATAATTGAATTATACCAGTAATCAGCCTTTTCTTCAAATAAGTCCCATTATTTGTATTTTTCAGGGAGACAGCTTATATTGTGTCATCATCAGCATTCCTGCATAAAACATATTATTGTTTCCTTTTTTTTCTTCTCCACCGTGGTTAATCTTAATCAACAAGGTTTAAGTCCTGAGGTGACTCTATCTACAGGTGATGACATCAATCACATTACTGACACATAAACAGTATATAAACATAATAAGTCAAATGATGTATGTCTGGTGATCCCATTCAGCGCAGAGGACCTTGTTTTATTCATCACAACTTGGTAATAAGCACTCTATGTAGATTATGCCATTCATCACTGAGAGCACAGCAACACTGATACTGACATCGCGTGCGTGTGCATGCATTCCTGCTTCGAGGATGTGTTTGGTTTATCAGATTTATCAAAGCCTTATCTTAAAAGGCCATGGCAATACAGCTCTGTGGCTTTTAGTGTACAAACGTGTCAAAACCTTGAAATCAGGATTTTTGTGATTCCATCTCTCCTTGACAAGCCGATGAGAGCTTTACTCTCCTGTGACTCTCCCACAACTTGAGTGTCTCACATAATTTGTGCTTTGTGTTTGTAGCATCCATTTGGACCCTGTGGATGAGCACTCCGGCTGATTCTCTGTGGGTGCCAGCCTCGGTCCCGTCACACTGCCCGGGCTTTGCCGGAGATTGATTGGTATCAGCCGGCTGTCTGACAGCTCCAGAATTAAATCTCATTCAGCAGACCTGACAATTTTAGCCTGAATGGAAATGTGTGAGACAGACTGAGGTGAATGAGAGGCAGATTTCGAGTGTGCAGGGCGGATGGCATGGTGGAGAATGTGGAACAACTTACTGCCACAGTCAATGTGGAACAATAACACAGCATAAAAGGCTAAACTGGAAAAGAAACTTGTATCTGTTTTGTACAAGATGGAGAAACAGTACTAAATAGAATAGGCGCTATACATTATTCACAATGTAAAAAAAATACAGTTAAAACAGACAAGATTGAGGGTTAAAACATAAACAGATGTTAGGCCAGCCAGCAAGGTGATGGCAGGTAATACAAAAAGATAATAGGTTCGTTAGGCCATGGAAGTCTCCAATAAAGGCACAGATGTAATGAGGGTTGGGGTGACTATCATCAAGATAAACTTGAGTCATAAGAATCTGTGCATGGGGGTGCACAGCGGAGGGTTTTTAATGAGAGTTGAGAGGCTGCGCTACTCAGAGCAGAGTTTAGTAGGTCACACACTTTGAATGGACTCTGCAGCTTCATTTCTTTCCTGCAACAGGTTTGGATTTTAAAAACAATATTCTGTTGCTGGCTTTCGGTGGAAATAGAGAGGAGGAATTGCAATAGTGAAAACAGGATGAAATTATTAGATGTATGAGAATTTCTGTACAAAAAAAGAACAGATCAACTCTGTTCATGTTGTAGAGGTGTAATGAGATAAGTGAACATGTGATCATGAGAATCAATTAAGAACGTCCAGCTCTCAATTTCAAACATATAGGAAATGGCCATGTTTGGCCCTTTTTAAGTACCTCTGGGATTTTTGACAACTTTTTGGACGGGGCATATACCTGTGTACAGCAGATGAAAATACACCATCTGTCAAATAAACAAAATAATATTTTAATTTAATTTAAAATGAACTTTGATTGATCAGCTGGCCCCCTTCATTGTTATTGATAAAGCACTTATAGTGTGTGTTGGACATGTCGCTTAGAGGAAAATGTATCTGGAAAAAAATGTATATAAGAGATTACACTTGTAAAGGATGGTGTGTGTGCAGTAGCAACCTTTATACTACTAGTTGTAATCACATTTTCAACTGTCTCCGCCACATTTTCATCATTAAGTGTAGTAAATTGAGTAAACATTTAAAATGTGATTATGAAAAGGTAGATACTGTCTGTTGTGTATCTAAATCCTGGGCAGGATGTAATGCAGAAGATCAACACTGACTAGAAGGACGATGTATGTCTCCATCATAGCAAAATCTATTTAGCACATGGGCAGGGAACCTTTTTCCTGTCAAGGGCCATTTAATATTTCATAACATCCTTCAAGGGCAATGATCAATTATTAAAGATATATCACCCTAACCTCTCTAATGTGATGGCTGGAAGTGCTTCTCTTCGTCGAGGCAGCTGATGTCAGATGGTAGTGATGCTTCTGCTGTGGGTTGATGGTAGGAGCCGGATTTGAGAAGAACTGCTCATCACTGAAGGTAGAGTCATGCAACAGGTCAACGTATGTCTCCTAATAATGGGGAAATCCTTGAGACTTATTTACAATTGACAGAACAGAGAGAGATTATTGTACCTAGGATTAAGCTTGTTGTTGCTTTTTTAGAGCATCTGTGATGTCACTTTTTGGACATTAGGGTGGAATGTCGCTGGTTGGAGGCCACGGACATACATGTTCCGGAGGATGGACCAGACCTGGATCTGTTTAAGTCCAAGAGGATAGATGGACTCTACTCAATCTCAAAGTTCCCCTGAGCAAGGCACCTTACTCCCCTAACATCTTCTCCCTGGTGCTTTCCATAGCTGCCCACTGCTCCGTGTGGTCACTGTGTGTGTTGTGTTCACAAAGATGGGTTAAAAGCAAAGGATTATTTATACCAACGTTGGATATGTATATGGAAACAGACATAGCCTTCTCTCTGTACTCTGCGTTTGTCTGCATTGGTGAACATCTCAAAAGTCACAGACATGGACTTAACAGACAAAATGGACCACCGAAGATTATGGGTGGCAGTACCACGAGTGAGACGACTATAGGACACAAGGAAGAAATGCCAACCATGGCAGATCTTTTTGAAAGAAGATTTTGCGATTTGGTAAGAAAATAAATCTATAAAACATCACAGGGGGTCAACAGTTAACAATGCGGCGACTACTGCCACTTTATTGAGAGTTACAGTGTCACATCCTCCTCATCCGTCACCGTTTTTGTCATTGTCGGAAACCTTTGACTGCCCTGCCCTCTTGTGGATGTATTGCTTGCTTGAGGGAGATCAATTAACAGGCAGCCACGCCTAGCCCGGAGCACACAAAGTCAGGCACAGGCACTAAATGGGGACAAGAACACACAGCTGTGAAACAAAAAAAAAAAAGAAAGAAATAGCCCAACAACAGACTCTGTATTCCTCACACTGTGTAAAGTAACAGATGGGAGCTTAGTGGCTGTCGGTGTCCATGCTGGCTTTGCTCTTTAGCTAATTCATTTACTGCAGCCAAACAACATCCTTCCAGAAAGACCCCTCTCTGAGAATTCATTTAATAACCCTTCAGCAAGTCTCAGGCTGTGGGACTGTAAGGCCCAGACTGTCTGTGTTTCTGTGTGTGTGTGCCAGTGATTCCCTTTGCATCAGCTCGGGTCCCTTTGGATTTCTCTATTAGCACTGTCTGTTTGGTTCAGTTTTGTCTCGGCAGTCGTGAGTCACCAAACAAAATCAAGCCGTCACAAATGCACAAATAGTCCGACACTTCACCGAAGTCGCTGGGCAACAGGCGGCTCGCTGGCCAACTTGAGCGTGCTTAGAGAACACACTGACTTTCTCAAAGAGGCCGAGCAGAAAAGGGCCACCACCCACTCTTTGCTATTGGGAGGCATATTTGCATTATTTTCTCGCCTGTTCCCAGACAGCAGTGAAACAGAAGATTGTTAGAATTAGTGAACTCAATCACCCAGCATTCTGATTTAATGAGTCTTCATTAAGGGTGAGTTACTGTGTGTGTTTCCATGCATATGCTTGAACTGCTTTCCAGTGGGGACCGCTATCATTAATGCAGCGATGTCTTACAGAGTTTTGTGCAATTCAGTTGTGTGTGTGTCCTACCCCTTAAATTATGGTTTTAATTAAAGGGGTGCAAGCGAAGCATCTAGAATGTGTGTTTTTGAAAATGCTCTAAGCATAAAGATAACCTCAGGGCATAATGAATTCATACAGAAAAAATATTAGTGAATTCTATCTTGTATTCCTGATGCAATCTTGTGAAAATCCAAAACCTTTGGATGTGTTAGGTTAGCCAAGTCAGTTTTCCACCTTGACTACCGGCTGCAGAGCAAGAGATATCTCTCCCCCAAAGATAATAAAAACTTAATCTACTCTTTAAGTGCATTGAACTCCTAAGAGTGTGTTTCTACCTTTTTTAATGCCCATCTAAATTACCAAATAAAAGCAAATAGGTGAAGTAAATAATTGAATCAATAACTCTTATCAAGCATCTCCTGTGCAGAGGTTGGTGAATGATCACAATGGAGTATAAGAGTCACGTAATAAGCAAAGAATCAGAGATTTGGACAATGAAGTTGTACTATTAGGGAACAAAGTTCACATTTTTGGCTGCATGTCATTTTACAGAGGGAATATCAGAAATCCAGAACTTTGCAAAAAAAGTGTTAAAATGAGGAATGTGAGATATCTCTTGAAGTAAAACAAATAATGAAATACTTAATCTATTGGCTCATCAGCACCACATTAGGTAGTGATCAGCTATCAGGCTATCTTTGGTTTCAGGCTGTGCTAAGGGGCTTTCTTGTTTCTCAAGAAGCAATGAGACTGGTGATTTTGTATGTAGAAGTAGTACTCCAGAGTGTATTGGTTATTTCCAAAAAATCTTGTGAAAATAATGTTATGACTTTCCTCACTTTATTCCATAGTATAGTTGTATAGTATTAGGGACATATTGAAGAAAAAACATTCCGAGATAAAGTCGGAATACTACAAGAGGTTGGAATATTGTGACAGTATTCTCAAAATCTCTGATTTTTTTCTCTAAAATCCGGCACCCTGATACTCGTCGTAAAATGACAGAACTCAACATAAGCATGGACTCACAGTATTCTCTTCTTGTATGAACGAAACATTTGTCTCTATTCATGACCCTAAGTGGTCTGTCCGTGGAGTGATTCAGTTGCGTGAAGCCGAGGAGTTCACTGATCCATTTTACGGCTCACCAAGCAGGTGAAGCGGAGCAGTGAGCACATCTGCTCTCTTTACAGCCACAGTGTGTTACTATATGACACTTAATTTTACGGTCGCAATAAAAATAAAAATTATAAGCATTAAATTGCTCCAACATCTTATAAAATCCGCCGCGAAGGCAGGGATACATGTTGCACGATGGCTTGTAAGCATCAAAACGGCAAATGCACATCTGCCAGAGGGTCAACGGAAAAGGCTGAAGACAGTTTTTATGTCCGCTCTAATATTTTTGTTTTCCACTGAGCACTCACACCTCGCTTCGTACTCCCTTCTTCCTCTGGCTCATCACTTCCTAACCACTCCCCCCCTCCCTCCCTCTAAACCCTCTAGGTATAGGGACTATAGCTAATGACATATAGAGGTAATCAATGCACTGCACGACTCCTGCTAAGCTCCTCTATCCTATTCTCATGCATTACTGGCCTGTCTCCTTCATTACCCATTCAACCTCTCCGGCTCGCCGCATGGCTAATCCTTTCTTTAGCTTTCCATCCTTCCCTCCCTCCGTCCACGCCTCACTTTATCTCACTATCCATTCTCCGACTGCACTTCACACCACCTCTATTTTTACTGTAATACCCCCACCTCGGTCGCTGCTCTTTGCCGAGTCTAGCTGTACCCGGTTTCTCTTTAAATGACCCTGATTACAAATAAGTCACATTAGTGGCTTTTGATCTCAAATCTCTCCTAATTGTGGGAGTCATTAGAATACATTATCCTCATTTCTCGTGCACTTCCTCCTCTTATCTGTCTTTGGCTGAATCTGAAAATCCCATCTCCTTAACAGTAGTCTAATGAAGGTCCACTCAAGGCTGAAGACAGGAAGTATCCACACTGAATCCTCATAATCAGTCTCCTCACAGCACCTCATTAAATCCTTATCTCAATGTCATGGCTGTCATACGTGTGTGTGTGTGTGTGTGTGTGTGTGTGTGTGTGTTTATCTGTATGTGCTGTATACCATTAACTGCATTCATGTGTGCATATTTGTCAGGTTAATGTGCATGGCAAAGCATGGCTATACTTTATGTGTGTGTGTTTGGGGGTTTTATTTTACTGGGAGGTTACACAATCTGTCCTCACAAATGATAATAATGTGGTATTATTCCCAATGGAGACAGCGGAGCTGCCGTGATGTTATAATACATCCCGACCATTACAACGATGGATATTGTAATTGGACTGCATTAGTTTTCATTTGCAAGTTTCATTCTTATTTTATGATTTGATTATTATTTATTCCACTGAGCTTAAAGGTTGCTCATAATCATTATCAGCTCCTATCTGGACAAATGGTGGCAATCATTATTTAGCAGTGATTACATTTTTATTTTATTTTGTTTCATGAGTGGGAGAGTTCCAAAAATATTTTTCATTAGCGCATCCCATTCTCTGCCTCTCTGCTATCGGAATATGCATGTTAGAAGATTCACCGATAAAGGGATGAATCTACAATAATGACAGGTGTTCTTTCTGCTGTGCCACCACCATCTGGTGCTTCTAGAGAGGGAGCTGCACACACACACTCGAGCACACACCTTGCAACGTTTGGTCTCTGCAGGTTCAAGGCAAACATGCTGTTTATCAGCGTTGACAATCTGTTTGCTGCTTTAAGCCTCCCACCCAACTGTTACCCAACAGTAAAACAGCCCACGCTCTGGGAAAGACCACAAACCTGGGGAAAAGTGCAACCAAAGCACAAAGCAGGATGTAAAGCCAAGAAAGCTCACTGATCTCCACATGATGAATCCACCATATAAAAATCAATGTAAATGTAACAGTTCACCAAGCACAGTGCTGCCGTATAGTTTTAATGTATATGAAATATCTCCAGTATGAGTTCAGACTTATTTTCCTACTTTTTGCACAAAACATCGATTATAAAACTGCACTTTACAGCAGTCATCTCTCTCCACTGAAGGTAGCACAATCCCTAAAACATGTCCACTCACATTTGTTCAAAGGTGCAGAGCACATGATACATTCAAAAACGAATCTCTTAAAGGTTCTCCCATCATTTTTGTTGCATTATTAGGCAGGCAGAGATGCTTTTGTAAAGACAACCTGTCCTCCAGTTCAAACTATATATTTCCATCTCTCCCACTGCCAGGCACACGACCGTCCCCACTCGGGCTTATTGTGTTAGTGTGCATGCAGAAGGAGATATAGAGATCACCACAGGGGATATGGAGTTGGGGGAAATGGGGCAGAGAGCTGTCAAACTTAAGAGGTTTTAATTATTCTGTCTTGGTTAGGATGCCTTAAGACAATGTTGTTCAATTTGAATATATACATTTTTTTAATATTCATTTTATTGCCTCATGTTGGCTTAATTAAAAATAGACAGTGTTTTATTGAGAAAGCTGTATGTCCCAGTCAATTTTATGCATGAGCAAATTAAATCCTGTTTGCAATAAACTGCACTCGTGGCTTTCATTTTTTTGTGCCGATTTAAACCTCTGCCATAAAACGAGAGCTTTAAAAATGAATGTGGCTAAAAACACAGATTTGAATTTTCCATGATGCTCATTCACTCTCATATGGACGACGAGGCTGGTGATTTCCAGGATTGGGAACTGACGAATAACAAAACCAAATGGAAAGCTGATCGTCAACAACATGGGACTTTTATGGCGAGACAGAGATAAACTGTTCATCTGACGATTTAAAACTCTTTATGAAGAAGCCATGTCTATCACACAAGATATATCACCAGGAGCTAAATATTGACAGCTTGCGGTGGTAACTTTCTAATTTTGTTTACCTCTGTTGTCCTCACCCCCTGTCCGTTTGTTGTTGGATTATTCACAAGAATACACAAAAACTACTAGACGGACTAGCAAGGGCCTTGTTGGAAGGACGTGGTGAAGTTTGGTGCAGCTCGATTGAATTGAATGGGACTACTGGACTTGGCGGAGGTATGCATGCGCTCTATGACTTGTCTAGTGAGTCAAGTAAACTGCATCCCATTACCTGCCTTTGGTTTTCTATGTTACTCCACACACTTGAGGAGACATGCATCATTGTGGCTTTGGGTACAGTTTATTTATTTATTTGCAGGGTAGGAACTGGTTTTTGAACGGTTCCACAGAATCACCTAATCTTAGGAGGTAGGTAGAGCATTCCTCAATTTGGTGCTATTGTCTCAAAAGCCCTGTAACCACAAGTGCATGATGTGGAGCATACGCTGGCAAATTGAGCAGTCAGAATACTAGTTTTACATAATTTACATGGCCCTGTTATTACCTAGAAGCAGGTTTTAATCTTTGTTGATTTATACTTTTACCTTTCTGTGTTTAAGTGTAAAATAATTTCTGCTGTGAAGGAATACTCAAGGCAGCTTCCCTTCTGAACTGCAATTACCATTTGAGCATTAAAGTGAATTCATGACTTCTGCATTTCATAGCTTGACATAATACTCATAGATTAAGGTGCAATTCTTTGCTCATTCTAGCATGAGGATCTCGAGTTAAGATCATTTAATCTTATCTCAAGCTCTCAGAGACCTAAGTACGTCTCAGAAAAAAGAAACACTTCAGCAACAGTTACAAACAGCACGGTCACATTGTCCTTCAGCTAAAACTGTGTGCATGTGGTGTGTGACTCTGAGGCTGCTGAGGCCAAACAACTCCCCTGATGCTGCTGTTGTTAAATGATTCAACGGAGACATTTCAACTTTATGACTGCTGGTTGAACAGGCGAGACGTGACTGTTTGTGTGTGCACTTGCATCCTGTATTCGCCTCGTATTTTAACCCCACGGTTACTTTGGATCAGTCGGTGCATTAAGCCATGGGAGAGAATGGTTTCCTGTAGTTTGTCCTTACCCAAGAGCCACATGAGGCCTTAGCCTTTTTCTGACTTTCCTCTGTCCACGATCTTTGACTCTGAGCTTGTTCCAGAATACAAGGAAAGAGGAAGTAAAAAAAAAGATAGATAATGCTATGAAAAAACGAGAAGAAATATATAATGTTGTCTACATGGATTTTCATGTAAAAGCACTTTGTGTCCTTGTAAGTGCTGTACAAAAAAAAGTATATATATATATATATATTAATATATTACATGGTCTAAATGTAAATAATTGAATCATCCATTTTTTCCTTACTTACTTGTTTGCAATTCTTAACAAGAGCTAAATCTATTTCTGGTCATTTCAACTTGGTTATGCATCATTTGGCAGGATTTTTGTTTCTTATATGTTACTGTCGGGCATGTAAGTGTATCCTCTACAAATGCTTAACAACCTCCTTGACAACCATAAGGCTGTGTTACATGTATAATACTTGCATATACTGTAGATGATTCTCTTGAAAACAACTTCCCCTGGATGACTTCACTTTGTGCCTGATTAAAACTTTATGTGAAGCAGCTCCACTCTTCAACTACCAGCCCTGAAGTGCAGATTCAGTCTTTGACATAAACTCAGTGCGCTCCTCTTTCTTATTATTTTTTTTTATTTTTTTTTGCCATTTATTGTGAAACTGTGAAATAACATTGTATTATTATACTTGGATTTGGTCTTACTTGATTCGCGATGGGGCATGTTTGGCCATATGCAGCCTTTGAGACACATTTGATCCAGTCAGAGACAATTCATTCAAATCCAGTCAGAGGAGAGAGAAAAAACCATGACATCAACTTTCAGTAGATTGTGCTTCAGGGGGTCCCATCTTTACGGCTGTCCAGGTCTAGGTCAGGGTGAACACAACACACATGTCGCAGTAATATATCATCGCCGACATGCATCGTGGCGTTTATTCAAGAAAAGGAGGATTCATTTGTCATAGTACATAGTTTGTGGGAACATCTCAAACATCTTTAATCTTTGCAAAATGTTAAACTGGATCAGTTAAGGCAATGCTACACAGGATGCCAGCGTCTAGCTAAGCAACTGTTTGAGAAACTAATTTAGTAAGAGAATATGTGAGGGAATGCTTGGCAGCCACTGGAGACGTGTGAGTACCAGACAAAGTACAATGTAACATACTGTATCAAACTGAAGGACACCACACATAAGCTTTACTGGTTTCTCTCTGGCCAGCACCTAAACAACAGACATTCTTCAGAAATCTTGCCCGAGTTTGAGGTGATCTCGGGCGTCAAACTCCCGAGATCAAGGAGATTGCAAGTCATGCACGCTTGGACATGGACATGGGCAACTGGTTATGCTGCACTTTCCTACCCTGCTGTGAAACAAGTCTATTAAGTTTCAATATGCAGATAAGTGCACAAAAATTGTCCTGACATTAAGTTTCAGGGCATGGAACAACTAATTTGCTACATCATTGATGGAGGAATCAGCTGATACACCTTTCAACCAACATCATGAAATCCTTGAGCTTAGGCTCGGTGTAACAACCTTCTCCTGCACTACACTTAAGCAAGTATTAGGAAGCAGGGATTTTATAAACATAGAAATGGCCCTTAATAAGGAAAAGAATCCCCATCATGTACTAGACAGGTGCCGGTATAATGCACAAACATGCATTATCTTTTCCAATCGGTGTATCATAACCTCCATGACCTTCTGTCTTCCATTGTGGGGAGCGAGATCCTTTTTACAGAGCAATTTTTTAAATAATATATCAACAATCTAACTGCGGCACAGAACATGTTGGCCTCCTTCAGAGCAGAGGCACCTGCACATTGGTTACATTCTGCAACAACAACAGATGGAAACGGGCAGACTACACCTACAGTAAAATGATTACAATATCAGAAGCTGTAAATCAGAATATATTTAAAAAGGTACTAGCAAAGGATGTAGCACAACTGTGGGGCTCTTTAGTCAAAGTCTGAGTCAGCTTCCAAATAAGGACATTAATAATGCGACTGAAGCACAGATGACAGGATAAAGACTATAAACTGAATCCAAATACATATAATTTCTCCTGTTGATGTATGCCCCATGTCCTAAAACAGCAATGAAGACTCTAATATATTTATCACGATTAAATATAAAGCCGTGCATGAGCGACTTATCACCCATAATGAAGACTCACTGAGATGGATGTGCTACCGCTCTCTCTCTCTCTCTCTCTCTCTCTTTGGCTTCATGTTTGTGTGTGTCATTGTTTGTGTATGTGTGGGTGAAAGAGAAATGGGGGTCTATGTATATCATTCACAAAACGGCAAATACTGTCTGTTTTTTTTTTATAAAATATTCTATGCAATTTATACGTCATAATGTAAATAACAGAACTTTGCCTTTCACAGCTGATGCACTGAGCGGGAGATAGTCCTCATCAGATGAGTTCACAACAGCAGGAAAAAATCGGAGAAATACAGACAAGGGGCGGAGCCTGGGCAAAGCGTGGAGGCAGGACATCAGAATTCACTAAATATGATAAATGTGACAGAGAAACACAGAACTGACAACTGTAAGGTATATGTGTGTGCATTGCTTCAGAGTGCTGGTGTGGTACAGTAAAGTTGACAGGAGGCCTGGTGTCACATCTTGCCTTTATTACTGAGAAGAATTACGAGGCTTCAGACCGACTCTAATCATGTACCACGCAGTCGAGCGACCCTCACATGACGGCACGAAAAAATGCTGAAGGCTAGAACTCAGGCGTCTCTTAACCCCTTCAACTTAAAAGCCTTAGTTAATTGAAATTTTAAAATATTCACACTCATTGATTATGTGCAGAATTTGGGGAACTCTGTCAATATTAATGGTCGCGTGTTGTTCTAGAAAATGGATTTAGAACCGCATTAGTTTCTCATACCTGCATTTTCTGATATTATAAAAACAGCTCGTAGACCTGTCCTGTCCCAATGACCGTGAAAAGAAGTAAGTGGAGAAATTGATGGCATGAATTAATGAAACTCAACTCGGTTTCCTCAAGTTGTTGGCATTATTTAAGAACTGAGATGTTCAAAGTTGTATACGTTTCTTGAGGGTTTTTTTGGGCGATCTATTATTTTTCTACCTTTGCCATTCAATGATAATTTATTGATTGTATCTTTGCCTCAAAACCCACAATGATGAAACAATAAAAAATATACACTTAGAAGCTGTTCACACACACACACACACACACACACACACACACACCTGAAGACACCCGTGAATATCAGAAAAGGGGCAGTGCAGTGTTGTCATAAAAATACACAACATGCATAGACACATTTGAACACTTCCCAGTTTATCGATCAGGTGAATTTTCTGACGAGAAGTAAGGCGAAACATAAACTAGCGGAGGAAAAGATAGAGGGACACGGCCAAGTCTAACAAACACCAGGAATTAATACTTCAATATCCGGGAGTGAGAAGCCGTACAAGTACAAAGGCACTGAAAGAAAGAACAGATCATTACTATGTTTTCTGTCTCACACACACAAAAACACAAACAAGCCTCGGGAGGATTTGTATGGATTTAGCTTTTTCTGTTTGACGTACCTACAGTATGTGCTTTCTACAAACCAACATCCCTCTAAGCAAATTCACGGTCGTGGAAAATCTATAAGTTGCATATGTGCAAATGTTACTACACAACGAATATGTCATTTTCTGTTCACGGATGTTCCAGCAGCGTGCATCACATTCAGCGAGTGATTTCTCCACTTGCACCTGTTTGTGCTCTGACCTCAACATAAAAGAATCACGGCAGCAAAATCAATGAGGATGAAAGATTTGACCCTGTTTGCCCTATGGTGGCCATATTATTATTATGTCCTCGCCTTATTTCCCTCCGCTTTCCCCTTTACTTACTTACTCTCCGTTTGTCCTGCGCCCACCCGATCTCATCCTTAAGTTAACCCCTTTCCAACCAATACATGTTCCCAACCTGTCCTCCTCCTACAGGCCTCACTGAAACACAATAATGGAAGTAATTGTGCCAAAGGCTGTTGCGGTGCTGTAAACATCTTCATGATTTTCCTTTTGCCTTTTTGACAAGCGCTTTTAGTAGTGAAGTTGCATGCAAACCAATAGTTGTAATGAAGCTAACTGAATTATGTAAATGCCCTCTCAGTATTACACCAATGTGCAGTATCAACTGCACTTTGATGCTAATGCAGTAAGTACGAGTGCTACATTAATTTATTATTAGCTAAGAACAAGGAGATTGTGCTGTGGGATTGTGATCTTCAAAACTCTGCAAGGAGCAGAGTCATGATATGTATATAAAGTAAGCCTCCATCATCTGAGCTACAGTTCTGCGCTAAATCTTTAAGTAATTCTAAAAGCCAGTCAAATACATGTCCACATTGTATTACAGAGCAGTAGTGAATTGTAGCTGGAGTTAGCGTGTAGGCTAGTTCTAATTAGTGCTGTGTAAATTATTTTCCAACTCTGTGGTTTAATCTGCAGAACATGCAGAGATGTCAGAACAGATGCGAGCTGCTACATGAACTGTGAGGAATAATGGCTCGTGGACAGTTTGTATCTTTCCTCCATCACTATCATTACAGTTTAACTACACACTGTTAAACACTTTAACTGTAAGAGCAGCTTGTGTTGCTCCAGGCTCTGGACTTTACTCTTGCTGTGCACTGACGACTGCACGTACTGTAAGTGCAAGTACTGTATGGTTTATATGAAGTGCTACTTCACTATTGTGCTTTCTCAATTCTAACATTTCTGCTGTTGTGACTTAACATTAAACAGTTTGATCTTATTGTGACAGTTAAGATCCCGTCACCTTGGTCCACAACTGCATTTAAATTTTGTTTCATAATTGTAATGAATTCATCCAATTTAATGTGCAAAGAAGTTATCATTGAAACTCTAGCTTTACCTCTCAGCACTGTCATGCTTGATTTCAGAGTCAATTTCAAGCAACAGCCTTTGACTATAGAAGCGACGGAGCAAGTTCAACATACCCAGGATATCTTTCAGTAATTTGGCTGAATTGAACAAATGCAGTCACACTAAGCAGCATCACAACACTGGTGATCAACTATATAGGTCAACCCAGGTTATCTGACTCTAGATTGGAGCGTGTGCACATTACAGGGTCATTGTGTACTGCATTGGACCAGTCACAGACATGGACAAGTGTTCTGGCAGCAGAGCCATATATTTCACAACAAGGATCCAATTATTATATTTTAAAACTACCAGGAGTACAAACATTATCCAGTTAAAAGAAACACAGTTACAGCTGTTAAATGCAACTTGGACAGCTTGCAAAACATCTCTGCTAATGTGAATGTGCATAAGTCACTGTTTTATTACTTTACAATAATGCGTAATTTTCATGTATTCTCATTGTGTGTATGACAGTTTAGCCTTATTCTTTCAGGTGCAACCCTGGCAGGTTCATGGACACCTGAGAGGAAATAAAACACAAGCACCCACCATGAATAAGTAATGAACAAGTAATACGCTATGAAACGTAGGGCAATGCAGATAGTCTGTGGTACAGTTGGTGATGTTCGGCTCCAGCAGTTTACAAAGGTTTATCATTTCCTCCAACGAGTGTAACTTGGAATTACAGGCACTCTCAGTTTTACATTTTGATAAGTATTTTACAAATGTCATTTCAAAGAACATGAAACCAACATAAATTTTGACATTTTCTAATTTCTCATAATGTGAAATCACAGAAACATATATGGATTGAGAGAAAAAAGGGGAAGGAAAGAACAACACATAGTTCTGAGGCGCTAAGTGAGGCTGATGTGCATTGTTATGTTGTTCTGTACAAGTTGGCCTGTGTTGAGTGATCAGAGAGGGTTTAAGAGAAAGAGGAGAGAGAGAGAGAGAGAGAGAGAGATGTTTTGGTGGAGAGGAGAAGTGGGTTATAGCCAGGGGGTTATTTTGGGGTAGTGGTTGAGTTGGCCATTAATGTATTGAAGGATTTGTTGGTCGGGTTGAAGAGTTTTGTTGTCTTTGGCAAGTGTGGCTAAATGTTCCTGGCTGTATTCCGAACTGACGCGTAACTGTTGACACAATTGTTGTGTCAAGGCCAGTGAGTTTATTGTCTATACAGGTGAGAATGTCACTGAACTCTGTGTAGCATGTTTTGTCCGGGGAGTTGTGGACAGAGTGAGGTTTCTAAGGTCTCTTGTTGCTCGGTCTGGGGAGAAATGGTCAGTGTCTTGTTTATCGTCGTCGTTGTAGCAGAGTCTGTTAAAACATTTGTCATTGTGATCTTTGAGGTCTTCTAGGTCAAACTGTTGTGTTGAAAAATAGGGTGTCACAGGAAAGAGTTATTCTAAGCAACACAAAGAACCGAGCAGGTGGGAACACATTTAAGATCTCATGGAGCATTAGCTGGTCTAGGTTTTACAATATGAATCTGCTACATGCATTTTACCTACCAGCATCACCAAATATCCTGGACTAAACTCGATTATAATAAAAAAGAAGGCAAATGTATGCAAGAGATATTATAAAGGAATTTTCTGATGATCAAAATGGAATCGAAATAGTTAAATCTCTTCAGAAAGGGCTATGTTAATGGACTGTGTCTGGGGAAGAGAAGGAAGATCAGAGAGCCACAAATGTTGTTTCCATTAACTTTAAATGCAAAAAAGAGAATTGATTATTTGAGCCAATAAAAATTCAACTAACCTAACTAGCCTCTGGTAACAAGTGAAGACAAGTGAACAGCACCAAAAAACTGCCCCTCAACAGACATAGGGAAAACATATAAAGTGGTAGCCTGGATGCTAGACGAACTTAGCCCCGCCCACAACATTTGAGGTTGGGAAGTTTGGTCTGGAGTCGCTCCGTTGGGGAGAAATTATGCCCGGTTCGAAATCATTGTCAGGGCGGGCTTTATACGATGATGGACAGATGATCAACGGTAACGTAATCGACCACATCATCAAATTGGGTTTTCAGCAAACATGCCTGCCGCTGGAGAGAGAGATGTGTAGATGCTGCCATTGAGACTGTTTTAGAAGACATCGACAGCGCAGTCATTTTGAAAGAGGAACAGAGAACGTGGAGGCGATGCCAAAACACCGCGCTAATCCCTATCGCGCCGGCGCTTGGCTGTTCACAACGGACACTGAAGCGACGCTGAACCGCCGGGCAGTGCTAATAATATCACCCGTTGATCCAGTAGATTAAAAGCATATCCTTACTTGTTGCTCCAACATTAAGCAACAGCGTCCCAACATTTGTCTTTCTTGGTGTTGTCTTTATACAACATGTTCCGAGGATCATACAACTCACTGCAGTTCTCCACTTCAATTTTTAATTTAATGTCATCCATGTTGAAGAACTTCTCCGCTGTCTGCTCCGTTCAATGTCGGGTGTCGAGGGTAAATTACGTATTCTCCACTCAAGCCTATGTGGAGAATACGTATTCCCCCCCTCTCTCTCTTTTTATCTGTATCACTGCTTGTGCGGCTGTAGTGGATGGGCAGAGGGGGACATTTAATAATGTCATTGGTCAAATTAAACCTCCAGGACAACAGAAGGGGACTTCAAAGTATGGGATGCATATTTGATCATTTATATCATATAAAATATGTCATCAATATAGTTTAAGATCGTTTTTCAGTGTGTTTCCTGGTGCGATACACTCGCGTCAAGCGCAAAAAATAGACTCGACACCGAAATGATCTCTGCATGGCTTTGTGCCGGTCACACGGAGGCTGAAGCACCGCGCTGCGCCAAGGTGCTTCAGCCTCCGGTGTGACCAGCACAAAGTTTTAACATGGGAGTGGATGGGAGCCAGTTGTTATTTAAGGCTTGGCGCTGCGCTGAAGGGTCGCTTCGGCATCACTTCAGTGTCCGGTGTGAACCCGACGTAGTAAATAACTCAAAATCTGTTGCTTAACATACGTCACATACTACGTTGCTCTGATTGGTTGTAGGTCTATCCAATTGAGCGAAGAGGAATTTTATTTCCTGGTCAGTTGAAACACGCCCCATAATCACAGCCCAATAGAGTGGTCTCAGACTCACATTCTGACTAGAATTGTGAGTCTGACAACGTCAGGCTAATAAAGTGGCTGATCAAGCTTTACACTAGACATGAAAACAATCTACAGCAACAACATAACATAACCTTTTTCCATCCAAATAGGATATACTCTCTTCAAAATAAATGATGTCACACCGTGTTACGAAAAATCAATCTTTTAATAACTTTTTATCTCCATCTTGTTGTGATGACACTCATCTAAATTTGAAGTTGATCCGATGAAAGCCCTGGTAAAAGTATATCAAAGTAAAAGTGGGGAATATGGCCAAAATGGCCACTTAATGCAAAATAGCAGGCTTCCTTTAATGTTTTTCCAATTGCACCTAATACTTTTTTGTTTGTCTGGTGATGATACACCTGTGTATCGATTTTTGTGAAGATCGGTCAATGTAAACACGTTCAGGGGTCTCGGGGGGGCACCATTGAGCCATTTTGCGACGCTTTTTGAAAATTCCTTCAGAATACGAAATTTTCACCACTTTCTAACCTTCTGCAATTTTTTGTAAGGATTTGAGAATGTTAAAGCCGTCAAAAAGCCAATTAATTTGCCTGAATAATAATAATAATAATAATAAATATATTTTTTAGTAATCAACAATCAATTGAAATTAAAATTGATGACAACACGTCTGAAAGGCAAACTCTGTACACATACAGAGGCACATAGACATTGATAAAATGATTATATATTCTGTCACATAATAGACATATTCTTTTATATAATAGACATCAGAGAGCCAACAGCATAAAAGGCTGAAAACACACTGTAGAGGTTTAAAGCACCTTGCAACTGAAGTAGGTGATTAAAACAGAGTCTTGTCCAAACTAAAACCGGAGGAATCGTCAGAAGACACAACCAAATCTACAGTGATGACTACCAATAATTTCAGAAGCTATAGTCTTCAGGACACTGAGAAGACAATTAATAAGATAACTTTCCATGAATCTGACCATCACTCGGACCTTGAAGAGGTAAATGGGTTTCTTCAGATACTAAAAGATATAAACAACTCGTCCAAGACACACCTACAGAGTTAAGAATTGAAATGACAACAATCAGAAAATGTATTAATTATGAAATAGTTTATAAAACAAATAATTAATGAGAAAATTATTATCTTTTGTTAATAACAGTCATGTTTTCCTTAGACGTGTAACTCATCTCATTGCATTCAATGTATTATTCATTCAAATTCAATAATTCTGTGTTGTCTGTATCATTTACCTGTAATTTCGTCAAGTTTGTTCAGCTACACAAGCAGATGAGTAAAATAAACATGTTGATGATTTGATAAAGATACAACTTTACAAATATTCTTCAAGAATGAACAACAAACTCACAATTAGTTTATGTTTCAGTCTCCGCTGAGCTTGCCAGACCTTCCTCGTCAGGACATTATGACTAACATTGAGAAGGAGACTGGAGATGAATGTGAGGAGGAGAGTGAAGAGGAAGTCGAGGGGGAGACTGCAGATGAATCTGAGGAGGAGATCCAAGAGGAACTTGAGGGGGAGACTGCAGATGAATCTGAGGAGGAGATCCAAGAGGACCTTGAGGGGGACACTGCAGATGAATCTGAGGAGGAGATCCAAGAGGAACTTGAGGGGGAGACTGCAGATGAATCTGAGGAGGAGATCAAAGAGGAACTTGAAGGGGAAACTCAGCTGGAGTTTGACTATCTCTCTGACTTCGAGGAGGTAAGTCTGTGACATCATATATAAAAATATTCAACAATTCTTACACAACAGTGAGGAAAATGTAAATATGAATTATTTATTAATTCATTTAACAAATAATGAATGTGCAAATTATTATCTTTTGTTAATAACAATCAGTTTTCCTTAGAAGTGTAACTCATCTCATTGCATTCAATGCAATCATTGAATGCAATGAGATTCCTTCAAATTCAATAATTCTGTGTTGTCTGTATCATTTACCTGTAATTTTGTCAAGTTTGTTCAGTTACACAAGCAGATGAGTTAAATAAACATGTTAATGATTTGATAAATATAAAACTTTACAAATATTCTTCAAATATGAACAACAAACTCACAATTAGTTTACGTTTCAGTCTCCGCTGAGCTCGCCAGACTCTTCTCTTCTGACTGAAGAGGAACTTGAGGAGGAGACTGGAGAGGAACGTGAGGAGGAGAGTGAAGATGAACCTGAGGAGGACATCGAAGAGGAACTCGAGGGGGAGACTGCAGATGAATCTGAGGAGGAGATCCAAGAGGAAGTCGAGGGGGAGACTGCAGATGAATCTGAGGAGGAGAGTGAAGATGAACGTGAGAAGGAGAGTGAAGATGAACCTGAGG
Organism: Platichthys flesus; assembly: GCF_949316205.1. Classification (NCBI taxonomy): domain Eukaryota; kingdom Metazoa; phylum Chordata; class Actinopteri; order Pleuronectiformes; family Pleuronectidae; genus Platichthys; species Platichthys flesus. The sequence continues at coordinate 14,920,999 of NC_084948.1, forward strand.
AGGATATCGAAGAGGAACTCGAGGGGGAGACTGCAGATGAATCTGAGGAGGAGATCCAAGAGGAACTTGAGGGGGAGCCTGCAGATGAATCTGAGGAGGAGATCCAAGAGGACCTTGAGGGGGACACTGCAGATGAATCTGAGGAGGAGATCCAAGAGGAACTCGAGGGGGCGACTGCAGATGAATCTGAGGAGGAGATCCAAGAGGAAGTCGAGGGGGAGACTGCAGATGAATCTGAGGAGGAGAGTGAAGATGAACGTGAGGAGGAGAGTGAAGATGAATCTGAGGAGGATTTTAAAGAGGAACTCGAGGGGGAGACTGCAGATGAATCTGAGGAGGAGATCCAAGAGGAACTTGAGGGGGAGCCTGCAGATGAATCTGAGGAGGAGATCCAAGAGGACCTTGAGGGGGACACTGCAGATGAATCTGAGGAGGAGATCCAAGAGGAACTCGAGGGGGAGACTGCAGATGAATCTGAGGAGGAGATCCAAGAGGAAGTCGAGGGGGAGACTGCAGATGAATCTGAGGAGGAGAGTGAAGATGAACGTGAGGAGGAGAGTGAAGATGAATCTGAGGAGGATATCAAAGAGGAACTCGAGGGGGAGACTGCAGATGAATCTGAGGAGGAGATCCAAGAGGAAATTGAGGGGGAGCCTGCAGATGAATCTGAGGAGGAGATCCAAGAGGACCTTGAGGGGGACACTGCAGATGAACTTGAGGAGCAGCAACAGGAGACTCAAGTAAAGTTCGCAACAGTATGTTTGCAACAGCGACAGGAAATTCCAGCCGAGTTGGAAACCGCTTGTATACAGCAGCAAATGGAGACTCCACCAGAGTTGGAAATTGTCTGTATACACCTGCAACAGGGAATTCCCCCTGAGTTTGAAACTGTTAATAAGCAGCAGCAACAGGAGACTCCAGCCGAGTTGGAAGATACTTGTACACAGCAGCAACAGGAGACTCATGTAGAGTTCGCAACAGTATGTTTGAAACAGCGACAGGAAATTCCAGACAAGTTGGAAAGGGCTTTTATACAGCAGCAAAAGGAGACTACACCCGAGTTGCAGACTGCTTGTACGCAGCAGCAAAAGGAGACTCCACCCGAGTTGGAAAACGCCCTCACGCAGACTCCAACCGAAGAACCTCAAGAATCTCCTGCGTCTGAATCCTGGGGTTCCTTTGTTAAACGGGGACTGAAAGTAGCTGCGCCTATAGCTTTTACTGCAGGTGTCCTCATTGCTGTAACCATCATGGTCACTAAAAGATGGAGATGATGCCCGGTCCCTTTTCCACCCATTTCTTCTCCCACATTGCGTCTGGTTATTCCAACAGTTTCTCCCAGTTAATGAGGGACTTATCTTCTCTCCACAGTCGCCAAAGTGTACATTCATTATAGGCTTAAAGTTTTATGCACTTTAAAATGCAACTACACTCAGAAAAATGCTTGTACTTGACATTGTGTTTAATTTGAATAAAATGCAGACTGGATGTGGTACTGAAGCCTCTGTGTCGTTATTCCTGCTGCATTCATGCTGTATTCTACAGATATACTTTGTTGCTGTGGTATCAATTTTGGGACCCATAACATATATCTCAAACCAATATTTTGACATTAAAAAAAATTATCTAACAAATGAGGCAAAAATCAAGGTACGTACCTCCTTGGTGTTGTCAGAACATGCTAGCACATTGAGGCTTATGGTTAGAGTGTGTGTGTCCAAGCAACTTCTACGAAGATTTTTTTTTTTTGGGGGGGGGGGGGGCGCCAGGAGTAAAGCTTGCCTAGAGCGCCAAATGTGCTAGGGCCGGCCCTGATTGTAGGAATTGTCGGGATTCTCTATTATTTTCAACATCTACTCTATGTGTCATGAGATAATATGTATTATAATTTGGCACTATATTTCTTCATTCAGTCTATACCTTTTTCCATCCAAATATGATATGCCCTCTTCAAAATAAATAATAATGTCACACCTTGTTTCGAAAAATCAATCTTTTAATAACTTTTTATCTCAATCTTGTTGTGATGACACTCATCTAAATTTGAAGTTGATCCGATGAAAGCCCTGGTAAAAGTATATCAAAGTAAAAGTGGGGAATATGGCCAAAATGGCCACTAAATGCAAAATAGCAAGCTTCCTTTAACGTTTTTCCAATTGCACCTAGTACTTTTTTGTTTGTCTGGTCATGATACACCTGTGTATCGATTTTTGTGAAGATCGGTCAATGTGAACACGTTCAGGGGTATCCGGGGGGCACCATTGAGCCATTTTAACACGCTTTTTGAAAATTCCTTCAGAATACGAAATTTTCACCACTTTCTAACCTTCTGCAAATTTTTGTAAGGATTTGAGAATGTTAAAGCCGTCAAAAAGCCAATTAATTTGCCTGAATAATAATAATAATAATAATAAATATATTTTTTAGTAATCAACAATCAATTGAAATTAAAATTGATGACAACACGTCTGAAAGGCAAACTCTCTACACATACAGAGGCACATAGACATTGATAAAATGACTATATATTCTGTCACATAATAGACATATTCTTTTATATAATAGACATCATAGAGCCAACAGCATAAAAGGCTGAAAACACACTGTAGAGGTTTAAAGCACCTTGCAACTGAAGTAGGTGATTAAAACAGAGTCTTGTCCAAACTACAACCGGAGGAATCGTCAGAAGACACAACCAAATCTACAGTGATGACTACCAATAATTTCAGAAGCTATAGTCTTCAGGACACTGAGAAGACAATTAATAAGATAACTTTCCATGAATCTGACCATCACTCGGACCTTGAAGAGGTAAATGGGTTTCTTCAGATACTAAAAGATATAAACAACTCGTCCAAGACACACCTACAGAGTTAAGAATTGAAATGACAACAATCAGAAAATGTATTAATTATGAAATAGTTTATAAAACAAATAATTAATGAGAAAATTATTATCTTTTGTTAATAACAGTCATGTTTTCCTTAGACGTGTAACTCATCTCATTGCATTCAATGTATTATTCATTCAAATTCAATAATTCTGTGTTGTCTGTATCATTTACCTGTAATTTCGTCAAGTTTGTTCAGCTACACAAGCAGATGAGTAAAATAAACATGTTGATGATTTGATAAAGATACAACTTTACAAATATTCTTCAAGAATGAACAACAAACTCACAATTAGTTTATGTTGCAGTCTCCGCTGAGCTTGCCAGACTCTCCTCGTCAGGACATTATGACTAACATTGAGAAGGAGACTGGAGATGAACGTGAGGAGGAGAGTGAAGAGGAAGTCGAGGGGGAGCCTGCAGATGAATCTGAGGAGGAGATCCAAGAGGAACTTGAGGGGGAGACTGCAGATGAATCTGAGGAGGAGATCCAAGAGGACCTTGAGGGGGACACTGCAGATGAATCTGAGGAGGAGATCCAAGAGGAACTTGAGGGGGAGACTGCAGATGAATCTGAGGAGGAGATCAAAGAGGAACTTGAAGGGGAAACTCAGCTGGAGTTTGACTATCTCTCTGACTTCGAGGAGGTAAGTCTGTGACATCATATATAAAAATATTCAACAATTCTTACACAACAGTGAGGAAAATGTAAATATGAATTATTTATTAATTCATTTAACAAATAATGAATGTGCAAATTATTATCTTTTGTTAATAACAATCAGTTTTCCTTAGAAGTGTAACTCATCTCATTGCATTCAATGCAATCATTGAATGCAATGAGATTCCTTCAAATTCAATAATTCTGTGTTGTCTGTATCATTTACCTGTAATTTTGTCAAGTTTGTTCAGTTACACAAGCAGATGAGTTAAATAAACATGTTAATGATTTGATAAATATAAAACTTTACAAATATTCTTCAAATATGAACAACAAACTCACAATTAGTTTACGTTTCAGTCTCCGCTGAGCTCGTCAGACTCTTCTCTTCTGACTGAAGAGGAACTTGAGGAGGAGACTGGAGAGGAACGTGAGGAGGAGAGTGAAGATGAACCTGAGGAGGACATCGAAGAGGAACTCGAGGGGGAGACTGCAGATGAATCTGAGGAGGAGATCCAAGAGGAAGTCGAGGGGGAGACTGCAGATGAATCTGAGGAGGAGAGTGAAGATGAACGTGAGAAGGAGAGTGAAGATGAACCTGAGGAGGATATCGAAGAGGAACTCGAGGGGGAGACTGCAGATGAATCTGAGGAGGAGATCCAAGAGGAACTTGAGGGGGAGCCTGCAGATGAATCTGAGGAGGAGATCCAAGAGGACCTTGAGGGGGACACTGCAGATGAATCTGAGGAGGAGATCCAAGAGGAACTCGAGGGGGAGACTGCAGATGAATCTGAGGAGGAGATCCAAGAGGAAGTTGAGGGGGAGACTGCATATGAATCTGAGGAGGAGAGTGAAGATGAACGTGAGGAGGAGAGTGAAGATGAATCTGAGGAGGATATCAAAGAGGAACTCGAGGGGGAGACTGTAGATGAATCTGAGGAGGAGATCCAAGAGGAACTTGAGGGGGAGCCTGCAGATGAATCTGAGGAGGAGATCCAAGAGGACCTTGAGGGGGACACTGCAGATGAATCTGAGGAGGAGATCCAAGAGGAACTCGAGGGGGAGACTGCAGATGAATCTGAGGAGGAGATCCAAGAGGAAGTCGAGGGGGAGACTGCAGATGAATCTGAGGAGGAGAGTGAAGATGAACGTGAGGAGGAGAGTGAAGATGAATCTGAGGAGGATATCAAAGAGGAACTCGAGGGGGAGACTGCAGATGAATCTGAGGAGGAGATCCAAGAGGAAATTGAGGGGGAGCCTGCAGATGAATCTGAGGAGGATATCCAAGAGGACCTTGAGGGGGACACTGCAGATGAATCTGAGGAGGTGATCCAAGAGGAACTCGAGGGGGAGACTGCAGATGAATCTGAGGAGGAGATCCAAGAGGAAGTCGAGGGGGAGACTGCAGATGAATCTGAGGAGGAGAGTGAAGATGAATCTGAGGAGGATATCAAAGAGGACCTTGAGGGGGACACTGCAGATGAACTTGAGGAGCAGCAACAGGAGACTCCAGTAAAGTTCGCAACAGTATGTTTGCAACAGCGACAGGAAATTCCAGACAAGTTGGAAAGGGCTTTTATACAGCAGCAAAAGGAGACTACACCCGAGTTGCAGACTGCTTGTACGCAGCAGCAAAAGGAGACTCCACCCGAGTTGGAAAACGCCCTCACGCAGACTCCAACCGAAGAACCTCAAGAATCTCCTGCGTCTGAATCCTGGGGTTCCTTTGTTAAACGGGGACTGAAAGTAGCTGCGCCTATAGCTTTTACTGCAGGTGTCCTCATTGCTGTAACCATCATGGTCACTAAAAGATGGAGATGATGCCCGGTCCCTTTTCCACCAATTTCTTCTCCCACATTGGGTCTGGTTATTCCAACAGTTTCTCCCAGTTAATGAGGGACTTATCTTCTCTCCACAGTCGCCAAAGTGTACATTCATTGTAGGCTTAAAGTTTTATGCACTTTAAAATGCAACTACACTCAGAAAAATGCTTGTACTTGACATTGTGTTTAATTTGAATAAAATGCAGACTGGATGTGGTACTGAAGCCTCTGTGTCGTTATTTCTGCTGCATTCATGCTGTATTCAACAGATATACTTTGTTGCTGTGGTATCAATTTTGGGCCCATAACCTATATCTCCAACCAATATTTTGACATTAAAAAAAAAATTATCTAACAAATGAGGCAAAAATCGAGGTACGTACCTCCTTGGTGTTGTCAGAACATGCTAGCACATTGAGGCTTATGGTTAGAGTGTGTGTGTCCAAGCAACTTCTACGAAGATTTTTGTTTTTTTTTTGGGGGGGGGGGGGGGGGGGGGCGCCAGGAGTGAAGCTTGCCTAGAGCGCCAAATGTGCTAGGGCCGGCCCTGATTGTAGGAATTGTTGGGATTCTCTATTATTTTCAACATCTGCTCTATGTGTCATGAGATAATATGTATTATAATTTGGCACTATATTTCTTCATTCAGTCTATACCTTTTTCCATCCAAATATGATATGCCCTCTTCAAAATAAATAATAATGTCACACCGTGTTAAGAAAAATCGATCTTTAAATAACTTTTTATCTCCATCTTGTTTGATGACACTCACTAAATTTGAGGTCGATCCGATGAAAGCCCTGGTACAAGTATATCAAAGTAAAAGTGGGGAATATGGCCAAAATGGCCACTAAGTGCAAAATAGCAGGCTTCCTTTAACGTTTTTCCAATTGCACCTACAACTTTTTTGTTTGTCTGGTCATGATACACCTGTGTATCGATGTTTGTGAAGATCGGTCAATGTGGACACGTTCAGGGATTGAGCATGTTAAAGCCCTCATAAAGCCAATAAATTTGCCTGAATAATAATAATAATAATAATCATTACAATTTCAATAGGGTCTCACCTGACCTTTCATGTCAGTGCTCGGGCCCTAATAAATTTGGAATCAAGCGGTTGTTACTGGTCACAGTTTCTCTTCACATTTCTTTCTCAGACTCCACCGTTCCCCTCTAGAACTCGGGCTCGGTTATTCACTATTCTTAAAAAAACACAACATAAAAAGCAAATTGTAGAGGTGGTGATCACAGATTCCCCTTATGTAACTCCCCACCTCCATGTCTTTTGGGGATATGTCTATATATACAGTGTGTAACATAAAACCATGGGCTAGAGAAATGCCTTACATTTCCATTTCCCATCACCATCCTCCCATCTTCTGGGTTCCCTCCTTCATAAATAACATGGGAATGTAGTTTTATGTCCATCCCCATGGCCACAACATAGACCTTTTCTTGCTCTTCAAACCACAGACGTTGTTATTACACAATCTCCCTTCCTCCCTCCACCTCATGAAGCACAACAATGGTGCAGTATACGGTCCCATGTAAAACCCTATGGGATTGCAATAACACAGTATATACCTCCACTCCATCAGCCTAATGTCACATTATTATTGACCATCTGAGAGATGATTACCGCCGGATAATTATCTGCATGTATCACAAGCAGGACTATTGCACATGCCGCGGGGACAGCTCATAAAAACGATCTCACATAATAAAAACCCCAATGATCTGCCAAGAAAAGGCGTTTAATGACCCTACAAATGTAAAGCCCAGTCTCCGGTGCAAAGGGGGGTGCATTCGGTTCAGACCCTGGTAGGAATGCAGAGAGACAATGGTTGTTCAAAGCAGCAGATGGATCGCTCTTCTGAACGAGTCACGTTGTGCCAGGGACACTGAACATTGCATCTATTATCTGGGCGGCAAGTCGATGGCAAAAGGCAAAGAGAATTATATTGTGCTTCTTCAACTTCTGACAGGAGAAAAAAAGGCAGAGGTACAAAATAACACTGGGACAAGCTGAAAGTAAAGCTGACTCGCAATAAGACGGTTAGATAGGCACACAGACGCAATGATCCACAAGCAGACCACTAAACACGCCAGACAGGCTGGGAGAGACTCGTCAGAGAAGGGGCGAGATTGACAAACCGATCGCATCATGGGCAGTAGAACAGCCCCCGTTGTCGTGTCCATAACTCAGGCTCCCCTGAGTTTTTCTTCTGAAATGAAAATCGGACGTTGTAGTTGCACTGCGGGGATGTCACGGGTGGGGAAAAAATCCATTCCTCTTCTCGCCTCTCTTCAGATCCCTCTCTAAATCTTATCTAGTTTCATCATAAAAAACGACAGGCTGTCTTGGTAAAGCACAGGACTTATATCAGCATGGGGTCTGGATGGGAAAAAGACAAAGGCAGGACATACAAGACCAGAACGGTGTTTTCCACTCTTGTATTTTGTTATTGCAGTAAAAGCCAGACTCTGCCAAAGTCAGTTTCTCATAAACTGAAGGGGAATGACTGATTTCATATTGACACTAAATATAGACATTTGAAAATCCCTTTAAAGTACACTAGGCTCAGATAATATTTGGGCCCATTTTTCTAAATATTTGCTGTAATCCATATACAGCAATATGGGTGTTGACAGTGGATAAAGGCAAAAGTCAGAGTCCTGTGCAGTAGAAGGGCATATTTATGCTTTTGACCCAGAGATGTTTGCTTGGATTCGTCATATCGTCCAGCCAGGAAATCAATTTGTTCCCCTGTTCGGGCAAGACACCTGTTATTTTACTATTGTTGAGTCCAGTCATTCATGCAGATTAGTCGATATCAAGTCCTGGAAGAGTTCTGTGCTGGTTATCCACCTCCTGCATAAGAGACCTCTGCAATAGCTGACATGCAATGTATGAAAAAATGACAGCAGTTTAGTTCAATCTTATTGAAACTTATATATGAGCCACACATGTAAACAGCAATAATGAAAATTCTGTTTCATACCATGAAAAACATTGACAATAAAATCTTCTTCGCAGATAAACCACATAGCCAACGTTTTTATTAAGGAATAATTCCAGAAGTAGCTCCACAATCCAAGCAAACCCCCTGTTCTTAACAGGCATGTTTAGAACAGGTACTGCTCTAGTTGTACCAAAATGACACTAGAGGAATCTCTTAAAGTTCTCTCACTTTTAGATCTCTTCGCTTGTTGAGATTTTTCTGAAATTGCTTAGGTTTGATTGCACAAAAGCCTTCCAAAAATTCACCTTAAGTATGTTTAGCTCTGGGACATAAGTTTCTTTGCATATGCTGATTTAGTTGAAGTCAGATTGAATATCTTTCCGTGTATCTCCTTCTTATGTGGCGGCTATGGACCATGTTGTCTCAATCTGTCGGTATTAGGTACATTTAAATGAGATATGGTCTCCCCAGTGGAGTGGGTGTAGTCCCCGAGTGGAGGCATGATAAGCGATCCGTGTCCTTCCAACCGGCCCAGCCAGCCAGGAGTGGGTGGTGAATTGTCTGCATCTGGTGTATTCATGGACGCCTTACACAAACACAAAGTGTTTCACGCAAACAATTAAATCTGTCAATCACTCCAAAGAAATGTGTTTTGCATTTTCACATAACCGCTCACACACCTAATAAGCTATAAAGCTCATTGTTGCCATGGCGCACGCAGAGCAATACTTGCAGCCGTCTCAGTCTGGTCACAGAATCACACTGCAATCAACAAGTCCATAATTGTTGTGTTCCGAGGTGATTTAGGTCGTATTAGCGCCGCAGCTACATTTTATATATAACTCTCCCATGTGTCTATCGGTGTGGGGATTTAATAGAGAGATATAATTAAGAAATGTTCTCCACCATAATGGGAGTTTCATTTGCCACCACGCTATCTTCCACTAATGACTTACCATGTTAATCAGGTTTTACCTCTCCTTTTGTGAGACGTGTGACACATTTCAACACTAAAACAACTACTGTCCCACACACCGGGATACAAAGTGGGGCCGTGTGCTGTTGTAGTTCCCCCTTGACACAATATCACAAAGAGTTGTGTTTACTCCCAGCTTTTAAAACAGAGGCTAAAAGCTGGAACCAGGAAGTCAGCAGCAGTGGCAGACACAGCTGTGTTCACAAGCAATATTTCACGACAGGAAAAGCCAAAGACCTGATGCCACCTAAGGGCTGATCAAATCCCCTGTAACTCACTGCAGAGATCCACGGCTTGTTTCATTGGTACTTTCCACCAAACTACACGTGTTCCTGGGACTCACTGTTTTGAGATCAATTAGTATCTATTATAGCTGTTTATTGTGTAACTTGAACACATCATGGTTTGATCAATACTAAAGCAACAATTAGCGTGTTCAGTGGATAAGGATGTTTTGCCAGTTTAGTAGGTTGGATAAATGGATGGATAATCACTATTAACACTAAGGGGCAATTTAGCTTATAGTAGTATTCAACACTAATGCTCTGATTTCAGTAACTAACATAAAAAATGCACAGGACAAACATTGCAATGAAATATCAAAAGCAATAACATTGCAATGTTTGTAACAGCCAATTGTATTTGTATAGCACCAATTTATTGTTAATTCCAATTAACCATACTTTAGTTGAAAAAAACGGGGTTATAAAATGAGCTTTTAGGAAAGCTTGACTCCAGTATACAGAGGATCTGGTGTGAGTCAGTGTGACCGAGGCTATAACCTCTTCAAAAAATATAAATTTTAGAGATATATTTTTCAGTGACCCACTGACATACAGTTTATGGTCAAAATCCTTGTCTCAATTATTCATATGAGACTCGTACAGTGGTCAAATGAATGAAGGATGAAGAGAAGTTATTTGAAGTTCCAGTAAGCAGGAGATATTTTAAGTGTAAAGCATGAGTAAAGTCCTGATGTGGAGATTCAAGGTTTTTTATTTCATGTCGATTTTCCTCTCGCCTGTGGAAGGTTTTCAATTTTTTATGGGATTATTTCTGTTAGAAAATATTGTTTATTAATCAGTGGTAATGATTGTAGCAATCTGTCCTCCCTTTCTATGACAAGGGCAAATGGCTTCAGAAACACAGTGACATATAAAGAGACTCGAAAATTCCACTCTAAATAAGGGCGACAAAGACATTTAGAGAATTTCTTGTAGTTATTGTGCTGATAACTTAATAATGTGCTGATGGGGGCTGATTGTTTGGCCTGTGGTAATCTAGTCAGCTTATTTCTTGAGAGCATCGTCCTAACATGTATGTAGGTTTAAAGCATCCTCCTGGGGCCGGCTTAGCAGAAAAGGATCAATGTGATAGTTGACGTTTTACAATTGCAGTGGTTAATCCTCTTCAAATAGCCCTGCAGCTGTACCTTAATACCCAGTGTCACTTACACCTCATGGATTTTCTTTCTGATTGGTAAAGAAAAAGAAGCAAAATTTGGACTTCGCCCTTTTTTTATATTATTGTAGAGTAATAACATTATCTCATTCGATGTTGATGTTTAATTTGACTATTGGTCCAGATTCGCTTTCAGTGAAAAACACCTGAGAGCATGTAAGGCAGCCAATATCTGGTTCTCAGCCACATGCACAGATAGACCCCAGGGGATGCTCAAGCACCTGCCCTTTTGACCTCTGACTATATTAAAGTTATATAGCGCTTTTCCAGTCTTGATGACCTCTCAAAGCGCTTTACTGTACGGTCTGCCATTCACCCATTCACACACACGTTCTTACAGTGCATCTACTAGCAGCACCTTCGGGGTTCAGCATGTCGCCCAAGGACACTTCGTTATGCAGATGGGGAAGACGGGGATCAAACCTTGTTTGGAGAATGACTTTACCCCTCTGCCACAGCCGCCCACTTATTAGTGCCCTTTTATGTAAAAAATTTTAATTTATTTTTCTAAGTTTTTATAAATGGCCCATGATGGCTTAAATTATAATAATATTTAAATACATAGTAATGCCCATAAACTGCATTTGGATTTTCTAATGCTGCAAGACTGCAATATATACATATTATTGTGTGAATTAATATGTATATAGTTGGAAATTAAACATCCTCCTATGTAAACGAGTACTTGAGTAAATAATGTGTAGATAAGAGATGCACCGCTTTATGTTACTTGATTATGTTTTACAAATAATTAGGAGAGGTGTTCCTTTATATCGCACTCAAAAACCTGCCTCCCAAAATACCTTTGCACGGTCCTGCTGGTCCTTCAAAGTTTTCAACAGGATCCAATTCAAAACAAGTTCTTGTCATTATTTTCCAGCCTTTCCAGCGTCTGTGGGAGGAGAAGTGAAGGAAAACAGGACAGAGATAAGTGGGTTGCTTTAGTGGCTCTAGTTTATTGAAGTTATTGTGCAATGACCTCCCGACTATCTCCGATTTACCATTCCTTTACCTAGTCTGCTATTTTCTACCCCTCTCTCTCTCTCACTCTCTTCCTCTTTCTTTCGACCTCCTCTTCTTCTGTCCGCCTTATCTCCCCAGAAACCTTATTGACTTGAGACCGACTGCACAAAATGTGTTTTCAGACTGTGGTGACGGCAGAGTGAGATGGACAGCCAGGACTGTGGCTTTTAATCTCCTGCTGCTTTGCATTTTAAACCAGGAGCACAAGACCATGCCTGTGTGTGTGTGTGTGTATGTGTGTGTGTGTGTCAGACAGAAAGCCAGAATGACAGAGAGCTATCCTTGACCTCTGAGACCAGACATAGAGTACTTACTAATCCCCTTCACCGGTTGCCAAGGGAACATAGACAATCCAAATAAAATCTGAACAAATGACAGCTCCCTTCTGTGGTTATTTATACTCATAGTCGCCCCACAACTATACCCAGACACATGCACACATGCACACACACACAAACACACACATGCACACAAACTGCCACACCAGTGCATGCGTGTCACAATCCAACAAAACCAGTACCTAAAATAACCTGTCTGCGCACAGGTGGACTTTTTATCCCATGTGCAGCTCAGGCTTGTCGATCACGGTTGCCTCTGGATTTCCAGTCTTTTGATTTGATTGCACTGCTTTAGGAAACAGAAGGTGTGAGTTACTGCAGCAGAATGAGTGAACTGGTCCTGTCCTTGACTCGCTGTCCCGCTCCCTTCCAGCATCAAGATGTGGAATCGGCAGTTTTTCCCCTCTTGTTCTGTTGATTTTGGTGCAGGACACTGTTGAATCCCAGCAGCAGTGTCTGTGATTAGGAGAAGCTGACATTCTCCCTCTTCTCCTCTGAGGCGGTTGCAGTGCCTCCGCTGTATAAGCCTCATAAGCCCACGTTGTTTGAGGACAGCCTCATTGCTGTCACCGACCGCAGTGAGTGATTAGGTGATTTCTGTCCTTCCTTCTTTCAGAATGTCAGATGTTCTTTTATGATCAGGAAGGTGAAGCTTGACGTTTGAATTTTTTTTTTTTTTACTTGTCTAACCCCCTGCTGTTAAGATTGATTAAGCTTTCATGAGTTGGCTTGCTATGAATCCCGGGTGCATACTGAGGCTGCACTCGGCCAAGGCTACAACTAACTCAGTGAGTGTGAGCATCCAGAGCTGTGAAGTCCTGGATCCTCGTCTGTTTTCTCAATCAGCTGCGTTACATTTCTCAATATGGTGCATTTGATGGTGCAATGCATTTGACATGGTGTCATGCAATCCATGTGTTGAGACTGGGAATATAATGTAATAGCTACTGTAGATTTCTAAATGCTGACTGTATGCTAAAACCTGAGGGAATCTATGTACTGGAGAATATAGTGAACATTTGATTAGGGCAAAAGATGTGTTTTTTTATTTAACTGCAGAAAAAAATAAGTCTTCTAGCCGTCCTACGTCCTACTACATAAAGTTGAGAATCACGTACAGATCTTCAAGTAGAAAAAGAGTATTGTAGCCTCAGTATTGATTATGGTCATTGATTAGACAAACTTAAAAGTCATGTCTTAAACAGAAAGTATACAATACAAAGAGAAGTTCCAATAATTAATACCTGGGCGCTCCAGGGTTCAGATAAAAACAATTTAATCAAAGAAAAAAAATCTGATTTCATAAACAAGAACCTTTTTTAACATTTGAGTAAAAACTCTGAAACCAAGAGAGGATAAGTACAAAATATATTTAATACTAATCCTTTATATTATTTATGTACTGTTAAAACCCCATTGCCATGGTGACTGAAGCAAAACAATATCTGCCTGAGGATCTGGTAAAACTTGGATGCAAATATTTGGAAGCCACAAGGAATAATATAAAATATAAGATTTTAATATCTAAAAACATGAGTAACGATATGAAGGTGATTGCAGTGCTGTCTCTTTGCAGAAGTTTTTGCCACAGAAACTTTTCATCCAGGGCCCGAGATAGATTGTGAGTGGCGCAGTGAGTTGTGTGCCCCTTGTGAAATGGAAAATTGACACAAAAGTACAGTGCTTTGGACAAGTTTACAGCTCAGGCCGACCTGTGAGAGTTGGTTACCAGAAGAGCACATGGAAGAAGGTGTGTGTGTGTGGGGGGGGTGAATGACATGAGCTCCTGTGGGTATCCACCTGTCTGTTTACTAACTCTGTTTTGTTCAAAAGTGTCTTACACACCGGATCACAAAACACCCACCCATATAGACCTCGGTCCACAAAACAGAATCTTGACTATTAAATATGATGCAGAGAAACAGACAGACGCAGACACTCACAGACACAACAGGGATCTGCTGATCATAGCAGCCTCATCTATCTTCCCAGTATTTCTTATTATTTGGTCCGTGGGTCAGAGACCCTGCCGATTTCACGGGTCTCTGCTCCTTATCAAGATCAATTCCATTTAACTTCATAGGAGCAGAGGCCTCTTATTATATAATTGAATTTGGGTTGATAATGGGAGCTGAGCAGTTCCAGCACCTGTGGTCGGCTGAGACAAAGGGGTGGATCACCAGCTGCAGCTAACATGCGACACACCAGAGTGGAGAGGGACTCTGCCCTGGCCCTGAAACAAGGAAACCTGCTCTCTTAGAAGAAATGTTCTCAGACGCAGAGCATTCAATTTGCAGAAGCCCACATCATCTCCACATGTATAAAACCAACTTTGTCATTTGTGTCTCTCCACACGCAAAAAGTGTTTTTTACAAACTCCTTCCAAAGAGCAGATTTTCAAAACCTCTTCTGTCTATCTGTGTGTAGATGTAAAGTGGAGTGTTAGAGAAACAGTTGAGTCAGAGCTTACCTCGTTCCTACTGGGAACCTTGAGTGGTTCTGACAATAGAGGCCTGATGTGTGAGACTGCAGGATGCATGTGTCTGTGCAGGAGGAGTAAAGAGTTGGGATGATGCAAACAGGGAGCCATCGTCAGAACTGGCAGAAGGAAGCAATACTCCTTGTGAAATTTTAAACTTGTAACATAAGTCATTAACAGACGTTCATTATGCCAACTGATGGTGTGACTTTCTGTTGAAAATACAACGATCACAGTGAGAGGACTTTATTCACATGTTTTCTCTCCATCATGTCCTGGCCCCAGAGGACACAGCAGTCGTGCTGCTAATACAAATGAACTCTCTTTTTATTCCTCTGTGTTGAAGAACTCGAAGCCCCCACGAACAAGCCAACAAATTCAATTGAATTTGAAGTTTGAAAAACACTGTTGGCCCCTGTTTTAGTTAAAAAACTCCAGGTCTGCATTGCTGGTAGTGAATCCAAAAACAATTTAAACTCTCAGTATCAGTTCCACCTCATCGTTGTACAAAGAAAGGAAAATCCCTGCTTTTACATTTTACAATAGCTGTTAGTTCAGAGTTACGAATCAGCTTCCTGTTAACACCTACACACAAGTACAGTGTAAGTGTATGGACACAGGATATACATTATCAGGTGTGTTAGCATGAACAGGGAATATAGCTGATACTCATCTGAAACGTTAAACGAATTAGATGTAGCCTTAATTTGAGTATTTAATCCATAAATCAAATTATAGCTGGCTACAGATAAATAAATAAAAACAAATCATGAATAGTTTTTGTTGATCATTGAAACAGGTTTAACACATTGACTGCACCCGAGATGAAGTAGCCTGTTGGTTGTCTTCCTCGGGTGTGGTGAAATATTCCACATATCCACATATTCAAAAGAAACTTGAGTAGAACCTGATTTACCACATTACATTACATTACATTTCATTTAGCTGACGCTTTTATCCAAAGCGACTTACAATAAGTGCATTCAAACCCGAGGGTACATACCAAGGACGACAAGAATCAAGAAAATACAATTTCTTCAAATAAAGCAAAACTACAAAGTGCTATAAGTAAGTGCCATTTAAGTGCTACTAAAGTGTTAGTTTCAAAAAGTTGTTAGTGTTTTTTTTTTTTTTTTTATTCAAGGTAAAGTCGGAAGAGGGAGGGAGCAACGAGCTGATTGGCCGAAGCAGAGCGGAGGGAACGGGGTGGGGTGTAACGTTTGACCATGTCCTGGATGTAGACTGGACCGGATCCGTTCACAGCATGGTACGCAAGTACTAGTGTTTTGAACCGGATGCGAGCAGCCACTGGTAACCAGTGAAGGGAGCGGAGGAGAGGAGTAGTGTGAGTGAATTTAGGTTGGTTAAAAACCAGTCGAGCTGCTGCATTCTGGATGAGCTGCAAAGGTCGGATGGCAGTAGCAGGTAGACCTGCCAGGAGCGAGTTACAGTAATCTAGACGTGAGATGATCAAACCTAGAAAGTGATGAAACCATTTGTATGCACTATTAGACTGTTCAAGTTAAAGCCTAGAACCACCTGGAACACCTCACAAGAACCGTCTGGAATTCAGTCTTCATTTTAAGACCCCTTTTTATTATTTCATCGTCTCGTTTCTCACTTTTGCTCCTTTTCGACTTTGACTTTTGGAGCTTTTACTGAAGGTGGTGCCACTTGTCATCTGGATGAAGTGGGTCACGATTGTTGCTTTGGACATGCGGGTGTGTAACACATCACAGGTAAGAAAAGGTTCCCCACTCCCTTGAGGCTGTGGCAAAACTCCCTTTACACATTAAAATAGGTTTCCCACAGTCTTTCTCTGCATCTATTCCCTCCAATATTTCGCTCTGTCTCTCTCTCTCTCTCCGTTATAGACGCCAACTGGAAGAAAAACGGACAAACATTCATACAGCTACACACACATCATCCCCAGCTCTCCCCTCGCGGGTGCACCCTCAGGTATTCTGTTATTCACACTGAACATTACGAGCCATTCTCCGTGCATGATAATAGAGACATCTATCCATGACAATGAGACATCTTGAGTATCTGAGCGCTGGATTTCACTCTACACTGCATATATCGGAGTATTGTGTGCAAGGAAAGAGAATAAGCATATTTGAGAACAAAGGCACATGTCCATGCATTTGTGCCGGGCAACGTTAAGCGGAGAGGAAGACACTTGAGTGCTTACACAGTAGAATGAATGATTCATCATTATCATGAGGAGACTCGTAACTAATTGAACTTGAGAGAAGAGAGTCTGTCGAAACTTTTAAAAATATTTTTCAGGTAAAACTAAATTAAAAGCCATTGCCGAGTGTAGCCAGTTCCCTAATACAACAGTCAACTACATTATTAGCTTTGCCTATGCTGTATATTATGTTTGATACAGACTATTGATAAAGAATGCTGCAGGTCAAGGAAAAACTTTCGTAGTCATATTAATGAATGGCTGAGTCGACGATTCCTCTTCTTTTGATCAGAATTCCTACAAACCTATTAAATATTAGAGGTCTGGCTATGGAAAATATCAATGACCTATACTATTATTCCATCACATCGGAAATACTGCAAATCAGATTTACTTAGTGAACCTGGACAGGAACCATTGAACTTTAGAAAATGATCTTTTAAGCACAAATTTTTGCTTGCTCTCTCTTTACATTTATTTCTCAAGCCAGTGGAATCACACTTAGCTGCTTAAACAAACGCATTAAACACCATTCCTCAGTAAAAATGCAATGCTTCATTAATTTCAACCAGGAACTTGTCTTGTCACGTTCCTCCCTACAGGAGGGCGGGGTCACAGCAGCGCACATGAAGATGGCAGGGATTTAGTGTTGCTCAAGGACACTTCAGAAACTTCATGTGGAAATCCTGCTGCCTAACACAAATTTGTCAGGCTTAATCACTGGCTTCAGAGTGGTCTGAGTGTGAATGTGTGTGTGTGTTTGTGTGTGTGTGCAGATTTGTTATCTGTCTTGAATTAGTGTTTTAATATAATTATTATTATTTAGCAATAATTTTATATCACATGACTCATACAGGCCTAAACACAGGAAGTGTTCTCAGCAAGACTTTAAATGTGAAAAAGGAGGATTAAAGGTCTTGAGCTTGGTAAAAGTCACTGGTAAATGCAAATGCTTTGGCTGGATTTGGTGTGGAGGTGTGAACAAGGGCCTTGGGCCTGGTGCAAACCGATAGATCATCTGGTGGTGCAGAGTTGTAGAGTAGTGCAGCATATATGGTAGATGGTACAAAGATTTAATTTATACATTACATTACTTTACCCATTCACACAGCACTTTTATCTATCACACTGTCTTCATAGCCATCGGGGCAATTTGAGGCTCTGTTTCTTGATGGGGATTTAACCACCAACCTTCTGGTTAATGGACAACCCTCTCTGCCTCCTGAGCCCACATTCACCCACATATGAGAAAATGATGGTGGGAATTTGCTTTTCGAGGGCGGCAGGAGACACAGCTGTGCAGCAGCTTGTCCTGTTTTTATTTGAGCTATAACTTATTTAACTTTATTCACACCACTTTATTTATCCCTTCAGGGCAATTTAGTTTTGCAGTCTACCGATCAAAAAAACTAACAACAACTTTTAAGTAAGCAAGTTTTCAGTTAATGCACAGCCATAATAAAGCTGGTTTAAGGCATAAATTACACAATTGTAAAATGTCTCAATTAGTAAAACAGACAGGTTAAAACAGATAACAGATACACATTCACTCATTAACACAGATCTAATAAAAATACGGCAGATTTCTGGTTTGGACTGTGGAGGTAAACTGCGCTGGGAGTATAGCAGAGGGATGTGACATCATAAAGGTACATAAATCCTAACTCCAAAAATGTAATATACAGTTGCTGAATATGGAGCTGTGTGAATTTCCCTATGGATTGAGCATTTTGACATTTACACAGTATGTATATATAACACTCGCTTTACGACATGCAATATGGGAAGAACAAAAATCCAGATAGTATTTTTGAAAGCACGGATACGTCTCCCTCTCTACTATACATGAGCAGTTTATTTATAATAATGGAAATAATTGTACATGAATTTACAAATTAGTATTCAATCCTTCAGGGAGTATAAGGTCAGAAGCCCCTGCTCTCAATTTATAAAGGTCTGTTTTGTCGGAGGGGCCCTTAATCCCTCCAACATGATTAATTTTGATTGCCTGATCTACTGTATCTATTTGTCCACATACTTTATGTTTGCATACGAATATGTTAACTTGTCCTCTGGTGCTTTGCACGGCTTTGTGAGACAACAGCATGGGCAGCGAACAAGAGAGAGGAATCAGTGAAGGTTGGGTAGTTAATGGAGGATGACCTGAGGACAGACCTATCATCAGGGGAGAGGAAACAAAGAGAGAAAGAAAAGAGAAGTCTGAGGACGGAGTGCGTGTCTCAGTTATATCTACAGCCTTGTAAAGAAACCAAGACATGCTGTTTAGTATGAAAAAGCAAGGATACATTATGCAAACTCTCCTTTTCAGTGGTGCAACATTGTGTAAATGTCCGTGCATATGTGCGTCTGTGTAAAAGTGTGTGTGTGTGTGTGTGTGTGTGTGTGTGAGCGTGTCTCAAGGAGCAGCTCTGCGCGTCCTGGCATATATAGAAAGTGGAAATCACAGCTTAAGTATGTATGGCTCCTCCTGTGGGAGTCCCTGTTTAATTTTGCATGCCTGCAGAGAGTGTCATAACACATTCACATCACACAGCTCAACAAGCTGGTAAGGTCAGGCTGGAGAAGAAAACTGCTTCTGTGCATCTGCCAGTTTCCCTGAATTCATGCACAGTTGCTCCATACATCAGCATGTGTGCGTTTGTGGCCATTTATTTGCTCTCATGCGTACATGTTTGCCTACTTGCTCATGTGTATGCCTGTTTATGTTTATTCATGTACAAACACTTGTGCGTCTCCATCGTAAAAAGCCATTCCACCATTAACGCTGATCAGCCCACTTAACCTTAATGAGCTCTTCATCTATATATCGTGAAGAGATAATAGAGAAACCAAAAACGACATTTTAAAGGCTGCGTAAGTCCAACCAAAAGCCAAATCCACTTTCAATTTCCACTTTTAGTTTTTTGGAGAAACAGTTGTTAGTCCTCGCTCTGAGATGTGAGAGCTTATTGATTTATTGTGACGCTGCAAAAGGCATGAATGGAAGCATACCAGCAATTATTGGAGCAAATCAGACGTTTAGTTTGACATTTGATGGAACAAGAAAGTATTAAGGTTTCAATATAGATTCCCGAAAAAGCATGAAAGTATTAAAGAAAAACAACCTCGGCATCTTAAAAACATGCATCAGTGTTGTATATTGTAATAATAAAACCACATTTCTACCTTGCTAAGAAAACTCAGTCTTTCATGGGTCTAAAAGTAGAAAATTTTCACATACATTCCAGTATTTTTACCCACATGAGGAGACACTTCATACATAATTGCCACCTATGTGCTCCCTTTGTTTTGCTGCTTTTGGAAAGTGCTTAAAATGTTGATGTGGCACTGGACAGCCAGATGTCGATGAATAGATTCAACTCATTCAATTCATGTCTTTGTCTACACTCATGTATGTCAAGCTGTTCGGCAAAGATAAAGAGTGTGCAAAGCCACAAACTACACACACACACACACACACACACACACACACACACATACACACACACAAACACACTCACAGGCACACTTGAGATTGCAAAGCCTACACACTTTGAGACAAAACACAGAGCAGTAAGATGCACACTGTTAGCACTTAGCACATCACTTTAACACTCCAACACAGGCTTTGTTTAATTCATTAACTCTTCTATGTGACATGACCATCTCTGCAACCACCACCACATACACATACACACACACACACACACACACACACACACACACACACACACGCGCACACACACGCACATACATGCATTCACTCACAGGACAGAATGAGGCCAGTCAACTCCAAAGGACTGCCAGACGATGATTAACATGTTTTATTCGCCACTCCCTTCAGCCCCCATTCTGCTCTCGCGATTTCTGACAGCCCTTTGCTCATATTGTCATCCACATCGATAATATGGGAGACAATGAGGTCTTCTCTTCCCTTCCCGTCCTGTCCCCCCTCTGATTGTCCGTGGGTTTGTGTCATGTTTTGTCGTGCCGCCAACCCGTTTTCTAACTGGCTCTAAAAAGTCCACAAGGGAGTCTAGCAGTTCTGTTCTCCATCTCCATTGCCTCCCACTATTCCCTGCTCCCGCAAAATGAAAAGGTCGAGACCTGTGTTTGCTCGGCCCAAGAGCCACAGGGTGATGCACGTGTGCACAAACACACACACACAAACAAGTGCGAACAAAACACACACTCCCCTGTAAACACTCTTTTACTCTGGAGTGTTTTCCTGAAGGAAAGAACTAATTTGCTCTTGCGGAGAGTTCAGAGGAGGCACAGGGGGTTTATTTGTCTATTTGTGGGTGTGTGTGTGTGTCTGTGTGTCTGTGTGTTTGTGTGTTTGTGTGCAGAGTTGACAGAATACAAATACTTGTTCAAAATGGTGTGATTATTGCCCTTGACATGTTAAAGGTTGTTTAGGGATTGGCAGCTTGACTCTTTATTTCTTTCTCCTCTCATTCTTATTCTGCACATGCTTTGCAGACTGTAATAACATTTCAGTCACATGTCGCTGTGCACGAGGCCCCAGGGATTAGTTTGAACATGCATTTGGACCCAAACAAACATTACTCTATGTGTGGAGAAGAACAGGAAATAAACCAAATTAAATAAAAAGAAGATTGATCATAAACTTCTTGGTTTCCGTGTGCTAGAGACAGACCAAGGTGAACTTTACCAAATACCATCAGAGAGAGGGCAATTGGTCAGTTAGAAAGAGCCAATAGCAATGAGCACTACATTAAGTGGTATGTTTAAGGTCCAATAATTTCCTGTGTTGTAAAAGATGGCTGTAAAACTGCAAAGTTCATTCTTTGGGGCAAAAGACAAAAGGTTCCTTATCCCTGCGATACCTTTGCAAGACCCTGAGATCTCGAATGCTTAATTCTAAGTCATTTTCAAATTGACACAAGGTCAATAGTCCCATCCTGTCGCCTGTGAGGCCATTTGGATTAGCTTATAAATTGATTATCCCAATCGAATCTTCTTCTACATCCACGAAAATCCCTCCCTCGAACTAAATATGGTGAGAGTCTTGAGCCTATATATAATGAACATCTTCTGCCCCTCCCATTCCTCCACAGGACCACTGACCCTGTGACTGAGAGGATGGCGCGATATTATTATCAGTCTTAGAGACAACTTCACGGGAGACAAGAGAGTCTATTAGGTAAAGAGGACGTGGAGAGAAAGGAATCAAATGTGACAAGAGCCACGGCTGCGGCTAGACATGCGCCGTTGAAATGAATCTCCCAGGTGCCACATCCGCTACACGTATACTTGTTTTCGAACAAACACGCTGTAAAGATAACATGCACAGACACACAATGGCCCTGACAGGGCAGAGCGGTAGCTCTGCCTTTTAGGGCAGGAGAGTCAATTAATCTCACATAAGTGCAAGGAGATCGAGGGAGAGGAGAGAGCCCTCATGTCACGCTTATTTCTGCGCGAACGCCTGATGCGTACATGAACGGAAATTAACAACAGCATTTCATATCCAATCAAACCACATTAGAACGCGCCACACTGCCGCAGATTGTTTGAGTTGGGTGTTTTTTTTTCATCCTCCGTTATCACAGGCAAACACACATGCATATAGCAACACGGAGATAGTCGCGCGAACCCGTGCATCTTCAAAGCCTTCCCCGTCATTTCACAGGTCAGAGTGGATTATTTAGAATCACTTTGTCTCTCGTCATGGTGTACGAAACCTACATATCAGCACAAGCGTGAGGTTAGCTCTTCAAAAACAAACACACATACACACACACAAGATATCTCAAAGGCATAAAGGCACGTTATTAAATTAGATGGGGAAACATGCGCCCAGTGCCTCAAAGACAAGAGCCTTTCTCTTTTCACCTAATCCCAACAAAGGGATGCTTACGCCTTTGTTCTACGCTCCCTCTCCTCTCAATTCGGACAAGGAACGAGGGATCCAGGGAAGGGAGGAGTGCCTGCCAAGTCCAGTAGCGAAGAAAAATCTCTCCCTTTCTTTGTTTGTTTGTTTTTCTGCGGAGTTAATCTCGGCGCTGGTGATTAGCGGGTGGTACAGTACACGTTTGTCTTCTCTGAAAGAGAGGGAGAAAAACAAAAAATAACTTCTTCCAATCTCCAACCATCTCCGGAGAGATAGGCCGAAACAGGCAAGCACACTCGCGAACGCACACATTTAGTGCCAGGAAGAATAGATAAAAGCATGAACAAAGTGTTCCACCTTCAGGATGTCCATCACCTCAAACAGCGAAGGATTACTATTTCTAATCTGTTTACATGTTTCAACACCTCGATTATAAGGCTTAGTCAGCAGGAAACACAACAGCTATGGAGCCACACAGTCTCGTGAAAAGGACAGCTCCAAACTTTTGCCACAGGAACGTGTGAGAAAAAACGTGTGAGTTGGAGGAGATATTCATTCATCACGGTGATACTTTTCAGAGTGTTGACGCTGAACAAAAACACAAAGAGCAGCAGAACCAGGATGCGAGCAAGAAGTGGAAGAAGAGATGAGCAGGGGATTTTCAAGAATTAATGAAGGCTGGTTATAAACACTGTTTAAGACGTGGGGGAAAACAAACCACCAGAATTGGAGTAAACTCCCTTACCCGTCCTCATCATTATTCATATCAGATTCTGTTACAGAGAAGCAGAATTTAAATGGGACATGTTTGTTGGACATAGCTTTATTTAGCTAGGATGTCCTGTGTGTGACCTTATAATCCAAAGCATTAAGCAAACAATCTGGTTGCCAGTGCTGTCCATTGTTTCTCAGGCACTGGTTGGTGGACAGAGCAAGAATAAATAATCACTAAGCCACTGACTTGGAGTCAGTGATGATTTTATGTTACTTTTAGGAATCATTAACCTGAGCCTTGTAATTGCCATGCTCACTGCTTCATGTTGATACTTCACTCAGATTCAAATTTAAGCTCATAAACTTTTCAAAATTGAGATAGAACTGTTGGGTGTGAATGCAATCTAACCTTAATTAATGATGTCATTCCAAATGGCCTAAAAATCACAAAACAGATATAACGGAATAAAAGTAAATATATATTTATATATACATCGTGCAGTTGCTGCTTTTTACATCAGTGCTCGACTTTGTACTCAGGTTTTCCGCTCTGCCTTGTGTTTTGCTTTTGAGAATGAAATTGTGCTTTACAGACCTTTCATAGCTGACAAATGTTGGTGATGGTCGTTCAACCAAAAGAATGACCCGCACTGCTTTTGTCTCTAACTGTGAAAAACGTACTTTTCCTTGAAGTGTTTACACTGCATTTTGTCTTCCCTTCTTGTTGTCACCATCAAGCGGCATGCACAAGACTGAAGATTGCTCCGCAGCCTTGAACAAAATAAGACAAAGAGTGGAAATAGCACCGTTCTATCTTATCTATGTGGCCTATCTCATTGTGAAGAGCAGCCGGCGTGCATGTGTGTGTGCGTCTACGTGGCCACGCACGATATACTCCAGAGTCCGCCTGGGTTACTGCTGCATGGTCCTCTTTACTGTCTGATAGGATCAAACGTCTCAAGGGGGACCAGACATGGCTGCCTCTGATTGGTTACTGGCTCTAGAGGGTTCAGCTGTGGAGGAAACTACTTCGGCCCCAGTCTCACACATCCCATCCCTGGTGAGAGTGGTATCTGGAGGATCAGGAGTGTGAAAATAGCTCTGACTTGGTGCACACTTGTCCCTTTGTTATCTGTCGAGCAGACATCTGGCCCGGGAGCTGACGTCAGAGTGGTAAAATAAAAACTCTCAGGGTGTTTCAGCACGGTGCAACTCAAAGGCAAGCCTTCATGTAATCTATGGCTTTGGTCTGCTATGTGGATTTCATTTTTCATTTTTCTGCTTTACTTGTATCACTTTGTTAAAGTTATCCAAGTATTCTTTTTTCAATTGTCTGTTTTGACAAAAAAACAAAGGTCGGGCAGAAAGCAGGAAGCAGCCACCTGCGTGGTCTCTTGTGTGGCACAGGAAATCTAGTGACTTTTTTAATAAAACAATGCAGAGGTGATCAGTGTGCTCCCTTTATTCTTCTTAATAAGCTATAACTTTATTCATTAAATTAACGATGATTATAGCAATAAAGACTGACAGCATGACCCTATACTGTCTGGACACAGAGGTCGCTGCTGAAAAGTGAGCTTCATTTCTCGCTGGCACATGAGGATGTGTGTTCATGCGCGACACTGTGATCTTTTCTGAGCTGTAGCCCTTCAAATGTAATGAACATTTGTCGTGCACAAAGGCCCAGAACAGCCCGGGAAGTAGCTGGAGAGTCAAATCACAGGCAGACTAAAAGATGCACTGCCCAGTTAGGTTAGTGAACACAGACACAAACGAGATGAATGCACGTTCAGCTTAACGTTTCAGTTATTTGCTGACATCAAACATGGAGGGGAACCCTATGAAACTCTGGTGTACGTTGTTGGACCGTTACGATGTCACGCTCGATAGTGTATCATCCGAAGTCAGGGAAATCCATTTAGATCCGGCAGGTTAGCCAACGGTAGCCAGGCTCAGACCTCCACTCGTATTTACGACTGCGGATAATGCGTCCAACCTGTAGGGGGAGCCAAAGTATAGCAGAGAGCTAATCTTCCATCGTTTCCCTTTAATGAATTGAGGAGAGAATCAACCATGGATTAAGCTCCTTGCAAATCTGGATTTGGTGTAGACGTATTCACGTAATCAAGGAGACATTTATCCAGGAGAACTAAGCAATGACAGGAAGAACCCAGTCAGTCACCTGACTCCTCTGGCTGTCCTTTGGCTGCTTAAGGGAGCAAAGAGCAACACAATCACACAGCTATTCAAAGAATTCACAGATGCTGACACAATAATGCACAAATTCAGAAACAGCTACTCTCACATACACACACACAAACACACACACATCACACACTTGGAGCAGTATGAAGGCCCGCAGTCAGATACACTTCAAAGACCGCAGTGCTTGATTGGGCCACCAGAGGTTTGGGGGTAACAACGGGACAAAGCGGCTCCGCAGAGAACGATCTGCTCACGCTCTCTGCTTCACTCATTACACTCACCATGTTCAGATCACTTTGAGGCCTCAGCAACAAATAACAAATATGAAAAATATTTTTTTTTTATGTGATTAATTTAATCAGCATTATTTCTCTCCCAGTTTCAGCACTAGTGTTCAGTTTAAAATGTAAGGATTTAGGGCAAAATACTTATATAACATTATAACATGTTTTGATTGCTGACATGAAACTCGTTAACGTAGGAGCTGTTGTGTTTTCATTACCTGACCATGAGCCCTTTATATCTGCTGATGGACTGTGCATCTGTTTAGCTGTATAAACGCTCTTTGTCAACCCTTTTTTTTTTCCATCAGCATCCAAACGTCCCCACAGACTCGACACACTGGGGGTCGGTTATGGTTTTTTCCATTTCTCTCGACGAGTGTGACATCCCTTATCTACTTTGCATGACATTACCCATGATACTTGTCAGCGGTGACACATAACAGCTGTGTGTGTGTGTGTGTGTGTGTGTGTGTGTGTGTTTATCTCACACAGACCGTGATCTGACAGACATTCAGCTAGAATGGACCACCCTAAAGGACACTATTCTTTTACATTATTTTATTTCATCACAGAAAAATGAATTGCTTCCTTGAGTTTCTTTTTTTTAATCAGTCCGAGTTGCTTTTTTCTGTTTATGAATCGCCTCCCAGGCCGGATCAAATTGTCTTGTTGGCTGCATACGGCCCCGAAGGTTCCACACCCCTGCTCTCCTCATGGTGCTTGATGTCCTTCGAGGTGAAAACGAGGTCAAAGAAATGTGAGTGAGCTAAACATTCCTTGAGTCATTTTGATCTGGGACCTCATTAAAACAGTGATTAATCACTCACAGTCACCCTGACCCCTCACTGTCATCAGGACTTTATGTCAGCCTCTCCAAATGTCCATCTGATTTAATGAAAGGTAACATTTGTGTGTGTGTGTGTGTGTGGACTCACTGATAAATTAGCGTGATGCCTCATGACTACTTCTGTCTGTTAGTGACAGATGAAGAGACACTCACATGACTGATTCAATTTGAGCCCAGAATTTTGGGTGTGTATCGTTAAGTAATAGATTTTGATTTAAAAAGACACGGTCTGAAATTGTATTAGTAGTGTTTTGTGACATACTGTGTAAACTAGCTGAAATCATATGAACTGAAGTCGTTAGCTAAGGTTTGGTAGTAGGGCCAAGGCTCTGATCCCCTGTCAACAGGACTATGCCCTATCTAACCCATCATGCTCTGTTTGTCAAAATTGTATCCACTCACCCTTTCCCTTTACTTCATCCATTCATCTCTACTTCTGCTCATCCCTAAATGCGTCCTATCTTCCCTCTTTCCCTCATCCATTCATCCTTCTCCGTCATTCCTTCATCCTTCTACCTCATCCCTGTTGCTCATCCAGAGCCACATCCCTTCTAATTCAGTTGTGTACCTACATCTTGCATGTCTCTTTCTACTAACTGGGAACCAACAAAAGGTTTGGGTGGAATGATGCCTGAGATGGAACCATCAGTCTCCCTCTGCTTGGTCACCAGTGCGTCCTCCCAGACCAGCCACATCTTGACCTCAATCCCTTTCCTCAATGTCCATCCATTTTCCTCAACATCCAATAAATTGATTTCCGTTTAAACCCTCAAATTACAAATTGTTGTGACCTAAATGTATATGATGTATAAGTGTAGAGTTAATTATACTGATGTTCCATTAACAAATATTTGCTGTTTAAAGGTAAAAGGCCAGAAGACATTAACTGAGAGTGAAAAAAGGTTGAGAAAAAACAGAGGTCAGTTGACTGACCCTTTTTTCAATTCATATCTGCACAACAAATGGAACCAAACACTGCTCCCTGCTAACATTGTTCATATACTATTGATTTCCATTCAGCACACATTTTCTGTGCCAAGTGTGGAAACTGATCGAAAACATTAGGAGAAAACATTTCGGAGGAACATTTAATATGGATGCTATGCCAGAAACTCTGCAGAAAGATTCAATACTGGCAGCAAACAAGTTTCTATTATTTATCCCAAGTCAAAATAGTTGCACATGAATGTAATTTGTAGCAGGAAATGTTGTCTACACTGCTGCAGATACATTGGACTCTTCGTGATTGGTGTTTTGAAACTTGCATCTTGTCAGTCGGCTCATTGGTTCGGAACAAGCTGGGATAGTTTCTCCATTTGGGGAGAGGATTCTAATATCTAGCTGGGTAGGGGAAGAAAAGGCCAAGGCAGGGTTCTACCGATGACTCAATTCTGTCAAAAAGAAAGATGATGTGTACCGAGCAGAACCTAGGTCTCCTGCGGGTGAGGGTGTAAACATGCACACACTCAATCCTAAATTTGTCAAGGTGGTGCCAAATCTGATGTGCATGTATTGTTCATCTACCCGGCAAACATTTCAATTTACATTCTTGCTGTTGTTACCCAAATCCCGCTAACTTGAAATGTTGCGGAGGGTAATGTACTTTTACTTAAGGTTAACTCCTCTCAATGTTGAGCTTAACTAACTGCGATGGCAAGGTAAAAACAAGCTACCATGGAAAAAAGAAAAGACAAAAGTTACAGTGTTGCTTTGGTTGGAGCCCAACTGCTTGTCTGCATTAAGGGAGCAAACAACTGAAAGGGGAAATTACAGAAAATTACAGGGAGTGTTCAAAAATCCATTTGTGGTCGAGGCCAAATGGGAAGAAACGTATACAGAAGCTGCGCAATCTAAAGAACAGAGGAGATACAATGAGATGCCGCTGGAGAAAACATATTTTAGGCAGACAACATAATTAGAGCTGCAAGGCTCGAATGGCTGGTGGAATTTTCTTCAGCAAAAATCCTGCACAAAAAGAGCTCCTCTATTGTGTGTTTAGAGCAAAGTCATCCAATCCTACTCTTATTGAACCATTACACACACACACACTCACAAAAGAAAATTTTGCGCTTTGTTTTCAATGTTTGTGCAGGATGGGATTGTTTATTGATTAGTTGATTCAATTATTTCGTCCCACATCAAACATAAACAGGCAAGGGTTGTGTTGGGGATTCACGTGTTGGGTAAAATGTATTTTCTTCTATCTCATAATAGTTGCAAACAGTATCTGTTTGTTTGGTTTGTGTATGTGTTTGCTATACCGTCCACCACTGGCTTCCTCTCAGGACCCCTCTGCCTCAGCGGCTCCTATATGCTCTCTTTAAAGGGACCACATCCCCGCAACATTCATGATTAAGTATCCACTTTTCCGCCCAACACTGCGGCAGCTCTGCTTCCCCTTCATCCGACTGGCACGGTTCTCTGTATACAGTGTAATCCCCGCAGGCAGAGGTTCATGCTCCCTCTCTCACCTTCGTATGTAATCATCACAGGCATATGTCAGCCGACGCATGTTCTTTTCACTGGTGTTATTTGTTGATGTTATTAACTCCGCGAGAATTGTTCAAAATTACTGCGAGAGCGGATGCGCCTGCACTGCTGTGTATGCATTACAATGAGCGTACATCTGTGCCGATCTGCCTATATATATATATATATAAGTGTGTGTGTGTATGTGTGTGTGTGTGTGTGTCTACCTTCCGCCTTGCCTGCATGGGTACTTGGGCTGTGAAGTTTTTAATGGGTCCAATATCTCCCTGCATGTTTATTAGCTAATTATGAAAAATAGTGAAACTATATTTCACCCGAAGCAACCCCCACTGTCACAGCTTCGGCCGAGTCATATTGGCATACAAATACCAGCGTTCTGTTTTCTAATCTAAAAGTTAAGTAAAAAAATGATGCTCTGACTCCGGCAAACAATTTAAATTCAGCCCAGACTAGACCAAAAAGTATTTCTTGTCGTTTCTTTATTTCTTTACTTCTAAGTTTATGGTAGTTGCCTTCTCCTCTTTGCTTTCTCTCTCTCACAATCAGTCCGCTCAATTTACACTGCGATAGTCTGCAGGGTTGAAGCACCCAAGCTGTCACAATGGATTTGTGTCCCCTAAACAAGATTAACTACTGCTATTTGTATCCCCATATCTGTGAAAGAGTAATCAACGCAGGTGGTTTGGCTTGCTAATTTTCACCATGGTAACCACTTACAAAAGCCCATCACAGCAAATAGCTTGGCTTTTTGACAACACTTGTATTGAATGTGTGACTTGCGCACATGCAAGTGTGTGTCCCGTACACCTGACTCAGATTACAATTTATCCAGAATAATTCCCCCCCGGTTTGCTCCCCGAGACAACGAGGGGGACGAAGTCAGTGCTCATGTTTAGCAGAGTAATACCTGCGGTTTATAGAGAGTATTTCCAATTCTTGGACTTCCTGCAGACAGGATTAGTGCAACAGTGGTATGAATATCATAGACTGTTCATAAAGACAGACAAGGTCCCACAAAAAGTGTCAATGCATCTCAATGGCCTCCTCCGTGCAACATGGACCAAAATAAATGTATTCAATAAAACCTTCTCAAGCACTATCATTTTAGGTAGTTGTTATCACACTGGCATATGTCTAAGAGCAAATTTGTCAAGGTATTTTGTTTTAATTTAATAAAAATGACATAAAATCTCATCATTCACAGCTGACATTGTCTTGTCGTTGTTCGAGCTTGTTTGTGTTCTTTTCTGGAATATTTTGGTGAAGTGGAGACGTGTTGTCCATCTTTTATTATAATCACTGGTTCTTATTTTCATGAAATTCGACCTTGAATAAATATGTTTTAAGAATAGACGTTTATTAATTTATTTTAAATGTATTCAATCCATTCTGAACCCACAGTAGAAAGTGGCAACAAATAAAGGTATGACAAAGAGAATATTATTTTTTGAATGCTTCTTTTTGTTGTCTGAACTTAGCCTGGCATCATGATGTTATGGTACCATCATGTAATTTTGTTTGTTTAGAGATTGGTAGAAAAGGCCAAGGTGGAAAGCATGAAATCAAATAAAGAAATTCATATAGAAAAAAAAAGGAGAATATTTGAACTATGACACCAGTGAAGTGAAATTGAAGCTGTGAACGTAGCTCTCTGTATGTGTTTGTTTGTGTGTGTGAGAGAGAGAGAGAGAGATAGTAAAAACAAACATGGCATATAGCTCCTTCTTTAAATGTAATTTATATAACATATTCATTATCTGAAAGTGTTGCATCGTTGTGATTTTGTGCTCTTTGTGTCTTTTTTGCGTGAGTTCCCGTACGTTGTCTCCATGAGCAGATAATCAGTGCAATGTCTGGTGTGTGTGTGTGTGTGTGTGTGTGTGATGCAACCAGACTTTAAATCTGTGAGGATTTAAAACCCTTGTAAATTGGACCAATTGAATTAAAGGTACACGTCTGGAGGAATCCAAACATTCATTACCCCTCTGAAGTGTTAGAGATGGTACAAGTACAAGGTCTTTGATAAGATAAGTAAGAAACTTTGAGGTGCTAGTCCTTTTATTATCTGTTTGCCTTCTGGTGGTCACTTGTGTCAGACACTTCACTCATTTTACACGTCCAATTATACACAATACTCTGCACTTTTACTGCCTTTTTTTGCACTTCTGGTTAGATGCTAAACTGCATTTCATTGTATATGTACTTGTACTGTGCAATGACAATAAATTTGAATCTAATCTAGTCTAATATACACAGTCTATGGAGGGATCCGTTATAGTTACTAGATGGATTTGAATCACATCCTTCAGCAGAAAGGCTGCGGTCGACATGATGATGCAGATGAAGTGAAGAAAAGTCGGTTAACGAATATGACGCTTATTACACTGCTATACATATATAAGTAAAATGCCAATAAAGTTGCCTTGTTCAGTCCTAATATTATATTTATATTATATTATATTTTAAACTGTCAGCATCCAAGTGTGCAACCAGAAGTGTAACTAACATAAAGAATGTAAATGGCACTGTGCTTGTCCTGCAGTCACGTATTTAACCATTAACTTATACTTTCAGGATCAGAATCAGAAAGTATTTATTTCCAAGTAGGTTTACACCTACAAAGAATTTGCTCTGGTTATTGGTGCATAAAATGGACATAGAAACATAAAAACACAAAAACACAATAAATACAACACACATAAGAAAAGCAATAAAAAGAAACAATATATATTTAGTCACTATTTACTTATTATTTGCTCCCTTTTTCTAATATTTATACAAAATAACATTTATTTAGACATAAACATATCTAAATAAATTATATATAATAGATAAAAGATATTAAAAGTGAAGTAAAAAGTGAAATGCAAGATGCAAGACAGTGAACAGTGTTTTATCTGAACATTTATAAAACACATTTGTTTAACAGTGAGTCAATTTGATCACAGATTTCAAAGCCCTTGCAGGTAAACTGAACAAGTTTTAGACTGGGGTGAAAGTGGAGACTGTTATTACCGTAGTGAGAGAGAGAGAGAGAGAGAGAGAGTGATTGAGTGAGAGAGAGAGAGAGAGAAAGAGAGAGACTCCTATGGGTTTGCTCTCTGAAAACTCTCCATCTGATCAATGTGCCATCTTCTGTGTGCTAAAAGCCCAGAATATGAGCTTGATTTCCTATGATGTGGCTCCACTGCCAACATTTCCTGAAAGGCTGTTTGCAGTTCATCCATCGTTGACTTTGTGTCTCAATGGGTCAAGATAAATGTAGTCATTCTGAAATCCTTTTCTGGGAACGGTATAGTTTGCTAGCGGATAAATTAGACGTCTCAATCTGCGGGAAATGGCTGTTTTTGTACCAAGATCTACCGAAACCACTCTGGAGTTTGTCTGAACTCTGTGAGTGTTTGGCTATAAATGGTAAGATACACACTGCACACCTCTGAAAGCCACAGATTACTGATTTCAGGGGTCATCTGATAGGTTTTTTCAAATGGTATCATATTAATTGCAAATATACGAAAGTAATTTTTCAATCTGACCTGTTTAGGCTGGAATGGTAGGTGTCATTGGCTTTTCAGTGGGATTATTGACTTCTGTTTGTGTAGTTGCTCTGTAGGTGAACAGATATTTTACCCCATGAACACTTTCATCACATACTGCATAAGCATGCATACGCACACATACACGCACAAGGAAATACAACCAAACACAATATTCACCAACACACAAATTGACGAGGATTATAAGTAAACCCAGGGAAGATACGGTGAGAGTGCAGTTAGAAGATGGAAGGAGAGGTAGGAATACCATATCTAAAGAAAAGGAAGTGCACTATATTGAAAAAAGAAAATACATCTTTGTTTCAACTTTGCTTTCTTCTGCATACTGCCAACTTCCAATTATCCACTTCTATACAACCCTCCACCACTTGGAATTTTCTGTTTCTAACACAAACCCCTTTGCTTTCTTTCTTCCTTTCTTCCTTTCTTTCTTTTTTTTGCATATTTGTTTTTAGATTACATTTTTTTTCTCCTCAAATCTTTGACAATAGATAAACACATTTACACTAGCTGGCCAATTCAGTAAGCAAACAAACATAGTCATATACAGTAACTGCAAGGGAGTACTCAATGCTGGAATGGAAATGGCAATTGTGTGTTTGCTCCCTAGGGGAACGTTGGTTCTCATAATCCAGACCAGAAAGAGTGCCCTGAGAAAATGTCTGTTATAATTTGGTACTATATAAATAAACCTGATTTGAATAATGACACATACGCTTTAAGCAAGATTAGATCTTGTATCCAGTTCATAAATTAAGTTAATGTCGCAGACAATAGACCCAAGCATGTCCAAAAGAGTTGGTCCTATAAGTGTACAATGAGATCTTAAAACAAGAAATCCACACACTTATTGAAGCATTGATTTCAACCATTGATTGATAGAAATCATCCAACCTCTTTACTGCGTAATCTACTCCAGCCAAATCTTTATACCAGGTTAAATAACTGGATTTATCCTGGAACTACACGAACAGTTCCAGTATAGAACAGAAGAGACGTTTTGGAGAGGGTTCAGCAGGTGCTTGTGTCGAGTCCTGACTAGATTAGTTTCGGTGTTACATATAAGTCAGAGGTTTTCAGGCTTCAAAGTTATTCATTCATTGCATCTATGGGCAGCCCTTTTACTCTGTGGAAAAGAGTCATTTAATAAGTGACCCTACGACCTCTATTTGGAAATTAGATGTTCATCATATTGCGCAGTGATTATAAATTGTGTTCTGAAACTAAAATAGAAGTCTTCAAACTACAAAAACTGCTTTTTTTTTAGTTTTAGAAAAGCATTGCCAGAGTCTCTCTTTTGGAAGGTCCCTTTCCTGTTTAGCATGCATGTCTTCCACTGAGAGACTCAACTGTGGCTATTTAATTCTGCAGCATGATGATGCAGTTTGAGTTGCTTTATTGTCTTTTCTTCATCCGTTAAACCCCAAATGCTGCTGCTACATATATCCACCGGCAAAATGAACGCTTTCATTTACAATGGTGATCCATTGTGCCAAACCAACGTGCGATAAAGGTCACAGACCGTTTCTCACTGACAGGTGTATGTTGCCTGGAAGCTAAGCTGCTTGTCTCATGGCTTCACCTCAACTGAACCAAGAGAGGGTTCAGTCCATTGTGAAGTCTGGTCCCAGCATACCCCTGTCACTCCGCTCTAATCATAGAACCAGGATATCTACAGTTAATCCTTTCTGGCCCTCCAGAGTTTACTTTGGTGCTCTGCTCCCTTAGTATTCTGATAGTACACACAAGTAATGTCAAAGATAGCATGAGAAAATTATTCTTTCTTGTAAAAACTGCTAAATCTGAGCTAAAAAAGGCCACGATGGAAAAACCAGTGAGCAATTAGTCATCATAGGTTTTTAGGCATCATTTTAGCGATAAGGAGGGGGGTTAGAAGAAGCTCCTTTAACTTGGCCACACGACACCGCCTCATATTTTTCAGCTGTTTTACTCTAACTGTGATACTCCATCTGCACGTCTTCTTTTCATTCAGCAGGATTTTGGATACGTAACAATGCAGAAAATAGAGCAACTGAGGAGAGGGGAGTGCACAGAACAGACATTGTTTTCTTCCCCTGCCTTTTGGGGTTGTGTCACTCCGCCGAACTTCTCACCAAACACGGCTTTGATAGGAGAGAGTTACGGAGGTAGCGAGAATGAAATTAGAAAACCCTGGCAAAATAAGACTCCTCTAAGTACGCTTTACTATTTTTAAAGCTTGTTACAGAAATCCATCCTTCCACACCCATCGTTTTCTTTTTTTCAGAGACTGTAGATTGATTACCTGATGAGAGACAGAGCGGGAGGAAAGAGCAATCCAATTAGGAAGAGTGAAGTGCCTCTAAAAACTCAACCCAGTGCCACAGCCAGTCAACTTTTAGAATTTGAAATGACTTCCGTGGCTGGTGGCTCGCTGCTTATTAAGTGTTAGCAGAGGGAAATGAGACTGCTGATTTCTGTGTGATAAAAATATGCTTTATAACAGGTGTGAGTTCATCTATTTATACAGGATCCAAAACACCTGTCCACTGCTAAAGGGAAGTGATGCATATCACCAATCTGTTATTATGCTATATCCATAAAAATATTACAGATTCTAGTCAAGGCTCTCTTGGCTTTAGAAGAAATTATAAAGAACTAGAACTATGTATACAAAACTATTCAGAATCAAAGACATAAATAGTTACTAGTGAGAGATGTATTCCTATCTTTGATGAAAAACTATAGTACCCAGCTTAGAAAGTAGCCCTAATTACTTAAGGTCAAGATTTAATGAACAGGGTCAAGTGGTCAGAAACTGTCACACACACACAAGCACATCTGTACTGGTATCTTAGCAAGAACACTCATTGACATGATACATATCCTAGCCCCTTACCCAAAGCTTAACTGTCAAAGCTAAATGCATAACCTATACTTTAACCTAAACATAATTCTGACCTAACTCTTAAAGCAAGTATTAACCCAGAAACAGCTCCTTGAATGTGGGTCAGAAAATGAGGACTGACCAAAGTATTTTGGGAAAGTATTCTCACTTTCCCAAAATGTCCTCACTACGTAAGGTCTTGGCTCAAGGCGGTTCTCACGAAGATAAATGTGCAAGTACACACACACAGGTAGGTGAGTTGTAAAGGGCTTACTAAGGGAAATGCCAGGGAATGAGGTCAACAAACAGGAATATCCTCCTTACAACAACAAAGTCCGCCAAAAATCCCCCTGACCTTGAACTAAATTCTCGCTCCCTCCATCCATCTCTGTACTCTGGATGATTTGGCATGCGATTCCCCACTCTGATTAAAGCTTGTCAGGAGTGGCCACCACAAATTAACATGCACCCCTTCATTTATTTCTCCTTTCATCAATAGTGAGGGGAGAGAGGAAGCTAAGGGCCTTGGGGAGAGCGGGGGGGGCGGTGAGAGTGAAAGAGGCAAGAAAGAGCAGAGTGGGAAGGAGGGGTGTACGGAGCAAATAGAGAGAAAGCAGAGAGCTACCGTGGCCTTAAGGGAAATGGAGAGATGAGGTTGGTGGTTGGAGGAGGTGTGAAAGAAGATGCTGGCATGAGGAACAGGGATGGATGATAAGAGCCACAGGGGTAAGGAGAATTGAGGCATAAGAGAGCTTGGGGGAGGGGATGTGGGGACTTTTGTTTGAAGCATACTTCACATCCACTTCATCCGCTTCTGAATTTTGA
Source organism: Platichthys flesus (assembly GCF_949316205.1). NCBI lineage: Eukaryota > Metazoa > Chordata > Actinopteri > Pleuronectiformes > Pleuronectidae > Platichthys > Platichthys flesus. The sequence continues at coordinate 14,957,452 of NC_084948.1, forward strand.
TCAGAACTTGTTAGATGTCTGCAACTAGCACCAACCGCCCCCCCCCCCCCCCCCCCTTCCCCTGTTTGGCTCAACTCTCTTTTTCTCATTGTCATTTCCTTGCCAATGGATTGCTCCTTTGTTTCTGCTGTGTCACAATGGGACAGTTTTGAGCCCGAAAACAAAAAGTGAAAGAATGGGAGAGAGTGATCAAAAGACAAATTTGACGGTGTTCGCCAGATGGAAAAAAAAAAAAAGGAAAGACAAAATGAGCTTATTGGTATAATGTGAATACCAAGGTGAATATTGAACGGCGTGTCGAAAAGTACATGTAAGACGCCATTCTTATTCATATTCACCAACAATTCTTACCTTTTGTGCAGGGTCTACTTTATACGGTACAACCATAAAGGGTTCGGTTAACCCTAACCCTAATATGAAAACTACATATGATGTCTGCACAACGGTGATTCAGCAGAGTGACAGCCGCAGGAATAAGCTGTTCCTGAACCTGATTCAGGAACGGAGGACCCTGTAGCGCCTCCCAGAGGGGAGGAGGGCAAACAATCTGAGGCTGTGGTGTGAGAAATTGGGTTGTTATTAAACAAAGGTGTCTCTAACTTGATCCAAAGTGAAACACAGGATTGTGTATAAAGCAAACATAAATATTTTGATCATATCTGGCCATTAAATACCACTTAAAACATATTTGACAGATTTGTTCCAGCTTGGACCTCGAAGGGGTCTGAGAAAGTACATCCCAGAGGGCCTGTGCTTGGAGCAAGATGAAATATAAACTTTGTAGTAGGACAAAAGCAAAGACACCATGGTAAAGGTCTTGATCTCTGGAGTAACATTATGTCAGTGGGAAATTTGTGGTTGGCTCCTGTTCCTCAGGGATGAACCTTGCACCTGAGTCGGATTTGATGGCTTACAGGATAGAAACTAAATATGCAACAGACATGGTATGAACTGTGTTGGAAAGGTCTTGAACTCCACTACCATACCATAGCCATAGGGGCAAAACCTTGCAAACTACATTTTGCCGTTTTATTAGTAAGAAAAAACTAATCTGACTAAAGAAGTGTTTTTCTCATACCAAAAAACCATAAAGAAGCGTGCAAGGTTCCCGGTCGCAAACTCACATAATAGTGAAAACACATTAGAACTATAAAAGATGGGAACAACACACACACACGAACGCAAACACCATTCAATTTGCAGTTCTCTGTATGGTTCTTCCGGGTTTAGATTAGGGTTGTGAAAATATACGGTTTAGAAAACATATTAGTATTTATTTATTTTTAAACATGAATGAAAATATTGAAACTGAAACACACATATCTCGACATAAATATGATTAAAACACATTTTTATTAAGAAACATGCTAAACTATAGCGTTTTCCACCAAGAATACAGCCATCTCCGCCATCTTGGTTGATCAGAGCGCTGTGGAGGTCTACGCAGGCGCATTCCGTAGGATTCTCTACGAAATTTAGCCTTTCATGAGACCATGTTGGAAGGAGGGGATAGTACCCGCTGCATCCCTTGTCTCGATGGCATCAAAACCAACAACAGAAGATCGGTCAGTGAAACACATGCACACACTCAGATGAAGTAAAACTCTAACTTTCTGTGACAGATTTTCAGAAGTTGGGCTCCACAGAGGTCCTGTGAGGGATCAGTGGGGATATTAAGGGCGGAGGTGTGTGACACCATAATATGTAAAATGTAGATCTCAAAGGTAAACGGTTAAAAAACAAATACTCATGTAGACTTAGGGTGTTCACATGAATTTGTATTCTTAATTAACTCAGATATTTATACATGAAATCATGAGGAGCAGCTTAACTGGTGTCAAACAAAAGCAGACATGATAAAAATCCACATAGATGTTGTAAGTTTTCAAATCCTCAGTTTATTACATTAATAAAGTACAAAGTCATTCCAAATAGTTACCAGAGATTTAACTAGAGTTAAACAAAGCTGAAAGGATAACATTGATTTTACTTTTGTGAAAAACAATTCCATTAATCTGCTTCCTTTTCTTCCAATCAGGTGTTGACATCATCAGGTAGGCGCTGCGGATCCACGCCATGACCATCGCTAAGAAGGCTGGTGTGGAGGGTTCACTGGTGGTGGAGAAGATCCTCCAGTCATCAGATGAGATCGGCTACGACGCCATGTTGGGAGAGTACGTCAACATGGTGGAGAAGGGCATCATCGACCCCACCCCTACCATTTAAAGAATCTGCTGAACCAAGAGCAGAATCTGGAGATCCTGACGGGTTTCTTGGACAGAAGGCTTTTTAAACAGGATGCGGTTCTTTTCTCGACCTCTGGTTCCTTCTGACGAAAGGAAAGAAGCAGCATCTCTGGAGAGCCCCACATCGTACACAGGTCCTTGAACATGACCTTGTGGAGGTTATCGATGATTTTTGGGGACATGTCAAAGTCAATATCTTTGACTTCGGCCCATGTTTTTTCAAACAGGTTTTGAGAGAGGTCTTTTGGTTCGCCAGGGAGAAAGATCACCTTGGACTTTGAGTAAACTCGAGTGACGAGCTGGTCGATGAGGAGACTGAGATACATCTTTTTGCGGGTCTCTTCTCGTTCCTTCGCAGTGTCGATCTCTGAGACCTGAGACACTACGGTTGATTCAATCCTCATTAAAGCGGAGTTCACCCTCTTGGTGTAGTCATCGGCCTCTTTTGAGAACCACCAGTTCATCAGGGGCAGGGAATTTTTCACTCTCTCCTTTATGTCCTTGTACATCTTTCCGTGGGACTTAGGAACAGACAATTTCGTTACAACAACTGGATTCGCCTCAAAAGTGTCATATGTGATGTACCTATAGAGGACTTTAGATAGGACGGGGGCGTTTTCAGCTGAAACTCTGTTCTTGGTCTCTGTCAGAAACAGAGACCCCACACTGTCCATCAGAGACTTGACTGACTCCCTGCTGTGGACTTGGGTCCCCTTACAGAACTTCTTCCGGACTTCTCTCCCCATCTTCAGCATTGATGCTGTTGCAAAAAGCTTTGCAAAAAGCTTCCTGATCTTCTGCCCCACTCCTTTCCAAAACCCTTTGGGGCTCTTTGTGAATTTGGAGCCTCTACATGAATCAGATGATTTGACGCTCTCCTCTTTACTGATTTTCTGATAGATTTCATCTGCAGTAGATCTAAGCTCCTGAGACGATTCAGATATCAGCCCACTCAGGTCCGATTCGGACATTTCATCCACAAGGAGTTCGATGATGTCTCTAAACTCCTTCATAAGGATTTCCTGGACAGCCTCACTTTCCCCAGGGTCCCTGACTGTTGATCCTGAGGATGATGCTCTGTCAGAGTAGTGACTGTATGACGTAGAGTCAGAGTCTGAAGAGGTTGAGGTTGTTCTACCCTGAGAAAGCTTATTTAAAAGATTGCATGTCTTTTGACTACGCAGTCTTGTCTTGGAAATGCTCTTGCTGTCCAAAACAGAATCCCTAAATACTCTGCAAAGACAACTGACCATTTCCTCAACTTTGTTGGCTGTGGTCTGGTGAAATCGTGGTGGTCCACTGGACTGTGTGCTGTTGGAGTGGGATTGCAGGCTGGCGTTGATCCTCTCTGTCACCTCCACTGCAAACAACTCTGTGAATTCATCCAAAGTCTCACAGTTGGTTGAGCTGCCCAGTGCAAAACAGAGGGCGTCTACCAGAGTGGACTTGACCTTTTCTACAGTCACGGACATGCCTTCATTTCCAAGAGCCCCTAACAGTTTGGAGGAAACAGTAGATGTCATGTTTATGACGAGTTCTGCCAACAGAAACCTTGTTGGATTGTTAGGTGCACTTAATTTTAACTGCCTCCAGTCCTCAGCAATTAGGCGGTTAAAGACATTGTCAATGTGCGGGCGAATAGTTTCGAATGTTATGTCGGGTAGCTCTAATTCACTAGATGGACCCATTGTGAAGCTGAATCAGAAACTCGTAACTAAAATCCGTCTTTTTACTTATCTATTGATTGCAAGTCTTGCAAGATCTTCGTAATGTATTCTGTTAGTAGTTTGGTTTGTAGTCAGGTGAAAACCAACGTCTTTATACCACACGTCATCAAAGACATGTAAAAGGTCAAAGGAAACTTTATAGGAACATATGAAAGATCACCACCATATAGTGACACAAAGATAAGCCCCGCCCCCATGAATGACAAACTATGCTATGTAACAAGTCTGGCCTTTTGTTCAAAACCATGTGACAACCTTGTTGGTTCAACTAATTATTTTGCTTTCGTTACATGGGGCAATAAGGGATACAGTTGTAGTTATGCATCCTGACATTGGTTGCCACCTGCCAATGAATCGAACAAAGAAGCAGAAGCAACAGATTTTTTGCATATAACAATAGAGAATAAAGATTCATTTAATGAACTTGAGGAGCTGTTTTGTATGTGAGGTGTATGAGTGTTTAGGTCAATGGTTACTTTGGCAAATCAATTAATTGAATTAGGTCCAGAGATACACCATATAAACTCGGCAATGTAGTGAGGACTCCCCCCTTCCTTGGAAGTCCACAGAGGTCCTGTTCAGAACTGATCTTAACATGTGTCTCTAGTTATCCGATTGCAAGTGGACAGCTCAGCGTCCACAGTCCTCACGTGGCGACCCCGGGTTCGGGTCTCACTTTTCTGCACCCTGTGCAAATCCTTACAGCATGGGTCCCATCTGGTATCTGGTGATCGTAAGATAACACATTCATTGTCATATTTTGTCGATTTATTTTTTGTATACATGATATATTGTATACACTATATGAGTTTGAATTACCTTCTGTGTATTTCTAATATACCTGTTATAAAACTAGCAAAGCAAAGTAGGGGAGAAAAATCTTTCTTTGAGCCTCTAGATCAGTGGTTCCCAAATGGTGGGCCGCAGGAATCTGGTGTGCCACGAGCCAAGTCCAGGTGTGCTGTAGAACTTTGAGAGAAATGTACAATATATTATTGCAATATTACTACAGGGCTCCAGTATACGGCCATTATGTTTGGCGACTAAAATGTTTCCTTGATTGCACCCGCGTGCCAAACATTAAGCTGGTTTGTTTCTGTATTTTAACGCATAGTGACGCTTCCTCATCTCATTTCCTCTGCCGAGTTTCCGCTCACACACACAGGCCCCAGGCTGGCCCCGCCCCTACTCACACACTCTCTGACTCACGTGAAGCAGAGATGAGTGATAAGAGGAGGTGACTGGGGCAATGTTTGTCGAACAGTGGACACAAAAAAGTGTGAATGCAGTTTCCACTACAAACAAACGCTGTAAAACGATGAGCGGAGCTTCAGGATCAGAGCAGAAGCTGCGGTTTGTGTCAGAGTCTCTGTTTGTGTTTCCTCCCCCCACACTCCTACTGACCTGCGCTCACTTTGCACTTTAATTCTAAACACAGACACTCATCTTGAGTTATAAGGACCAGAACAGTACTGACATTTACTCTGTGTTTGTATGATCTGCTGGAGAGTTTATGAGACAAGTATTTTAACACATTGAAAATGTGACGAGCAGACAAACGCACCAATGCATATTGGTACGTATAGGTATAATAGGTGCCAAAAGGTGCAGTGAATGTAGTTTGGGTGCCCTAATATTATGTCCTGTACCACCTATATGAAAAGGTTTGGCCACTAGTTTTCCATGACTATGAATACAGGTGTGCCTTCGGTGGTCAGACAAAGTTTCAATACCACTGCTCTAGTTTAATCAGTCCTTCAGAATTCCTCCCCCTGGGGATATCTGGCACTCAACTCAGTTTTCAGCAGGGAATGGGTGTCTTTGTGTTGGAGATGATAGAAGCAAGACAAATCACACAGAGATGAAGGTGCAGTACTTTGAGTCACAGAGCAAGAACAGTTGATTACCACTTTGTGAGTAAATAAACCTCTTCCAACAAACTCCCCAACATGCATTACTTGACAAGACATGTAATCTTGCTTTAGGACTGGACTCATGTGAACTTCTTGAAACTTTAGGACAAATATATTGATTTAAATTCAGATTTGCCGTGTCTTAAAAAGAATAGTAATGTTTTTGTTCAAGGCCATTTCACTACTACAGTATTACCGGCTTTCGCCGTGTGTCCCTCGGTCATGTTGTTCGATTTGTCATGTCAGTGTAAAGTTGAAAACATACCGCAGGCACTGGTTTCAGAAACTCTCCCCTCTTTGTTTCTTTCTCTCTTTTCTACTTTGTTATGATCCAAGGACATCCTGGAATTGAGAAGCAAGTGCTCAGTAAAGCTGAGATAGTTACGTGATTAGTGTTCCGTGGCACAGAGAGTTAAAGTTTGACTAAAGCCACTCTTCCTCCTCTCCGCACTGCCTCCTCTGCTCTCCATCTCCCTCTCCCCATCTCTCCCAACAACTTGGCTGTCCCCTGGCTGAACCACTTCTGCTTAATATGAGTGCTTGTGTGAGAGTGAGAGAGTGAATGACTGTGTGTGAGAGCAGTGTGTGCGTACATGCTAAGCCATCAACTGATTCTCAGAGTTTAGCTGAGGCTACTACTTCAACTCAGCAGCCTTACAAAGTTGCTTTACTTGAAACATCAGTGCACTGACTGGGAAATACCAGAGTCTATGCTGTTATTTATGTATTTTCTGGAAGAAAAAATAGAAAGTTTATGCTGAATGGTAAAAAAATATTTTATCAGCGTGCCAAAAAAACAAGAAGATGGCTATGTATTTCATATAGTGTCTGGAGCCTTCACTAATGAATATAGATGCATAATTATTTGTTTCTTCATCTCTGCTTGTGTTTTTTGCAGTAATGAGATCTTCTGTCAGAATATTTTTGAAATGTTTTTCTGTTAAAATTAATCTGTAGCTTTAAACCAGTGATCGCAAGTTTTCAGCAGGTGGCCCTAGTATTTTGACCACCAGCACAGAAGCTGCACTGGCAGCCAGTGCTTTACCTCATCCTTTTGGTTCTTCTGGCCTTATCAACAGCCTTTGACATCGTCAACGCTGACCTCCTGTTTTCTATTCTTTCTGATGTGGACATGTTTTAAGTGCTTTCTAGGGTTAACATCATCTCACCAGGATTTTCTTTTAACATATCAAGGCCAAGACAGACATTCTTATCCCATTTGATCTTTACAGGGGGGCCCCAAGGCTCAATGCTGGGACCCCCTTGCAATATACACTACTTCCTTGGGTCCAGTTATGTACTTGTAAGCCTTCACATACTACTGCTATGCAGACAACAGACAGCTACACCTCTCCCCATTAGATGACCCTGCCATCTTGGCTGGCTCCCAGATATATCCGCATGGATAACATCACAGATCGCTTTTTATGGATCGCTGAGACTGAACTCTAAGACCTCCTGACCATTTACTCTTTTAGCACAATATGTAAATCAAAATTGCCTCTTGATTCTAAAGATTCCAAGCTGCCAAGTTCGATGACCAGCTATTCTTTTCAGACCTTTGGTCAAAATGCACTTTTTAATGAGCTTTACAAATAAACTGGACTTAACTGATCTGTACCTGTCATCTGTCTCCCAGTAGTGCAGCTCTACACTTTAAAACATCATTAGGGCTTTTTGACATGGTACTTTCTTACCTTGACAACTACAGTACACTTGTAGTGGACCTTCATTAATGCATAGTGAAACCCTTACAGATGGTCGAGGTTAAGGTGATGCATCTGATCTTCAATCCCCATTAAAGGGCACATGTCACTTGTCTGATCATCGATCCCTGTTGGTGTCCTCTGGCAACCCAATTCAAATTCAGGTAACAAATGCCTGCATACAGACAAATGTCTGGGTCTGCATCCATCTACTTGAAGTCAGCCGTATCAGTCTTTGCTCCTTCTCGGCCACTGCCTACCTCCAACAAATGTTGTTTGGCATTGCCATCACTGCACACAAGGCGATCACAGCCCTGACTGTTCTCGCTAGTTTCACACTTGTGGGACAAGCTAACAAACGCTATCAGAGCAGGGGCGACCCCTCCGTGTCTTCAAGAACCTATTGAAGACTCATCTCTTCTGAGGGCACCTCCTCTCCGAAACAACTCTTCCAGCCTAACATGCCTAGCTGGAACTTACTGTGCACTTCTCTACCTGATCTGAGACTTTCTCTTGTAATTACAGATTTAACACTTAGTACTTACTTCAAGGTCCCCTGCTGTACTGAAGCGTTGCCTCTCAAGTCTCTTTGAATAAAAACATCTGCTAAGTGTTCGTGTTGAGGAAAGCTGATGAAAAGAATAATGTGAGATGAGGGGTGTGCCCCTTTTAAGTCCGTAATGACTCAGCTTCCGAGTTGATGATGGGAAAGAATCAACAGAAACAACAGCAGCCTTCATTAGAGGTGACACCTACACGTGTGATTTGTTTGAAGCCAACAATTGTCAATAAGATTTCAAAATCTGAAGTTAATTAATTCTACAGCAGCTAATATGATCCACATTTTCCCTTTAGATGTAATTAAGCTTTGCTAAAAACATATTTACAACCTGGTCTGCAGTTGACAGATGCTCTCTTTGGAAAATACTGCAGCTGCGTCACTCTGTCCACTCATCTCTAAATAAGACAGGTTTTGATAAGAATTGTCCTCCAATTGATTTGATTTGATTTGATTTTATTTGGACATGGACATTAAAATGTCATTGGACGAACCAGATGCATCGTTTACAGTGTATTAGCATAAATGCTAGTTTACAACACCTGTCCACAGGAGGCTTTTTGAAAACAGATGATTAAGTTTAATCATAATTTCTAATAACTCCTGTGGACATTTTTAAATTAACGTTTATCGTGGACAAAACTAAATACTAACGCATTTGGAAAAGTGATAATAGTTGAACGTGTTTTCCCCACATCTTCCATCGCTCTGATTTTGCAGTCTTTCTCCGTTGCTCTCATTGTTGACCAAGAGTAAACTGTTCTGTGATATGAGGACAAACAAGATGATGCTCTGTTGCCAACAAATACATGCACGTCACTTTGTTTGGGCAAATCGGTGCTTGTAATGACCATCACTGTTGACTGCATGACCTCAAGTAGCCACTTCGACAGCCTCTTAGAGCCTCACTGCGTTACAATACACATACACAGCCCCAAAACAGAGAAATGACACAGAGAAAGGATACACATAAACTTGCTGGAGGGTTTATTTGTTGTGTAATGTAATCTCAGTCAGTGCTTCCTCATATTGACAAATCAATTTCCCCTCATTAAGTATTAAAGAGGTCACATGCACTCTTTCTGCAGAGGGGTTAACATACTGTCAATAAGCATTTATGTGTTCTTCGTATCCATTGGATAGAATTTACTACATTATTAGAAAACCTGAAATATTGATTCCCACTTCTTTCGTAAACCCAGTGAGCTTCTACATGTTTAGTGGAGCAGTTTTTCATTATTTTCAACATATTACCTTTTGGTTATTGCACTCATTTATCTTGTTTATAGGTTTCATATATTACAAATTTCCTGTAATTGAGGCTTTACTTTTCATATCCCACATATTTAGTTGGTGAAATAACTTCTGGGGTTTTATCATTTTGACCAGCAGGCTCTGCAGTGTAACTGCTTTCTGTTTCCACACTACCAATACAAGATGTGTGTTTTTTTTCCTAAAGCTTTCAGGCACCAGATACCTTCTTTTTTTTAACTGCACTATCTGAGCATGACCAAACCTCGGGTGCTTTTGGAATCGTACCTCCAAAAAAACTACTGTAACATCTCCAGGACTTTAGCACCTGAGAATCGAAATATCTGTTACACGCTTCCTATCTCAATCAGGCTCTGAGAAGCTTCCTGCATATATTTCTGGGAGACTATAGATTACTGTTATATATTGCTGATGATGTTAAAGAAAGAAACATTAAGAAATTAATTAAAACCTAAAGTTTTGAGCTTACTGCTCCTGTTTTGGGTTTGTCTTCACCGACTTTCACTAAATTAAATAATTGTATCTACTTTGGTGGAATGACCTGATAGCATATTGATACATATTCTTTAAGCAGTTGCTCCAACCAGCTATTTACTGCTTAGCCATTCCCCTATTCTCGCATTTCCATTTCTTGTCTTCATGGTTTCTATGTTATTAAGGTAAAAAGAACATAAATATATACTTAAAGTACTGTGCTTTAACTCCTCTTGATGTTGTTGACATGCTTACTGAGTGCACCCTGGATCATCATCTCAAAGGTCTCTTCACTATACCTCGAATAAATAATAGATAGAGAGAATAAATGGCGGCTTTCAGTCAATATGACTTAGTGGAATTCTCTCCCACAACCATATCTTCTGTTACGAGCAACTTGAAAAACGTTTTTCTTATAAGCTTTTAGTGAGATCAAATGTATGTTTTTAACAGACACAAATTGTATCTGTGTTGTTATTATTATTGTAAGGGAATGGTGAGGTGGAAGTACTTGAGGGAAACAAGAAGGGAGGAAATGGCAGGGTCTGTTGGAGGAGACGGGAGCCCAGAGATGAAATGATAAAATCCCAGCAAATAATCACAGAATAATTACAGGTTAAAGGGAAAGTTCATTCAGAGAAGAAAATTTGCTCATTATCTACCCCCCGTGTCGATGGAGGGGCGGGTGAAGTGTCCTCAAAACCCCTCGGGAGTTTCTGGTGCCACGTTCACACATGGATCAAAGCGAACATTTGGGCTAAGACATTGTCTGAATGAAGCCGTTTAATGGCGAGTTTGAAGGTCGCGGCTCACGGACACTTGATGACACCACAGGAGCAGGACGGAGACATGTTATGTTTGTACTGTTTTAATTTTTTATTGGATTTGGCTGCAACACTGTTTACCCCTGAAACTCCCCAAGTGTTTTATGGACTCAAACACCTCGCCCACCCATCCATCGGCAGTGTGTTAATTATTTATCGGAGAGCTATTCTTCTAATTAATCTTTTTTCATTGCGACCACAAGTGACTACACTGATGTAACTTGAATTGCGCCATTTTCACAGCACACAATTTTGATGAGGTTAATGATGGTTCCGCCCGGTTCAAGTACCAGGACCCTTTAACAATAATTCATTTCATAATTTAAACACTTGTTTTTCCTACTCTGACATCTTGATATGTCTGCTGTGAAAAGGTTCTATTAGATGTTCCTCAACATTTGAATTAAATAGACAAGCGCCTTCATAGTCGCAATTTCCTCTTTATTACATTATTAATTTCAAATTTGAGAGTTCAGCAAATTATTCAAAGTGTAGCTCTAGTGTTTTGGTTGTGAGAGCTTAAGGTGTAAGTCAGGGGTCACCCAGAGTCGGTGGATCGCAGCAGACACCTCTGCAGAACGGCCGCAGGTTGTTTAAAGGTCTGCCTGTCTGCTCCATGGAATACCTTTAACATTAAATGTGATTATACAAACTGCTTTTGCATTCGAGGCGCTCCTCTCTGGGTGTACATAATACCTCTGGTGACAGTGATGGATTGTGTATGTGATTGTGTTGTGATCTCACTCACAGATTTACAAAGATAGAATCAATTCTAAATCAGCTTTCAGTCACTATGGTCGTACTCGATTGAATTCTCCTGAGCTAAGGGCGGGACAACCCGATCTTATTTGAAAGCGAACATGGAGACATAAATCATTTGTGGAGGTTTTCGTTGAGTTTGAAGGTAACAGATACAACTTTGATTGTTATGAGTAGAATATACTTTTGATGATCGACTGTTGAATTTCCATGTGGAGTACCTCATGCCAAGTTGACACTTTGCTGTAGCTCCTCTACTTTCATCCTCACACTTTTAATTTAATTAGCATTTTATGGATTGAATTATGGATTGGATTTATATTGAACTCTAATTTTAGCTTTTTCTTACTCCTATTAAATTGCTGTTATTGATATGCTGAGCTTTACTTCTTATACAAAACTTTTCATCGTACCATTGACTGTGTTGATTGCATATGACAAATACTCTTTGAAACTTAAAATAATACCATCCTATAAATTTTCCCTTTTATCCCCTGTAACTTCTCATGTTTTTTGTCATGGATGATTGTCGTCCAAATTCTGGCTGCGTTAAATCTTTACACACATTGATTCTATAGCTTTTGTATGAAATGTTCTATATAAATAAAATTGACTTAACTTTAGTGATTATATGACCATTAATGTGCCACAAAGGAAACACTTTCCACAAAATAGATTGTATTTGTGACACCTGCATTCGATATGCTCCTCTCAGGGTTTATCACAACACCTCTGGTGACAGTGATGGAATGTGTTTGTTAATACGTTGTGTTCTCACATCAACATCTACAAAGATAGAATCTTCTCTGTTTGTTTGCAAACGGGATTTGCTATAAAAAAAAAACTATGAGCGTACCTACTTTATTCAAACACAACTAAGTTTTCTAGTTTCAGTAAACATTGGAACCGAAGCCTCAAAACAACGCGAAATGACACAAGAATTAATGTCAATATTTTGTGGGGTTAATTTAGATTTTCAAATAAAACACTCAATTTTATTTTGTCCTTACAATGACTAGAGCAATACAACAGGTTTATGTGAGTTATGAAATTATTTGTTTATTTCTCTTCTCAGACCTCTGTTGTGACATATTTAATCTGATATTTGTTGTTTAAAGGTTTACCAAGTTGACTGTTGCCCCCAGCGTGTTGTTATTTGATGTTACATAAACATGAATAAATAAATCATCATATGTATAATAACTCCCTGAGGAGAATATAATGTGACGGCATTCACCCATGAATTGTAAGAGGATTAAGAACAATGGTCCAGTTTTGTGGATTCTCAAGGGGAATGAAAAACAATCATATCGGCTGGAACAAAGCACAGTGGAATGTATCAGACTGTAAAAGATGAGATTATATATCTACCTGCATGCAACTGCACACATTGATGAACCACATGCCCACGTTCAAAAGTGTACACATAAGCATTCAGACAGGAAATATCTCCTCTGAACAGATCTGTGGTTAAATGCCTCTTACACACACACACACACAGCCAGATGGGTTTTTAGGTCATCGCTGGGCCTGCAGCAGAGCATGGAGAGTGATGTCATCTCAACCTGTTGAGACGATGACTCCAGGCATTCTTAAAAAAAACCTGTTGACTGACCTTTACCGCCGATGTCCGCTGAACGGTGAAGTTCACAGATGGGATAACTCTGCACATTCATTTGAAAGATGTACAACAACTTAAGATTTCAAAACAATAACATGTATTACAATGGATTTTAATCATTTGGAGAGAAACCCAAAATAGAGTCAAATAATTAATTTTCTCATCTAGATTGCCCCCTGGTGGTTAGCTGTAGTAAAGCTCAGAAAGGTTGCCTCCTCCATGTTATTGGATGGAACATAGACCGAAATAAAATGTAAAAGTACAGGTTGAATACATTTTCACAAAGATGTTTTTTTGTCATTTTAGGTAAGTTCTTATTTTGTTCTGTCAACTACTTGTTTTGATGTTGTAAAACCACATTGAAAGTCATTACGTAAAATATAGAATAATACATATTTAAATCATACGTCATGAATTATTGCTATATAGTATATAGTTATATTGTATCGGCTTTGTAAAGTTTTTCGGGCATTAAAAAAAACATCTGTAAAACTACAAAATGGCAAAAGAAGTTTCCAGACGCTCCGGATTAAAGAGCTGAAGTGTCAGCCTGAGGCTGCAGTTTAATTATCATATGTGTCCTGCTGCCTTCATATGGCTGCAGGGACTCACTGACCTGAAGAAGCTTCTCACGGAGTGTAAAGCAGCTGTGGACAACAGATATGGTCAGAATCGTTCAAACTCATTTACAGCTTCAACAGGGTTAAACGTCTTTTTATGCTCATTTAGACGCATCCGGAGTGTTTGATTAAATATAGGCTACTCCTTTAAATCTCATGTGTTACTCCATCTGCGCATTTGCTAAAATAATTTAGAATTTAGTTGAGTGGCAGCAGAGTGGTTCTAAAACATCTATTCTCAGCACACAGGAGTGGTGAGGGGGTCGATCCATAACCTGTGGGTTCTAGCTTAGAGAAACATTGCATGCGATAGGCTGTGCTATAGTGGTTAGAGTCTCAAGTATCGCTCTCTCCTCTCTCTCTCTCTCTCAATTACATTTGAAAGGGATTTATTGAAATGGAAGTTTCATATACATATTTTCCACCATTGCTTCCTCCCATAATAGTTTGAGAAGGGATTTTTTTATGGCCAGCGTGGAGGAACACAGACTTATAGTATAGTTTGTGAATGTGATTGTTTTTTGAGGATAGTGCTCATTAAGTGTTGATACAACTTTATCTTCATCAGTGCGTTGGCAGTTATTATTCAGTTTTCAGAAATGAGAGCATGTAATTAACAGTATGTTGTTGACATTCCATCGTTAAGTTTACAATAATGATATTGAATAGTACATCGAGCCTTTTCTCTTTAACCAATTTATCTCACTAAGTACTCACTTGGAATGTGTATATAATGTTTTTATGTATTAATGTGTAAATACACAATGCAAAACTAAATTTGTTGACTATATCTAACATTATGATTTGTTTAAGACTTAAGAGACCTTTTACAACCCTGTATTTACATTACTGATTGTTATTACATAATAACTGACATTGACTATGTTTGAAATAGAGAAATCATGTACATGCTTTGATTGTTGCAGCCATCAGTATTTACTTTTTTCTTCCTCAATGTCCTTTTCTTACCTGTTAACCTCCTACTATCTCATGTTGGCAATGTTAACAGAGGCGAGCCTCTTAATTGGTCAATCTTTTAATGGAGTTGAAAAATAGTTATCAGTAGGATTGTGTGACCATAATATATTTTTATCAAAACAATAGAGTGGATGTAAGGTAAAGGTAATTCTGCAGAAAATGTTCCTGATTTCCCCCCGAAAAAAGAACATTATAAGGGATTTATGAAAATTGGCCTCTGGTCCTTCTTTGGCACATTTGCACCCTGCACCTCTCTGTGTCATGATTTTAATGTCACACATAAATAACGTTTATTATCAACTGTCCTTCAGTTGATGAGGGACTATTACATTAGAGCTGAGTTGTCAGACTGGACTAAAACCGGCTGATCTGGAGGTGAAATGACCTGCTTCACTCTGTGGAGGGGGCTGCACCCGCTGACCCCACCGAGTGTGACAGAATGCAGGGAAGCATTCAGGCAGTGACCTTTGGCTCTTCACTGATTCCGTCCCATGTCACTTGGAACAGAGAATTGATTGCTCACAAATTGCATTTTTGCTGCTCACGGGATAGAGATCAGAATGCAGAGTGGAAAAAGTGTCAATCATGACCCAAGAGCTTACATTGATCCTATCGACGCCTCTTTGTTAGTGGCAGCCTTTTGTTTAGCAGCTCAATGTGTCTTGGTCATTTTCAATTATTTTATCAGTACCTGGTACTTGTCCTGTCTAATACGTTCTTTTATGCTACTAGACGTTACTCAACATCAAGATGCATTACAATGGTTTCACTACATTTGTAGTAAAGTCCTTTGTCCTCAGATCGCTTCAGTTGACTGGAAGCCATGCCCGCTATACTCCCTGTGACTTATCTACATATGCAAACAAGTGATTGCCTTGCAGCAATCAACTACTGCGGCCAGTGGAAAGCCCTCAATTCAAGAGGAGCTAAGTAGGAAACAGCAGGAGAGCAGAGTTGCTGTTGTGCGGAGAATGAGGAAAATAATATTTCATCCCTGCAGTCATTATGGGGAATGTAAGTTCTCTGGCAAATAAGATGGATGAACTGGGACCGCTTGTGGTTCTCTGAGGCACGGCTACACAAACAGACACCTGACTCAAATGGGATGATCCTCAGATTCCACAGGATTTGCACCGATAAGGATATCACCATGAGCAGTGACAAAAAAGGAGGATTTACGGTGCTCAAACCTCTGCAGCAACATTCTCTAGCGGTGATCCCTTTATTCTTACTGGAAAATGTAATAGTTTTGGATAAAAATAGTTTCTGTGTAAAATAAGTTTATTTTTAAATCTCAATGTTAATGTAAACAATCCTGAGTTTTTTTCAGGTTTCTGTCATGTCTATGGAGGTTGCTATGGACACCTATGTTGCTGTGTTTGGCTCTTTATCTTCCTGAACCTTTTGAAGACTCATAGAGCGACTCTTTCCGAACACCCAAACAAGATGGACTAGCACTTATTGTCCATCCATCCATGTATCTGCAGTGGAGAGAAAAACTAACTGTTTACATTGTTTTACACCAGATATGGGTAAACACAGCCTGGAAACAGGAATTGTTTGTTTGGTCACAGATCTGCAAAGCTCATAGAGGCATGAAATAAAGCATTCAAGTGAGCAGTTAGTCACCAGTACTTCATCCCACCCAGTGATTCATGTCACGATCATGAATCAATCTCCCGCGAACAACCTCAAAATCTCGGGTTTGTGATTGTTTCCATACTAAGGTCAAATTCTACAGCGGCTAAATTTAAGATTTCAGCTCATAAAGATTTATTCTGCAGCCCGGAGACTGACTGTAGACACACGTGCTTGCTCTCGCAGAGAGATCCAAGGAGGTATGCACTATAAATCATGTGCTGAAATAAGAACACGAACAACCCCCCCAAAACACCTACATGTGCACAAGCGCACTCACACAGACCCGTGCACTCGCAGACCTCCCCCACGAGTATCCCCTGAGTTTAATTTTGGTGGGAGGTTTTGTGGACATTTATGGAAGGAGCTTTGCTGTAGGGGGCACCGAGGCAGGAGTGAGAAAAGAATGAAGGAAGAAAGGGGGAGGAGAGGGATGCATTCTGATGGAAAGATCGAGGTGCAGAAAAACCGAGGATGCTGTTTGAAGAAGCAGGAAAGAGACGAGGGAGAGAGAAATGAAAACAGAGGGTGAATGGCATGGTGAGAATGAGAAGGATGGGTGGTAAATGCCGGCCCGTGCTGCTGAGAAGCTGAGCGGGGCAGCAGCATACGAGAGAGAGAGAGAGAGAGATAAGGAGATAGAGGGAGAGATGAGGGGGTGGAAGAGTGGTTCAGGAGAATTTTGCAGCCTCTGCATTGCAGGGCCAAGGTCAGAAATAAATAATAAAGTGATGGAACAAAAGAGGAGAAGAAAATGAGTGAACGGAGGGATGCAGGAAAGTGAAGCTCAACCTCAGAAACGAGTGAATCTGACCAACATGTAATGAGTTTCGACTTATCCATTGAACAGCACATTGCATTTTACATATTAAAGATATAATCATCTTACCAGCCAATTTAAATTAACTGATGTTCCTCAGTGAAGGAGAAACAGACAGAATCAGATCAGAGTTAGATGTTTTCTATCCTTGACCATATATTTCATACCTGAAGCTTTCCTACCAGCGGTGATGGATGCATATTATGTAATCACAAACCCTCAGGGAGCAATCCAATCAGAACAGATTAATAATGAGCTCTTAAGGAGATAAGGAATTACACATTATGATCCATTAGATGTCAATATTAAGTGGGAAATTAGTTTTTTGAAATAATTTAAGTTTGGCTTAGTTTGAATGTGTAAAATGTTTCGTATTTTTTGCAGATTCATGCAGATGAAAAAAAACAACTGTATAAATTAAAAAACTTTTAACAGAGAACCCACATGGCGTAAAACCATTGACTCAATTGATGAGGAAATATTTTAAACATTATTTTGACCATCTTGAGATGATTTACAGTATTTAAGGTCACAGCAACAACAACAAAAAAAGCTTTGTTCAGCATTTAATGAATAGTAGAACAGCTGTTGATGAGACACTGACAAAGGAAAAACACAGGAGCAGTTGATTTATGTTTCACAAGATCCATGAAGAGCATTGCCGACGTTATACAATGTGACCTTTGGACGGTTCTGGGCTCTACTCTGTGTGTCACATTGATGGTAGAGGTTAAGATAAAAACCTTTCTGAAGTTTTTGTGTACGTCAAACAAAAAAGTAATCCGGTCACATGACTTCTAACTGTCACTGTCCAAGGCATTTGAGAATGAAATCCAACTCTGAATTGAAATAAATACAGCTCAACTCTGCATCAAGGTGTATTTGCCTCTGATGTACCTTGTGCATTATTTATCTTAATGGAGGCATCTAGTGAATCACATGAGTCATTCCCTTCTGAGGATGCACATCAACCCGCTACTAGGTCAGGGTCTCAGAAGTATTTGGCCACAGGGGTCAGATTGAGGCCGGTTGTTTGTCATACAGGGCCTTACAGGAACTGTCAATCTACCAAGTTTACCAGCTGCATGCATTCTAACCAAATATAGCTTCAAACATAAATAGGACCCCTTCTTCAGATGTAAAACAAAAATATACCTACTTCAATTGTAGGTTTTAAACTGCTTCCAGACATGCACTGAGCTGAGCAGATAATCTGTTGCTGCGTTCTTTATGTTTTGAAAGGCGAACTCCAGAGAAAGTCTGGACCCAATTCTTTAGGTAAGCTGTGCAGGTCATGTCGGAAAATGGCTCTACTGTACTCACTGAGGCAGAAAGACAGGCTTCAAACCCTCAACCTTCATGCCACCAAATCTGTTCCATAGCAGTGTGTGTGTGTGCGTGTGAGTGTGTCTGTGTGTGTGTGTGTGTGTGTGTGTATGTCAAGTTGACACCTACTGTAGCAGTGACAAACATAGAGACAGTTTTGGGTACTTTCGCAGGTCTTGGTATTTCTGTCTGGATACTCAAATGATAATGAAGTAATGACTTTTGAATACAGATGTAATGAAGTAGTTTTCATACGATAAAGAAGTAATGACGACCAAGTACTCTTGTAATAAACAAGTAATGACTACTGAGTATTCATGCAATTAATTAATAATGACTTCTTAATACTCCTGTAATAAAGTAATAAAAACGACTGAGTATTCATGTATTGAAGTAGTAATGATCTGTGAGTACTCTTGTGTAGAAGGGTGTCGCTGGTGTGATCCCATGGCAGCATGGTCGCTAGTTTCAACTCTTGTTCTTTTATTGTTCTCCCAGAAGAGTGGAGAGAACGAGCTGAGCAGCTTGAAGCCGTTGCTTGCTCAGGATGTTTTTCGTTTGAAAAGGAGGCTTGCAAAGAAACACAATAATATGGAGGATGTTGTTACACAGCGAATCACCAGGGTAAACAGGAATGAGCTGCATTTAAATTAAACATCATATCAAATTAATGAGGGGGATGTGCTGTGAATGCTGAGATGGCCACAGATTCATTAGGCTGAATTTTCTACCTCTTCTTCCACTCTGCTCTTCTTTCTCTCTGTGGTTTCCTGGGTTTTTCATCACTGCTGGAGATGGTCAGCTCAGGTACTCTGGAATCACATCAGGCGATGGAAATGTGGCACAGTCAGATGGACAGCAACAAAAATGT
Source organism: Platichthys flesus (assembly GCF_949316205.1). NCBI lineage: Eukaryota > Metazoa > Chordata > Actinopteri > Pleuronectiformes > Pleuronectidae > Platichthys > Platichthys flesus. The sequence goes on from NC_084948.1 coordinate 14,976,806, forward strand.
ATCAAAACATGGAGAAGAAAATACTCCTAACCATAGGATAGAGTAAGAATTTAAAATGAACAAATGTTGATTTTCAAATCAAGTAATGATCTAACATTGAACGACATTGTTCTTCTTAAAAGTGAGTGTCACACACCCTTCTTGCTGGGTGAGTCCAATCAGAGTGCTGCATTTAGGCCAATGGAACACCACTATCTATTATGTGCCACATGTAGAATGTGTCAAATGTCAAGCTTTGACTAGAAAATAACTTAATACAGATTTACATAAAGTCAGGAACAATACTTTCAATCAATATATCATTTGCTATTTTGGCTTCCAAAATAGAAGAAGGATTTCATATATCTAAGCATTTTGGAGTATTTTTTATATGTTAACTTCAACTTCAAATTGTAAGTTGTATCCAGCACAAGAACATGAAGCTGCTGTCTGCAGGTTCGTTGAAAGCAGAAGAGAGACATGAAGAGAACGTCACAATTTGAATAAGTACATCTTCCAGGCCCCTTCTCACCTTTCCTGCTGAGCTCCCACACCAGTGTCAACGCCCCTTCCTGCACCACAGAGCACGGCTGTGGCGCAGGCACAGGATGGTAACGACAACAACAAAAGAAGCCAGAAAAACAACATGGAGAGACGCCCGGGCATTTCTCGGTGACATTTTCAGCAACTTTGCAATTCCAATAACATCAAAAGCGTATTAATTGCCTGTAAAGCAGACATGTGGCTGACTAGTTGCTTTTATGCGTGTGTGTGTCATATGTGTCTGGCTGGTGCAATTGTTCAAACCTTTTAATGTCATCCAGCTCTGACACTGTGGTCACCTGTATCTAAATTTGTGGAGGGTGGAAGCAGACAGTTCTTCTTCCTGCCTCTTCTTCCCCCACATGCTTTACTTCCCCCATGTCAGCATCGCAGCAGTGCCACCTTCTGTTTGCCTTTTACTTTCCATATACGGCATCAGTTTCCATCCGTGTTCGCCGTGTCTGAAAGAATACGGAAGTAGTACATCGCACACACACATACATGCGGATACACATTTCTCACGCCATCGTCATCCCTCGTTCTTCCAGTCTCATCCACTCTTCTCTCCTCCTGGTTTTGAGTATAAACACAAACTGCAAGCCCTCTCCGTGGCATCCATTTCTCCAGATGTGAGCTTAATGAGTCCGAACATGTCTTCGGCGGGTTATATGGTTTTTGTTTAATAAATCTTTGCTTACAGTTACAAGCAGGATACGGCATCAGGCTACAGGGTGTTGAAGTAATCTCTTCAGTCCTTTTTAACTTGTAAAGGTGCATTTTGAAAATTTGGTGACTTAAATAAATCCAATGAGTCCTTTATAAATGGGAACATCTTGACAAAGGTTTACACCCACATCCTTGAGCCCACGCACACATCTGCTTAAATTGGACTTGTAAAGCAGACACATATCTCAAACAGCAGAGATGTAAATAATACATAAAAAAAGCACAACAAAAAAAAAGGTATAGGTTCCAACAAGTAAGATAAGCTGGAGTCATGGCTCGGAAAAAGAAGAGACATGGGTTGGCGGAAAAACAAGAAAAATAATGGTTTGACTAGCAGGAGCAGTACATTTAATGAATGGAGAAACTTATAAAAAGAAAAATGTCAGAGTCGTGTTGAACGCTGGGGTGTAGAGGGTATCTTTTTCTATTATGAATATGTCGAGAACACATGCACACACACACACACACACACACACACACGCACACAAGCACATACGCACACATTGGCCTGCAGATAGAAAACTCTATTAAAGGCCTTTATTAAACCATCAAAAGTCAGACTCCTCTCACAGTCACCTGACACTTAACGGAGTAAATTGATTCATCATATTTAAAGCACAAGAGTGACAGGTGTGGGTGACAGGTGGATTTATCGAGCTTCAGATAGGCGGGCGTGTGAAGGTGTGGGACAATGGGAAGAGAGAAAGAATTGGATCTTTTAAAGCGACGGCAGCTAATTGAAGCCATGGAGTGTGGTGCAGATGGAGAATGACTTCAGACACGAGGTAATTATTTCCTGGCTGGTGGAATGGAAGGAGCAAGGGCTCCTTCATTAACTGGCTGTTCATTACAGAGGGATAGAGGGATGCGAGCACGTACACACACACACACACACACATACAAACACACACACAGACTTTTTCAAGATGTGTATGTATTCACAACTATTTAAATTCACCTCATGGTTTTTTTTTTGGAATGCTGATTAGGTCTCCCAGGCATGGAAAATATGAGGGAGATCATTTTCTGGCTGCAATGATGAAGATAAGATATATATTGAGGTCCGACTTCAGGTTATATAATCATGAAAAATTAGAATAAGATCAGGATGACTTGTTGTCTTCTTTCTTCCTCAACATCAACTGTATTTATGTAGCACTTAACACAACAGTGTTGATCCAAACTGCTTTGCAACACAAAAACAACATAATAACAATATACCATAAGTAAAATGCTATATGTCATGATGTCCCTGCGTTTTCCTATCATACATAAACAACTAAGCTAACCTTAGCATTGAATTGGGCTAGCTCATAAATATGTACACATTTTGACACCGATTACTCTGCCCACCGGGATCGTGTTAAGCTTTTTAAAGCCGTGTTATGGAGTTTGGGGAATCAGAAAACATGGATGATTAACTTTTCCTCCATCACGTCTCTTCTGCCCGTTGCCTCAGACCGCATCACATACAGCAGGTAACTCAGCAGCCACCAGGATCAATGTTGAACGCAGCGCTTGTCGACAGTTTCACGCGGCGGCAATGCTCTTCGGCAGAATTACCGCTGATCACGTGTGGGCGGGTTTACCTTAAGCACCTCTAAAAGCCAATGTTATAATACAAGAAAAATCATTCAAGTCATGGGTTAGGGTATTTCTCAACTGAGACCAGTCAAACAACCAGTGAAGACTCTTGGAAGTTACCAGTCCAATAAAAACAAATTATCGAAACAGATTATCTTTTTCTCAGTTTTTGAATGCATTGGTGATATCGATGGATATGTTGTGAATGTTGTGTCAATCATCTGTACATACTTGTGGGAGCACAACTCTAATAACCATCCAAGTACTCAGCCAAGACCATTGCATAAGTATTTGAAAGTGGTTTACATGACTCATGGGTCGTAGGAGGCCATGCTTTCATCTCTTCATCTCTCTGGCATCTCCGTCGCCTTGCTAACCCTCGAGAAGGTTTGCAGGACTGTGTAATGGGGGGGTATCAGCCTTCAAGATTGTCAACACATTATTTAGACGTTTGCATAGAATCACTGGGACTTCAAGTTCCAGAAGGATAACGCCTACAAACAAGGTGAGAGAGTAATCGGAGTGATTTGAAGTGCGAGCCACGCAGATAAGTGGGCACTCAGAGCGGAGCGGCATTAGGTCCACCAGTTAAAAAGGAGACTTGATGCTTTAAGTTGAAAGGATGGAGAGTGAGCTGAAAGAGGGGGGGGGGGGGTTAAGCAGCCTTGTTTATACCTCTCATAAAGGGCTTGTCAACTCTGTCAGCCCAGAGGAGAGAAACCAATTTGCAAGCTGACACCTTGTGACGTGTGAGCGCGCGTGTGTGCATGACATGACACAACCCGCCCGCCTGCAACTTCTCACCCTCGCACTTCCCGTATGTTACACACATGTGCCGACAACTGCACATACACCAAGACAAAAAGACACACGGATACCTTGCACGCCCACATAAATGGTGCCGACACTTTCTAAAAACCCGCGGAAATAGAGACTCAGTCACACACACGCGCGCACACAAGCACAGTTTGACAAACAAGTTATGAATTTGAATGCAGATGAGTGTTTTGGATGAAGGTTTCTGCAGGCTGTCCATTTAGGAGAGTCATCACCCTGTTTCCATCGGTGACACCTGGAGACACCGAAGTCACATTTCATCTATCTCAGACACCTGAAGACAGGAGAGGAGAGGAGAGAGACAGAGGGAGGGAGACATGGAAAAGAGAGCTTAGAAAGAAAGAAATAATCAGCTACAAAAAGCTTCTGAAGTTTTATGCGTCTTACCTATTAATGTAGGCATATTCGCACATGGGTTTCCATCTGTGTTGTGGTGTTTTTGTGCTGCCATTGTAGCATTGTCGGTCTTATTGTATGGAAATGCCAGGGGTGAAAGATCATCTCGTTATCACACCTACTGGCTGCAATTTATTCAATGTGAGTGCTGGAATTTGTCTTGTGGGCTTGAGAGAGAAAGAGAAATAAAAAAGATTATTTGTTTTAAATTCTTCATTTTATTCCATTGCTCATTATGCAGATGTTACAATGAAGCTTGACAGACTCCTTCACATTTTCTTTACTATGACACAAGGACTCTTATCTCTGATGTTTTGAATCTTATTACCATTGAATAAAATCTAACTCTGACTTTAGTTTGTGCTTTTAATATAGAAGAAAAAGAGTAATGCTCTACAGATGGGACAGTCAATCTACACAGAATCACCGTCGTTTCTGCAAAAGTTAAATTTGATTGTCTTGAGCTCATGTACAAAGCAGTAAAAAACATATATTCAATCCACTTCTGTTTAATAATGAATAACATCCATTTTGATATGTACCATACCCACCATTGGCAGCCGTAGTCCACAGTAAACTGCCACAGTACCTGATGAAGTGATGCTGCAGTCCACAGACAGAAACAGTTCCCCATACAGTGGAACCAACCTCAAATTAAATGGTAAAAAGCTCCTGCGTCAAACATCTCTTCATCAGTAACAGTAGAGTACGTGAACCTTCCTCAAGCTCGGTGTTAGTCAGCAGATAAGTGTTTTAAGAGCCTCTTCATTCTTTGACAATATATCAGGTAAGGTGCTTGATGTGGGCAGCCAAGGGATCGGGGGGATGAGGAGAAAACAAAACCGAAAACTTTTTTTCCAAAGTGATAGAATTCAACTGAGCGCCCAGACGAAGGTAAAAAGAAAAATCACTCCATCATTATGGGCACTGCGAGCCACTTAAGTCAAACCAGTGGCTTTATCAGCACAGTTCCTGTGTTCGTCATTCCTGCTGGCATGCTATGTGCCAGCAGAAAGAAGAAAGCACAGAGGATCCCAGATGGTGGGAGATTGCAGAGACTATTGGTAAAGATGAGGTTTTCTACAAGTAACTATAACTCTATAACTCTTCTTTGCCGTATCCCGCAGTGTGGTTGTGATTTTTCTTATTCTTCTTTAGCTGCGACACCTAGAGTTTAGCGGATGGCTGCAGCGAGGGATAACGCCTCATGTCGACGTCACAGCATATCAGAGGCTTAAATTGAGGACTGGGTTGTAGGTTTTAAATCATGGTTTGAAGGTGCTGCTCCCTCATTACTTTAGGATTTTTTATAAATGCTATGAAGTGAATGTCAGCGGCACCTGGGAGCCTGATCCGAGTAGACCTGTGCGTGTGGGAGAGGGAGTGGATGGGGGGGATGTTTAGTGAGGTTAAAGATGAACTCTCTTAGCTTTCTTGATGAAGTGTGACTTTCCAAGGGGCAGATGTGAGAAGGACCAGCCGGCAGGAAGTTGTTGTGTAGTCAAGAGCAGGAATTAAAGGAATTGCATGAATTGGTAAGGCAGGCTCTGATTTAGTGGGAGGTAGAAGCCGTTCAGCAGCGTCAATCTGTGACTGATGCATGAAAAGTACGAAGTGCTTTTCAAGTTTTATGGGCGTTTGTCAGATCGGGGGTTGGTGTTGCATTGTTTTGCTCGGCGGTGAAACGCCCGGCTCTCCCTGCAGGAGCAGCTGTGTCTCTTCCAGGCTGAGTTTGGAAATGTCATCCCGGTCTGCTGAGAGCTTTTTTCTGTATTTCTAGAACCAGCGTGTGTCAAAGGCCAGCGCGCTGAGTTACAGTTGAGTTGGTAAAGGAATTTGTGAGACATGATGAGAGAGCCAATGGACTCAGTGTGAGATGAGAGCAGAAAGGCTGCAGCCTCCAAATCCTGATTCTGTGACCTCTGATATGATCTCGATTGGACTGTAGCTGACTGTAATGCGCCTCCCCCCCAACAGTCTGAAACCACGGCTCTCATTGCAGGTGGGAGAGAGGCACTAAGAAATAATTCAGGCATCTTGCGGTCTTATTCACAGGTGATAAGCGGCACTGTCACGGCGAACGAAGGTTAGAATCATTGCTGCAGTATTTCTGGCTTTATATCACACTGAGGGGTTAAAGAGGGGATATAAAGCAGTGCTCTAAATTTCCTGTTTATTTTTCCCCACCAACCATCTTCACTCACATATGATCACAGGCTCTGAGTAAGAAATCAAAGGGCGAGACTGCGGTTAAATGTTTTCCTGTAGAGGAGGAGGAAACCATTGCACCTTATTCTGTGTCCTCAGAGCTTGTTTAGCTTCAGACACATGTGAGCTGGGGGACCTAGCAGCTTCTCTGATTGGACAATCTCCCTAATGAGATGGTGGAGTTTTCTGGACCAGGATATAACTCCAATGGATACAAAAAAAGCCTTTCCATCTGTGTTGATGGCAGTGGCTCCATCCTTATGGCCTCAACATGTTTGTGAGATATCGTCTTGTTTCAAGTCTCAATGAAGTCATCACATTGAATAGAAAAAGGAAACTTTGAAATGGGATGCCCAGAGTCATAGAGAAGGGCGCATTCACATCAAAGTCCTCTAAGAACCGTTATTGTCTCTGCGGATGAAGCAGATTGACAGATAATGCATAAGCAGCCTTTAAGGCAAACATAATATATAATTTTCATTTCCTTCTGTCTCTTTTCCTCTATATCTCTCAAATACACATGCACACACACACACACACACACACTCGTATTTGTGTTTTCCTTTAAGCTTCAAAGAGGGACCTGGAGTGACAACAAGGACAAAAATTAGTCTGTAAAAGCATCAGAATGCTGTGTTATCCACCCGGATTACCACTCCTGCTGCTCTAGGGGCAAATGGATATGTGTGTGTGTGTGTGTGTGTGTGTGTGTGTGTGTGTACAGCAAGGATACAGTGTACAGCAAGGATACATACTCGTGTACAGAGACAATGTCTGCACTGACTTTTGTATTGAAAGCTCGGGAGCAAACTCAACCCTGTCTTTTAGTACAAAGTTAAGGATAAACAAGGAAACACAAACAGATAAATATGACAATATATGTTTTTTGAAAATTAATTTCCGCCAAGGAAAGTTGTTGCCGTTGAACACATAAAAAAAAAAATCTCATCCAGTAAACGTTTGAATCAAGGTTGGGAAAGTGACAGCGGTGAGAATGTGTGTATTATTTCAAAAAGGAAAATGGACTGTATTTATTTTGTGCCTGTCCAAACTTATCAACCCCTCAAAGTTCTTTACGGTACATATCTCTTCCACCACTCACACACACATTTTTTCTATCACACACCGGTGACACTTCAGAATGCAGACTGGAGGAGCCTGGGATCAAACCATAAACATTCTGGTCAGGGGATAACTGCGCCTGAGGCACTGCTGCCCAGTAAGTAACAGCAACATCAACGGAAATGTTGCATCACATTGCCATAACGTTTTAAAAAGATTCAGACAGACACATTATTTAAGGATACAGATGAGATTTTTCTTTTTTGAAAACATGTCTCTTCTGTCTTTATTTGTTAAAGACAGTCACATTATAATGATCAAATCGTTAATAGAGAAACCCTGTTTTACAGTGCTTTCCATTCTGTCCACAAGGGATGTGTAATGAGCAGTAAATGTACCACATGTGTATTCATTTAATACTAATAATGGGTGAAGACAATTAAACATCCTTGACTGACGCCAAAAGAGATCAATGATAGACATGTGATTGATGATGAGAACAATGAGAAAAAAACCTAATTAATATGATGGATGGCAGGCTGGGTGATTATGACAAATAAGGCCAGATAAAGAATTAGTTGTTTGGGGGAGGGGGGCGGGACAGGGTTATGAAAGCATAGATGTTGGCGGGATGGGTGGATGAAGGAGAAGTGAAGGTGAAAGTAGGGTGGAGGTAGAAGAGACGGAGAGGAGACGTCGCAGTTATGGAAATTGTATGTGTGTTACTGTCTAGGAAAAAACATGTAGCTGATTATCAGGTGGAGTACAACATTCTTAATGGCAGGGAAGAATATAGATAGTCAACATGTAAAAAATTTGTTATTGAAAGTGAATTACAATTTGTTATAAAGATCCATGTACCTATGCCCTTGGAAAATATGTCCTTACATTTTTTATACTGCTTATTCTTTGAGGGTCGTGGGGACAATTGACGAGAGGCAAGACACAAACCCTCAAATACACACCTACCGACAATGTAGAGTCTCCAATCAACCTAACCCCAATCATGATGTTTTGGTACTGAGGAAGGAAGCTGGAGTACCCGGACAAAACTAATGGAGACACAGGGAGAACATGGAAACTCGAATGTCAAAAAACAACTAAACAAAACAAATAATCCTTTATCTGCCTCTTTGTGCAGAGACACTGCAAAATCTCTTGATTTCTTTCTTGGCCCATGCTCTATCCTTCCACCAGGTTTCGTGGAAAATTTGGGGTTTCTGCGCAGTCCGACTGATTAAACCAAACAACAAACCCACCAGAAAACAAACAAGCCAAGAGCCAGGGGTGGGAACATAACTCTGGGGGTACAAGTCCTTCAATACACCCGGTGAAACATGAAAACTTGAAGAGAAGTTCAAATTAAACATGTTTAGCTCACATAGAGTACAGGACAGTGCCTCACTGTTATGGTACCACACAATACTGCACAAACTACATAGAATAGGAAATGACGGTTGTATTGAACCGATGGGGTCTCTCCTCACACACTCAGCCTTTACGGAGAAAAGTCAAGTGTCTCATCTGTTATTAAAGGGCGCTACGCTCATCCTTTTTTAATGTGTAATCCCTTATTTATCCATTTGATGTTTGCTTCTCACAAAACACATGGTGTATATCGCAGCATGGCCGTATTTCATTCCAAAAATGACCAGCGTGTTGCTCAGCCAGTCGAATGAACCTCAGCTCGGAGACGTTTCTCTAACCGCAAGGCCACCCACGTCTGATGATAACCCCCCCCCCCCCCCCCCCTGCTATGCTGCTTTGTGTTTCGTGACTCACTGCGTGAAAACAGAAGTCAGAGTTAAAGCAGGGCCAGCAATAAGTTGTCTCATATCCCCGCTTCCTGTCCCGAGGTGCCCTCCGTCTACATCACTCGCCTATTTTATTTTTCAGAGCCACTCATCTTTCTCTGCCTCCTCCTCTGCGCTCTTTTTTCTGTTCAACTCATTTTGCAATGAGCACTGAAGCCCCCTCAGTGTGACAAACAATGCGTGTATGCATGCCCGTGCCGCACAGAGCGTGTTGTGACTAAACACATGTCTGCGCTCTCTCGCCCCGACCGTGATCAATTCCTCACCGCGCGCAAAGGCTCCTGCGTCGGTGAGCAATCGTGGCCTCGGTGTAATCAGTCAGAATAAAGCCGCCGCTGTGACTGCACTCCTCAACAACATGTCATCTTCATTTTATCCACTTCTTGCTTTAATATTCATGAAAGAAACGTTACGTCCACGTCTCCTTGTTGGGTGAATAAGATTTGTTTGTGTCAAGTGAGAGTGGGACTCAGTGATCCATCCATTCAGCTGTCCTGGAACGGAGAACATCATGCACCATAATAGAATGGATCTCTCTGTTTGGGATCTCTTCATTCGGCCTGCACTTTGCCACGTTTCCACAAGGCTATATGAGGAAACATGGAGTGTACTGCCCAGGGAAATGTAATGTAATGTAATGATAAGTACAGAGGATGTTTTGACACCAGAAAAAAAAATGATTAATGGATAATGTCAGTGTGGACGCTGGATCTTACTCTTAATGTTCAGCGTGGTTTGACTTGGCAGAAGTAAACACTTGAGCCTTTTTTCCCTTCCTCTGCTGATCCTTCACTCTGCTGATTTCTCCCGGTTCTAACACTATCTCCCTCCCGAGCCCTGGTTTGTGTCTCCCCCCCGGACCCCGGGTGGTGTTCATTAGTATGATAAATCTCTGGGGCACTCCTAAATATTCCACTCAGTTTCTAATGAGACACACACAGACACGAAAAAATCCGCACCAAAACAAATCTTGGGGCAATGGTGTAAAGCTTAAAGCTAGTTTGGGATAGGGTAGATAACACAATATCTCAAACTCACCACAAGGCAGGGCCCCCACAGGTTTTGTACACAAAAGCCCACATTCTATGAGTCTAACAAGAACAATGTCAAAAAACAACAACAGCTGAGAACCACGGATAATACAACACACAAAGGACATTGTTCTCTAATGTGCTAACTACAGAATAACTACACACTCTTGCAAGACAATGCCTCGACTTGTCTTGTCTGTCCCTGGGTTGTGTTCTCGTTCCCCCGTCACGCTCATGCCGAGTGGTTGCAGAACCCCTGCATGGTTGGAGGTTACAGTAACATCCCCCCGGTGTGCCCCTTTAACAGATTAGCCGATGTCAGACCATATGTCTCCACACAAATTCTCCAGCGGCTCCTACCCCTTCTAAAAGCTTGGGCGAATGAGTCATGTAGAGTGTGTCACCCTGTCATAACCAACTCCCCCTTGCGATGTACAATACCTGCTACGCCCCCATTACATTAAAGTGAATCCAGCTCCCGGACAAACTTTGTGGCGGCTCAAGGCCAGGGCCGTGGTGGCTTGAGGAAATGCTGGAGAGGCGAGCCTTGAGAAGAAAGCTAATATGCAGATGACTAAACTATCTACCTGTCTTTTATTTGAACTCTCCATATGAGTCGCTGCACGCGGAAAAAAGAAAAAGGAGAGATGAATCCACTTCAAGATTTATCCTTTGAAGGGCACCTGGTCTCATGGATGGTTTTATGCGGCCTCCAAGTGACCGTGAGTATTGCTTGTTATCTGAGAATATCTTAAGTGAGCGAAGGTAATGCCTGTCGGTGTGCGAGTTTCCTCTTCAGTGCCTCCTGCAGTCTGCGGGGAGACGCCTCTTCAGGGTCACCTCTTAATAAATAACTGAGCTAGAATATCCGTTTCTGTATCTCCTCCCTCGCTCCCCCACCGCTTCCCCTCCACCAAACTTACCTGCACATGGAAGATGACTCTCACCTGCCGCACACTTTCACACAAAATCTTAAAGGTGCTCACTCGGCCCAAAAAATACGCCTAAATGGCCTTTCTGCCAGCCTACCCGGGGCTACCCAGGGACAGATTAGCTGTGACACAGTGTTGCCCTGCCACCTCTGACCTTGCAGAAAGTTCTGAAAGATCAGAACCCTCGGTCACCACTCAAATCCAATTATCCAACCAAGCAAGAGAGGGGATGAAGGAGGGGATGGTAGCAAGGGAGGATGGGCAGAGATGGAAAAACTCCATCAAGCTTGCCCCATTTTGATCCCTCTTCCCCCTGCTGTTTGCTCGCATTTTGTTGCACTGCTTTGTTTCCTTTACCGTCATTTACATCCCCCATCGCACTGCTGTGCTATTTTTGTTCGACTGTATTCGTTTCATAATGCCTGCGGTAAAGGACAAGACGGAGGAGAAAAAAGATGCAGCATGGCTTGGTGCAGTGAGCGCAGCAGAGCAATCTAATCCGCTTCATATTATTAGATACAAGCCAGTGAAAGTTTCAAGGTAATCTGTGGCTGCTGATGGTTCGCATCTAACAAGAGAGGCGAAAAACACTGTTGACTTTCTGTGAGCTTTCAAAACTTTCTGTTAACATTGCTTATTAATGAGTGTAGTCATTGCTCCGGCAATCTCCAAAATCAGCCGGCCGAAGGTTAGAGGAATCTTTTATTTATCTTATCTTTGCACATCTGTATCGATCGATGAATCAGAGTTCAGGTCGCTTTCATCAAAAGGTGACCAGCGATACTTTGATATGCGCCTTGACACCAGAGCCTCACATTTCCCCCCACAGGCTCCAGAGAAGCCAGATAATCACCGTGATCAGCAGTAAGATCAGCTCGCCTGGGATACAGTATCAACTGCAATCCTGTTAATGCTGATGAAGGATCTACTGGTTTTACTTTGAAATTGATATGCAGCAGCTTAGTGATCTTTATCTGTACATTGGAGCTGTTGAAAAATGAATGGGCCACAGGCTGCGCTCCACTGATACTGAGTGTGTGTGGACACGGACACATTTATAGGTCAGAGTCCTCAGGGTAAAGAGGTCGCAGGTGGGAGGAAGATAACAATGGAGCAAAAGAGCTGAGGGATTTTCCTCCCGTCTCTGTTTTCGGCCTGACTGGGACAGCAAGGCTGGCAGTACACACGTCAGTGAGTGACTGAGTAAATGGACTGTATTTTGTGTCACATTCAGACACATTCATATAAGGCCTTCTATCTTTTGATCACACACCATCCATAGACCATCACCACAGCCATCAGGGACAATCAACATCTTGCCCAAGGACTCCAGACTTCTGAATAGTGAACAACCCACGCTACCTCCTAAGCCAGTGATTTTCAACCTTTTTTGAGCCGCGGCACATTTTTTACATTTGCAAAATCCTGGGGCACACCACCAACCACAATGACACAAAATGACTCTCTATGGCCTAACACAGTACATATAATACATATAGTTAGTAATATAGTTTCTTAAGGTATTAAAAAGCACTATTTAAAATTATTTCAGTCCTTTATTACTCTTATCTTTTAATGAGCACAAATTGAGTCAGATTTATGAAACAATCTTTGATTTAACTAAACTTTATTTAACGGAGACATATTATACCCATTTTATCACAGTTGGTATGGTTCCTTGGGGTCTTAATGAAATGACGTGCCCAGCGGTTTAACCACAAATACCAATGATATCGGTGAAAGTCAAGTTTATTACCCATGTGCAGATGTCGGTAAACGAGGCGAATATCGGCCGCTACCAATGTTCGGCCGATACTTTGGTGCAACACTAGATATTAGATAATTTCCCACGGCACACCTGACGATCTCTCACTGCACACTGGTTGAAAATCACTGTCATAAGCCATAGTCAGGTGTGTAGGTGAGTGATTTTTTGAAGTAATTTACTCATTTCCTCAAAGTACAGTTCTGTTGAATTACACAACTGAACTATGACCAAGATGCAAACTTGACACAAAGAAACAAACAATTAAATATTGTACTTTCATGGTCCAGCCACAAACCAAAAGGTTTTTAACTATTGTAATTTATCCGACACAGTGTTTATAGAAGCAGTGGCATCAATAGCAGAGAAAATGTAACATGCCTAACCTTTCACTGCGCAATTAAAAATATAAATACTGGGGCCTCAGTCAATGTGACATGTGCTACACACCATCTTAGACCATGTTTTGGATATGCAACATTTTTAAAGCAACGATTTGTACATCTCCTGTTGTTTTGATTGTTTCATTATTTAAAATGTAAATAGGCATATTTACCATCACTCCCACTCTGACACCTTGACAATCATATAAAGAATATGTAATAGTGATTAGATATTAAAGACGCATGTAAGACAGCCATCGACCTTTTGTGACATAGACTATGTCCACTATAGATCGATTCATTCCTGCTCAATCTCAGTGTGACATTGGCAATATATATGATGAAAAACACACACTGGGTTATCCAGGCTCCTACTATATGCACACTGACAACATTATGCAAGGCCACTATTGTAATTTCAGTCCAGCCCCTTATTTTCTTTCCAAAGTTTTACTCCAAAATGTTTCTTTCTTTTCCTTGTAAACTTGCCTTGTAAACCAATCCATCGCTCTGCTACCTGCCTGTCAAGCCTGTCAGTGTTTGTATGCACATAAGCAGACACAGGTCAGGAAACCTTGACAGGTTTTGTATCCGGAGGACATAATCTGACTTGAATTCCAATCAATTGCATGACTAGATACATCGGCATGATTCCCTTCAGGACACCCAAGCACACGCACGCACACACACAAACAGACATAAACACACACACATACACATGCTAAAGAATACAATTAATACAATTAAGGTTTTGAGCGCCTTTTCCATTTCTTTTGTTGAAATATGTGTTTTTATTTTGCATCCCTTCTAACTTCTTTCTTCTTTTTCTTTGTGAGTTTTTTTCAGCCTCATTTTCGTCCTCGGCTCTGCGCCGATCAATGTGGACATTGTAGCTTAAATGTGTCCTGGCTGCTTTTGATGGCTGGCAAAGACGTGATGAACAGATAAAGTGGGAATTAAATCAGAGGACTTTAGGACCATGGCAGTTTCAAGTAACAAAAGTAAGGCTAGGTAAAAAACGACAGACTCAGAATGTGAACATCAATCATCCCAAGCACCGTTGTCGAGCATATAGATACGATTTTAAGATAATTAATTTTGGCTTTTCAAAGAGACAGTGGCAAGGGTTTGATAAATCAAAAGCCAGAAGAAGAACGTGTCAACTTGATTGTGCGATCTTGGTAATAAGCTCAATATGGACCGAAACTACAAAGAAGAAGAAATGTGTACACGGAGCCGGATCCTGTTTGTTGAGCCGACTTTGTTGTTGAACACCACCTGACATTTATCATTCTCAAAATCAATATGAACAGGATTTACAAAAACACCATCACCATATGGCTGCATGAATGCAAAATCATGAAATCCACCACTTTCAAACAGCCAGCACCCAGGACAGTGTTATAAATGAGATTAAACTCCTCATAATCTAAATAATATGGTAAAAGAGGAACAAAGCCTGTCCCATTAGCTCCTGTGTATAATTATAGACTTGGGAGAAATGCGGAGGGGAGACCATCCCCTCTCTTTCTCAGTGGAGGCTGAGTGATGAGATTGAGATGTGAGGTATGGGATTGCTTGCGACACCTCCTCGCAACAACACCTGCTACCTCGCTAACATGCTTAGCATAAAGTAATCAAACTTTTCTCATTATCTCAGCAATGCAAGCCAATTAGACATGATACATCAACAACTCTGCAATTATCTACAATTACAACTCATTAAGCTCTGATTTACTTATGTTTTAATTAGCTGGCGCCGCACTTTGCGTTGCAGACAATGTCCTCGATCGCGCTGGTGTTGGTGGTTGCTGTCAGTGGGATTGTTGCACTTGGCTGGGCATGGTGTACTCAAGAGGCCATCAATCACCTCTCCATTGCCTCACTGTTGACTCTCAACTCTAAGTACACTCACTCATGCACCAACCAGACATTTTGAATGGCTGCGCAGGTTAAGTGTCTTTTGGTAAGATTTATCTTTGATACTTTGGCCCAATCCCATTCCACCCCTTCTCCCTACCCCTACCCCTTGTTTTCAAGGTTATCTTGCCCCTTGAAACGGAGTCACAAGGGTTGGGGGTTTAAATCTTCCCCTACGATTTGGGACAGCCCTTCATTAAGCCATTACATCATAAGAAGTAAAACAGTGAGTAAATATATACTGGTTTTCTATTTTTTATTGCTTTTCCTATGTGTGTTGTATTTATTGCATTTTATGTTTCTATGTTCATTGTTAGCACCAATAACCAGAGCAAATTCCTTGTAGGTGTAAACCTACTTGGCAACAAAATACTTCTGATTCTGATTCTGATTCTGATAAGTAGTCGTAGCGAAAACCTGTCACATCATCAGTGGTCTCAGATGTATACAGACGAGACAGATTGACACGGATGTCTTTGCAATGTTAAGCAGTAAAGTCCAGTAGCATCGCTGCTATACACGGATTCAATCAAGTATCTATCAAAAATTGATTAAAACAAAAATAAAGCTAGCACGCTAACGCTGGCGTGCTTGCAATCTTTTCCAATAAGGTTGTTGTGAAAAAAATTGATTAAGCAGGTAGTTAAGTACTTTTTTTAATGCTTATTAATGGACAAAATTCTACATTTGAGGCTCCCTCTCCCAGCTTGCCGGTGATTTGCAAGGCTTTCTGGGTACCCATAGTTTTGAAGTGTGTCAGAAAAATCTCAGTTTTGAGGGCTATAAAGCCCTATGCCCTGGCCCTAACCCTCTGTCTCAGTAGGTATTGGGACAGCGTACCCACACACGTGAAGGCACAAAATGAAGGGAAAGGGCTTAGGGGTAGGGCCACGGGGTGAAATGGGATTCGGCCTTTATCTAAAGCACTGAAAAGGAGACTGATCTGTTTGTAGATAAACATCGGCTGGAATAGCCTTATTTCCTGTTCATCCCACTAAGATTAACTGGCGTGTATTTCTGAAAATATATAATACATCCGAAAAGGGAAATATAGCTTATTTTAATATATGGGGTATGTCTAATGCAGTAAATGGAGCACAGCATATCCCTACATCAGTGGTCAATGTGTCCTGGAAGCAAACCCATTATATGGTGGCTTTCCCTTTTCCAGGCATTTAGTATCTTTGCATGAATATAATAGTGACAGAAAGACTTGAAGGCACAGAGGAGGGGTAAGAGATGGATTTAGAAAAGCTCTGTAATTGTTGGAGGGAGGGAATGGACTGGAGGAAGAGGCAAGAGAAGAGAATGGGAGTGACGCCACAGATTACCCTTTCACTGTTCCCCCGTTTTGAGGTCTGTGAACGAGTAATTTAGTTATTTCAGTTTAAGCTTCTTCTGATTTCTCCCCGGCAACATTTTAACCATTTTTAGTATCAACTGTCTCTTTCCTTCATGACAGAAACAAACCAAGCCAATTTTCTCCCTCTTGTTTTTGAAGAGGCAATCAGCAAGGTGTCCTTGGTGTGATTAGATTCCAAGCTGCTGTCTTCCTTCCATCATTTACACATTGTTTTATGTTTTCTTTTTTTTTTGTTTAAAAGGAAAGCACAACCAGGCTTCCTCCTAAACTCAGTGGAGACTCCTGCTATGTTTACGGGTCAACCCACAGGCAGAGCCGACTGAGTCTGTGTGTTGAATTGGAGGGGGGTGAGGCCTCCAGCAGGTGGACGTGCAGGGAAAAAGAGAAGATGAGGGTGGAGGAGTTGGCAGGTGAGAAAGGAGTTTCAGGGAAGCTGTAGCGAAGTAGAGGATGATGGCAGAGGTGCTGGCAGGTGAGGCAGGGGCTGGAGGGAGGCTTGAGGCCGATCAAGATGGGGGGTTTTGGGGATGGTGGGCTGAGCATTGAGCGCAGCAGGCGGACAGTCAAACAGGCTGGCAGGTAAGAAGGGGGAGATCCTGAGGCACAAGGAAGCAATGGTTCATTAAAGGAGACACAAGGGGAAAATTTGGAAAAATGGCACTGACCATGTCAATTACCAAAAAGAGAAAAACCTCCATAAACACTCACCCGATATATGCTCATCCATCTTCATTCCTCTGTGAGTGGTCTACCTTCCATCCAGTGTCGATCAGAAAACATATGACCATTTAGTGATCATTTCTGTTTATGAGTCCATTTGCAAGTTACTGCTGGAATGCCTAGCTGGGAGATTAGGACTCCTGGCCCATTTAATTTCCCTCTTTGGTGTACAAGATAACCTGTTTCCTATCAACCAGTGCCCCTCTCATGGTACCAGTTGTTATTGCCCCAGGTGGTGGGTTAACCCGACATCTGCATTTTAACATAATTTTGAGTATCGCAAAACATTTCTCACACAATAACATTCTAGCCATTTTATGGTCTTTCTCTTTGCGCCGACCAACAGCCTGTGGCTCGAGGCATTCGGTTTTGGGGTTTTCTGTCCATTCCATTATTGTGAACACAATATCTTCAGAGTATCATGAGAAATTGTCTTTGTATTTGATAGAAACATTTAGTTGAATTAAAGGATGAACTGCTAATTTGGTGGTCAAAAGTCACTGTGGCCTCAAAAACATGTTTTGGGCCTTTTGAGCAGGGTATCAGCAAGTCTCTTTTTTGAGGATTTTTTTCAAATTTTGACCATTCGTCAGATGGAATCAAAGATTAATTGATCCATTTTCAGTCGTCAAAAGTCAAGGTCATGCTTATGAGTTTGAAAAAAAAAATGCATGTAGACTGAAACTGTCTTGGCTGGCGGAGCCATACGACCACAGGACAGTAATTCTTGAGCTACAAAACATGTCTTACAGTGTTTGGGTATTTATTTAGACACAGCTGTGCAGACTCTTTTTGTACTGAGGCCCTTTAAAGCTTTGCACATAAGGGTGGAGTTAAAGTAGGTACTAAACTTGAGATTGTGAGGCAATCTTGGGCTGCTGTCTTTGAAACAACTTTGCTGTTGGTAACTTTACTGCTCTCTTCATGTTCTGCCTTGTTAATGTTCAACTTCAGACTCCCCGGCAGTTTTTGAATTTGCATGTAACAATATTAGGACAATTAGCAAACATTAGAAGACTGAAGCTGTCCAGCCACAGTTAGTGGCACTCGATTACAGCTGCTCAGACTGAAGTAGCGCAGCAGGCCTGTGAAATTTCGATCGCTGTGATCCACTCTCATTTATTATTCAAATTTCAACCAAGGGTAAAAAACATTAAACTCAGGCTGCGATGCTTTTGCACACACATAAAACCGGGTCTGTATCGGCCTCACCTTGGTCCTTTTTTTCTTTCCTCCTGCTCCATTTTCTGCTTCACCCATCCTTCCCTCCTGCAAGTGAGGCACGAGCAGTAAGAATGATGAGTGGGACAGAGAGACAGGGATGAAACAATATAGAAACCAAAAAGCTAGAGTTGACAGGCAGATGCACAGCAATTTTCGAGTTTAGACAAACACTTTTATAGAACAGTATATCCTGCCATAGCTAATGAGACACCAAAGACAGAAAGTTGGAGGCTGAGGAGAGTTGATGATCTAAATTAATTGGCAACGGTACCCCTGTGGATATTTCAAAATGGCAAAAATAAGATTATCCTCAATTCATTCTCACCGAGGCTGAAAAAATGTCAAACATTTCATCTCTCAGCTCAGTGGGGGATTGGTGAAAGGCAAAATGGAGAAAATTACTTCTTATTAGGAATTAATAGAGCAGAGGAGAGCTGGGGATGGCAGCGAGTGACCCTGGACACTCCTGGTTTCAATAATTAGTCAAACACTCTCCTCACAGAAGAGAGGTATGCTCAAACATTCACTTTTTGAGCTCCTTGGTGTGTAGTAGTTTCAGTTTAATAGTTTGTGTATCTGGTTGGATTAAAAAGTGGTTGAGCATGTGTGTTTGTGTGTGTGTGTCTGTCAGTGTGCTGTACATTCAGTATATGTGCAATTCAGATTTATCCATGTGTTCATAGCAGATGTGTTCAGTCTGCTTCCATTTCGTTTGTGTGTCTTTGTGCGTGCAACAACCAACACAAATCTGAAATTGGCAGCAGAATATGCAGTAAGAGCTAATTAGGCGTGGAGCCGCTAGCATCCTAAAGTGAATAATCAGTAGGGAGGATGAATGGAAGAGACAAACAGGCTTGACGAGTGAGTACAGCCACCAATCCACGGTGGAGAGAATGAAGACGAAGATTTTTGGACCTGCGTCTGATGGATTTAATTCCGGTTGATGGACTGATGGATCAGCTAATTGCTCAACTCAGAAGAATAATAAAGTCACGGTGCCTAGGCTATTTATCGCTGAGGTCAGTGGAAAACTTATTGTGTCTGTTTATGTTTAATGGTTCATTATTTTCTTCAGGGAAACGAATGAGTCACTCTCTAGTTGGGTTTTTTTACACCATAAAAGCAAGGTGAGTACTGCAAGGGGCCGCGTGTCGAGGAGACTGGTGCTATGTTTGTGAGCAGAGTTCTGACAGAACGTGGATGTATTTTATTCACTAATGGTCATTTATAAATACGGACAATGTCATAGTTGTTGATGAGAAACAGAATTCCCAACAGCTTGCATGAAGCCTCAAGGGATGTGAGAACCCAATCAGCAACGTAGAAGGATGAGCTTCTAATGGAAAAATAAACAGTGAGCGTTTTGGTAATCATTCAATGGTTGTGAAAAATAAAAGCAATTCTAAATGCAAAAAAAAAAAGAATCAATGAAATTACTCAGCGAAACAAAACTTACACATCATTAAGAAAAAACTGAGCCAGAGCCAATTATGTCTACATTGCTGTAACTAAACTAAAGAAAAACAGTTCATTAAAGAACACAAAATTATCGATCATCCTGAAACTGGAGAAATGCGGGAGATGTAGACACAGAAATCATCAGTGGTTTCTGAACCAAACTAATGAGATCAACATTTCTTTAATCCACACACCAAACTTTGCTTACTTCAAAAGTTTGAAAATATGAAGATAAGTTTTCTTAATGAGGTCAAACTTTACTCCAACACAATATAATGAAGTTGTAAGATAATGATGTTTCTGTTTGGTTGACACATACTGTTCATAAACACAACTCTCCTTTTATGTGATCACACCATAATAAAGGTAATTTTAAAGACCAACCAAAATTATATGACGCTTATGTTTACATGGATTTTAGCGTGTCTATGTAGGGAAGTAGTCAAATATAGACACACACACACACACACACACACACACACACGCATATCTTTCCCCCTTTCATAATACAACAATAGAATACAGAGTTTTGAATATAAAGTCACAACTACTGTTGGCTACATTTTATTCAAGCAATTCCTCCAGGTAGAGAGAGAGAGGGGGGGAAAAGCCAAAACAAGAAAAAGATACACAAACAGTGGACTCTTAGATTTGAGAATCTCCTCACTTCGACCTTCTCTGTCACTCTCTTCTGTGGCAACAGAGGGATGAGTTTTCCCAGTTTTTGACACATTGACCAATTCCTCACCCCATCTGTGCCCGTGCACAATTCTGTCAACATCTCAAGCAACAGATCAACAATACAGATATACAAACACTGAGCTCAGACACTGTGGAGTATACAGTACTTTTTCACACATATGCCCTGAATGCACATTCATAAAGGCATTTGAATGTGGGGTTCAGTGGTGCTGTTAAAGTGCAGTTGAAATAGATTATTTAGCATCTGCACTGTAAAGGCAAAATGTCAGATCTTAGGTCCTGGTACGAGCGAGATGTGAATTGTGGTAATAGGATTAGGGTTAGGCATGAATTGGCCAGGGTGAAAGTCAGGGATAGGCTTTTGGTTAGGCTATCTGCAAGGATTGGAAGTTAACGCAGTGGCCCACATACGGATATGTGTGTGGGTGTATGTCTGAGACGTTTACCGCTGACAATCAGTCACACACACCTGCTGATGTTGGTAAACCACTGAGTTGCAAAGGCTTAGGGACTTTTACTTTCAAGTTTTTATTGTCCAGTGTGGTTGCAAAACACCAAAACAGATGATGACAGATTCAAGACTCACAGACAGATTTCTAATAATAGGACATAAAACACACTATATGTGTGTGTGATTGTGTGTGTGTGTGTGTGTCTGTGTGTGTGCGCCATCGCATTGAGAACCTGTATCTAGTAGTTTTGAGCTACCAAAGGCATTTACACAAAATAGAAAACGTCTTAAGTAGCAGGAAGCTCCTGGTCTCGGCCTTTACAACAGAGAAGTGCCAAGATTACGTCACTCTTAAGTTATGCACTGTCTGCTTCTATAGCTTGAATATTATGGTGCAGTAGAGACACGTTCCAATGAAAATGCTACAGTTACGGGTTCCACCGTTCGCTCTAAGGCAGTTATCCTGAAAAAGAAAGACTTACCAAACATTGCTCCAACATCCAGATTTTCTTTAATCACTAAACTATTTATCTGGTGGAGCTTTTCAGTCTCAAAGGTTTGCGTAAATTAATGTTTCACTACATTTCTGTCAAATAACTTAATGATGTAACAGCATCTTACTGATAATGCTCTTTGTCTGTGGTCTTGGATAATACATCAACAAAACTAATTACATTTTTAAAAGTTTTCCTCTTGAAACAGTTTTTGGAGACTTACTTGATATATCTTAAATAATTACCTTACAAGTGACTTGTTTAAATTTGTTCTAAAAAAGCCAGAGATAATGATCCTAATCATACCGAGAGTTTATCAATGCATAACATGTGACCGATAATTTAATGAACACATAATATGCTTCTGTGTTATTTAGGTTCCTTGTGTATATAAAAGGTTTGCAAAATTAAAACGCTGAAAGCTCCTCCACCCCTTCAGAAAATGCTGCTCCTGAAGATCCAGAAACACCCCCTCACTAGGCCACCTGATACTTCAGGGGTATTGTGATGTCATGTTTTGCCCCTCTGTTGCATTGTGCACACCTAGTGGCAGACAGGAGCTAACACATAGTGTTTTAGACAGAGGCTGAAAAGAGGTGCTTCAGCAGTGGACAGAATGGGGAAAGTGATGTGTTTTCTGAACATTAGACAATGTAAACATATTCAAATAATAACAAAAATTAAAATGATGAACCTCAACATAAGCATAGAATTTATCCTTTAATTAACCTGCCGTGTTATCGTGCAATAATGGGTCGAACACTTATTTGGTGTGGTTGTGTAAAAGTGATCCAGCGACATATGTTCCATTCACATCCTCATGACCTGATCTTCATAACATTTTTATTAACATTACGTTTCATTTTGCTGATGTAAGCGACTTACAATATGTGCATTCTACCATGGGTGCACAAAACCGGAACAACATCAATCAAGAAAGTACAATTTTATTCAAGAAAGCCAAACTGCAAAGTGCTATAGGTATGTGCAATTTAACTGCCACAACATTTTTTGTTAAAACTTTATTTTATTATTACAATTTTTTAATTAATCAAGGTATAGTTGGAAGAGATGCGTTTTCAGTTTTGCTGGGGAAGATGTGTAGACTTGCTGCTAACCTGATGTCATTGGGGTACTAATGCTAACACTAATCCCCCCACAGTAGAAGTAAGAAAAACACTATAAGACCTCACAGTACAATGTTGGGTTGGCAATGCTTCGTACACTGGGGCCACATCAAGTCACTGATCATTAACTCATCACTTTGCTTGTGTGAATGTGCCAGATTAATCTAATTTGGAGACACTGTCAGGTGTCTGCGCTCTGCTCATGTGAGGATATTCACGCTCAAAGATGCATGAATACATTCAGTAGGGACTTTTTCACCACTTATTTTTAAAACTTGAACACTTTTTTTTTCACAAGCTGTTTGGCATCGACGAGGCTCCTGGATTCCGGGATGAAGACACAGAAGATAGCAATAATAAACTTGCCTAGTGTGCATGTGCATGTGTGTGTGTGTCTCTGTCTGTGCGATGAGCTCAGCAGTTGTTGATTCAGCTAAATGTTTGATCCGAAGAACTATCCTCAGAATCATTAATGAGGCACTCACAAACACATAAACACACACACGCACACACACACTCACAAACACACACACATTCACAAACACACACACACACACACATACATAAACACAAATCTGTGGAAGAAATTGCACCCCACTTCCCTGCCTGTCAATCATACCTCAGAAAGGGTAACACAGCAGTCATGTCCATGTACACACACACATGCACACACTCACACACACTTCAGTCCCCTCTCATGAAAGCCCCTTACGGTGTAAAGTATAGGGTCAAGCCATACAAGTTCAACAGAGAGCCGTCTTGTTTCTAAAAGGACCTTGTTGGCCTCGTGCCTGTGACTCACCTCACAACCAGTACTTCACAGTGAGTGGCCCACTGCTGCTCAATTCCCACAACCTGCTCAGCAGGACACACAACAGTCGGGAAGCTGGAGAGCGCACATTTTAAGTTGGTCTTCATTCAATGGTATAGAAACTTAGCAACGCATCCCACTGTGTAAAAAGGAACATGACCGTTTTACTTTTTCAAACTGATTGCATTCAAAATGTTGCATAGTGCTCGTCCTTACAGAATAAACACTACCCCAGCACTTTGTAAGGAACAATAATTCAAGTATCCCCTAACGGTACATGTATCTGAACCGAAGATTTCCAGTTCAGGCCTCTTGGTTTGTTACCCAGGTGTAAGAAAAGACAAGATAAAAGCCGTATGCCGGTATTGTGCAACTGCTGCCGGATATGTAGCTGGTAGCACAATGAACATGCATTACACTAACATTAGTGGCCCAAGGAAAAAACGAGTTCCGTGCAAACCGAGCTCCTCGGGGCAATGGAGCAGCGGCTTGTTAATAATTCAGACCCTGTCAAAGCAATAATGTGTGACATAGGTGTTCTCATAGCAGCAGACATATAACCGTTCTCTGTTGATGGGAACGCAGGGTTCAAACACACACTGAAAGTAACCAAGCCCCGTTACGAAGTTCCCTCTCCTCTTTATTTCAGCCAGCAAGTTACACCAGCCCTTCATAAACCTCTTTCGCTAGAGTGAGAGGGTTCTCCACAGCAGAGACATTGTTTGTACCCGCAGGGCATCAAACCTTCTGCAAACAATGTGGACAGTTACATTTTTCTGAAGAAAAAATAAATAAAAACAATATATTTAATAATATTAATTATAAATTACAGTACAGCCGTTAAGGCACAGTTCATTTTCTACATGCTGCTCCTTAATGGATTATTTATATCTACTATTTTAATTAATTAAGTCATGAGTTTATTTAGTTAAAACCAAGGTACTGTGATTTCTGTATATTGTTGCACCACTGCTATCCAATCAATGCATAGAACAATGCAAACAGAGTTTCAGCTAATGTTAGCATTAAACATGATGACACTGGCCCGATTGTTGGTGCCAGACTGCCTGGCTCAAGTATTCCTGAAACTGCTGCACTCAGATTTTCATACACAGCAGTCTCTAGAGATTTGGATCTGTTGGTATGAAAGACAAACTCAAATTATCAAGGGAGCATCAGTTCTGCCGTCAGACACACTGTATTATTGAGAAACGTGGAATGGCAAGAGTGGCTGGAGCTCACGTACAGGCCACAGTTACTCAGATAACCATTCTTCACAACAGTGGTGAGGTGTGTAGTGTCCCAGAATACACAACACGTCTAACCTCCCGGTGTTTGGGCTACAACAGCAGAGAACTACACAGATTTCCTGTCCTGTCAAACCAGAAAACAAGAGCTCTGAGCCTGCAGTGGACACAGGTTCCCTGCAGGTTGTGTAACTATTTGGGAAATGTTTTCTTGGCACAATTTGGGCCCTTTCATACTAATTGGTGATGGTTTCAATGTTACAGCCAATCTGAATATTGTTGCAGGCCATGTGCATCGCTTTGGCCACATTTGCTATGAACACTTCAAACACAACTAGGGCTACGTTGTAGCACTTGCGGGCCCGAGCACCCGCACGTTGAAGCCTGTTGCGGTCGGTGGAGAGAGCGATCGATGACCAAGCGCACATCATCGATCGAGCATGCACTTCTCCACGTTGCATGCGTTTTGCGCTCTGCGGCAGTAGGTTTGCCAGTAGGTGGCGGCATCACTATTATTACGCACAGACATATATATCTGTTCATGTAGGCGCTCTGATGTAGCGTGAGCAATTTTGTGTCAATTGGACAATGTTAACACAACTTAATTTTCACACTGATCAGTAGGTGGCGCTATGACCCTGAACTAATATTTATATGTGGAGCTGTTCAGATCAGTATTGTGATCATAGGTCAGTAGTTTGGAGCCGGTTGGATAATGCAGAGTGGATTAACAAAGTACTTCCTGTTTCCTGGTGAATCAGTAGGTGGCGCTATGACACTGAGGAAATATTGACACATAGAGCTGTTCAGGCTTGTACTCTTATCATGTGACAGAAGTTTGGTAGTGATAGGACAATGCACAGTGTAATTATGAAAACATCGTGTCCTTTGGCGAAGGATGATCCTTCGCCAAACATCAATGTTTATTTATTATTACGCACAGACATATAGATCTGTTCAAGTAGGCGCTCTGATGTAGCGTGAGAAATTTTGTGTCAATTGGACAATGTTTCAGCAACTTAATTTTCACACTGATCAATAGGTGGCGCTATGATCCTGAACTAATATTCATATATGGAGCTGTTCTATTCAGGATTGTGATCATAGGTCAGTAGTTTGGAGCCGGTTGGATAATGCAGAGTGGATTAACAAAGTACTTCCTGTTTCCTGGCGAATCAGTAGGTGGCGCTATGACACTGAGGAAATATTGACACATAGAGCTGTTCAGGCTTGGACTCTGAGCATGTGACAGAAGTTTTGTAGTGATAGGACAATGCACAGTGGAGTTATGATAACATTGTGTCCTTTGGCGAAGGAAAATCCTTCGCCGCACATCAATGTTTACACGGTTTGAGGAAACGTCACAATTCTGACCATGATCTAATGACTTGACTGATCTGATTTGAGCTGTATATTGTAAATCAGCCAGGAGCAGTTCATCAAAGTATAAAACATGTCACTTCCTGTAGCCACCAGGGGGCGCTGTAATTTCAAGTCATAATTTCTGTGTAGATGTCATCAGGATGGCACCCTTGTCTTACAGTCTAGTTTGGACTCGATTGGACAATGTATGTCCGAGATACAGAACCTCGTGTTTTGATGGCGTTTAATCAAACTCAAGACGCCACGCCACGGTCACACGGTGTGACGAAAGGTCAATCTCTTAATCACTTTTTATCTCCATCTTGTTGTGATGGCACTGATCTTAATTTGAAGTTAATCTGATGAAAGCCCTGGGACAAGTGCATCAAGTAAAAATGTGGAATATGGGAAAAAAATGGCCACTTAATCCAAAATGGCGGCCTCCCTGTTTGGTCAAGCATACCTATCCAAGATATTTTTTTGTTTGTTATGAAACGACACATGTCCCGATAGATTTGTATAAATGTCGGCCATCGTAGTGCCGGGGTTGCCCTATAGGGGGCGCTGGTCAGTTTTTTTGCCACGCCCATTTCTTAAAACCATATGAATATCTTCAGGGGGGGGCTGTTGTTACACACATGTAGTTTGAGAGAGATAGAATCATGAACACTGAAGTTACAGCAATTTCGTGTTTCACGGCGAGTTGATGAACTTTAATGCCACGCCATTCATATGGCGTTTGACGAAAAGTCACGGTAATCTTATGTCTTCATTGTCAATGTCTTGGGACCCATTTGATACAGTTTGACATGGTTGAGGTCAGTGGATGAGGAGAAATTCATCCAAGTGTAAGACAAGCAAAAAACAAGACATTTCCTGTTGCCACCAGGGGGCGCTGCGGTTTTAAGTCATCATTTATGCATAGATGTCATCAGGCGGGGACTATTGTCTTACATGTCTAGTTTGGACTTGATTGGAACATGTATGTCCGTGATACAGATGCCCGTGTTTTGATGGCGTGTAACCAATTTTTAACGCCATGCCACGGTCACACGGTGTGATAAAAAAAAAATCCCTCAATCATTTTTTATCTCCATCTTGTTGTGATGACACTCATCTGAATTTGAAGTTGATCTGATGAAAGCCCTGGGACAAGTACGTAAAAGTAAAAATGTGGGATATTGCCAAAATGGCCACTAAAAGCAAAATGGCGGACTTCCTGTTGCGTTTTTCATAATGCTCCATGAGACTTTTTTTCATGACTGGTCACGATACACCTATATCCAGATTTTGATGAAAATCCGTTATGTGGAAACCTAGGGGCTGGTTCCAGGGGGCGCTGTAGAGCCATTTTGCCACGCCCAATTCCAATTACTCCAGAATACTAAAATATCCGCAGACCTTGAATTTCCTGCAAAGTTTCATAACTTTTTGAGCATGTCTAGACCCTGAAAAAGCCCCCCAAAGGGAAATAATAATAACTAGGGCTACGTTGTAGCACTTGCGGGCCCGAGCACCCGCACGTTGAAGCCTGTTGCGGTCGGTGGAGAGAGCGATCGATGACCAAGCGCACATCATCGATCGAGCATGCACTTCTCCACGTTGCATGCGTTTTGCGCTCTGCGGCAGTAGGTTTGCCAGTAGGTGGCGCCATCACTATTATTACGCACAGACATATAGATCTGTTCAAGTAGGCGCTCTGATGTAGCGTGAGAAATTTTGTGTCAATTGGACAATGTTTCCGCAACTTAATTTTCACACTGATCAATAGGTGGCGCTATGATCCTGAACTAATATTCATATATGGAGCTGTTCTATTCAGGATTGTGATCATAGGTCAGTAGTTTGGAGCCGGTTGGATAATGCAGAGTGGATTAACAAAGTACTTCCTGTTTCCTGGCGAATCAGTAGGTGGCGCTATGACACTGAGGAAATATTGACACATAGAGCTGTTCAGGCTTGGACTCTGACCATGTGACAGAAGTTTTGTAGTGATAGGACAATGCACAGTGGAGTTATGATAACATCGTGTCCTTTGGCGAAGGAAAATCCTTCGCCGCACATCAATGTTTACACGGTTTGAGGAAACGTCACAATTCTGACCATGATCTAATGACTTGACTGATCTGATTTGAGCTGTATATTGTAAATCAGCCAGGAGCAGTTCATCAAAGTATAAAACATGTCACTTCCTGTAGCCACCAGGGGGCGCTGTAATTTCAAGTCATAATTTCTGTGTAGATGTCATCAGGATGGCACCCTTGTCTTACATGTCTAGTTTGGACTCGATTGGACAATGTATGTCCGAGATACAGAACCTCGTGTTTTGATGGCGTTTAATCAAACTCAAGACGCCACGCCACGGTCACACGGTGTGACGAAAGGTCAATCTCTTAATCACTTTTTATCTCCATCTTGTTGTGATGGCACTGATCTTAATTTGAAGTTAATCTGATGAAAGCCCTGGGACAAGTGCATCAAGTAAAAATGTGGAATATGGAAAAAAAATGGCCACTTAATCCAAAATGGCGGCCTCCCTGTTTGGTCAAGCATACCTATCCAAGATATTTTTTTGTTTGTTATGAAACGACACATGTCCCGATAGATTTGTATAAATGTCGGCCATCGTAGTGCCGGGGTTGCCCTATAGGGGGCGCTGGTCAGTTTTTTTGCCACGCCCATTTCTTAAAACCATATGAATATCTTCAGGGGGGGGCTGTTGTTACACACATGTAGTTTGAGAGAGATAGAATCATGAACACTGAAGTTACAGCAATTTCGTGTTTCACGGCGAGTTGATGAACTTTAATGCCACGCCATTCATATGGCGTTTGACGAAAAGTCACGGTAATCTTATGTCTTCATTGTCAATGTCTTGGGACCCATTTGATACAGTTTGACATGGTTGAGGTCAGTGGATGAGGAGAAATTCATCCAAGTGTAAGACAAGCAAAAAACAAGACATTTCCTGTTGCCACCAGGGGGCGCTGCGGTTTTAAGTCATCATTTATGCATAGATGTCATCAGGCGGGGACTATTGTCTTACATGTCTAGTTTGGACTTGATTGGAACATGTATGTCCGAGATACGGATGCCCGTGTTTTGATGGCGTGTAACCAATTTTTAACGCCATGCCACGGTCACACGGTGTGATAAAAAAAAAATCCCTCAATCATTTTTTATCTCCATCTTGTTGTGATGACACTCATCTGAATTTGAAGTTGATCTGATGAAAGCCCTGGGACAAGTACGTAAAAGTAAAAATGTGGGATATTGCCAAAATGGCCACTAAAAGCAAAATGGCGGACTTCCTGTTGCGTTTTTCATAATGCTCCATGAGACTTTTTTTCATGACTGGTCACGATACACCTATATCCAGATTTTGATGAAAATCCGTTATGTGGAAACCTAGGGGCTGGTTCCAGGGGGCGCTGTAGAGCCATTTTGCCACGCCCAATTCCAATTACTCCAGAATACTAAAATATCCGCAGACCTTGAATTTCCTGCAAAGTTTCATAACTTTTTGAGCATGTCTAGACCCTGAAAAAGCCCCCCAAAGGGAAATAATAATAATAATAATAATAAAAATCCTTACAGATTCAATAGGGCCTCTCACCATTCGGTGCTCGGGCCCTAACTAGGGCTACGTTGTAGCACTTGCGGGCCCGAGCACCCGCACGTTGAAGCCTGTTGCGGTCGGTGGAGAGAGCGATCGATGACCAAGCGCACATCATCGATCGAGCATTCACTTCTCCACGTTGCATGCGTTTTGCGCTCTGCGGCAGTAGGTTTGCCAGTAGGTGGCGCCATCACTATTATTACGCACAGACATATATATCTGTTCATGTAGGCGCTCTGATGTAGCGTGAGCAATTTTGTGTCAATTGGACAATGTTAACACAACTTAATTTTCACACTGATCAATAGGTGGCGCTATGATCCTGAACTAATATTCATATATGGAGCTGTTCTATTCAGGATTGTGATCATAGGTCAGTAGTTTGGAGCCGGTTGGATAATGCAGAGTGGATTAACAAAGTACTTCCTGTTTCCTGGCGAATCAGTAGGTGGCGCTATGACACTGAGGAAATATTGACACATAGAGCTGTTCAGGCTTGGACTCTGACCATGTGACAGAAGTTTTGTAGTGATAGGACAATGCACAGTGGAGTTATGATAACATCGTGTCCTTTGGCGAAGGAACATCCTTCGCCGCACATCAATGTTTACACGGTTTGAGGAAACGTCACAATTCTGACCATGATCTAATGACTTGACTGATCTGATTTGAGCTGTATATTGTAAATCAGCCAGGAGCAGTTCATCAAAGTATAAAACATGTCACTTCCTGTAGCCACCAGGGGGCGCTGTAATTTCAAGTCATAATTTCTGTGTAGATGTCATCAGGATGGCACCCTTGTCTTACATGTCTAGTTTGGACTCGATTGGACAATGTATGTCCGAGATACAGAACCTCGTGTTTTGATGGCGTTTAATCAAACTCAAGACGCCACGCCACGGTCACACGGTGTGACGAAAGGTCAATCTCTTAATCACTTTTTATCTCCATCTTGTTGTGATGGCACTGATCTTAATTTGAAGTTAATCTGATGAAAGCCCTGGGACAAGTGCATCAAGTAAAAATGTGGAATATGGAAAAAAAATGGCCACTTAATCCAAAATGGCGGCCTCCCTGTTTGGTCAAGCATACCTATCCAAGATATTTTTTTGTTTGTTATGAAACGACACATGTCCCGATAGATTTGTATAAATGTCGGCCATCGTAGTGCCGGGGTTGCCCTATAGGGGGCGCTGGTCAGTTTTTTTGCCATGCCCATTTCTTAAAACCATATGAATATCTTCAGGGGGGGGCTGTTGTTACACACATGTAGTTTGAGAGAAATAGAATCATGAACACTGAAGTTACAGCAATTTCGTGTTTCACGGCGAGTTGATGAACTTTAATGCCACGCCATTCATATGGCGTTTGACGAAAAGTCACGGTAATCTTATGTCTTCATTGTCAATGTCTTGGGACCCATTTGATACAGTTTGACATGGTTGAGGTCAGTGGATGAGGAGAAATTCATCCAAGTGTAAGACAAGCAAAAAACAAGACATTTCCTGTTGCCACCAGGGGGCGCTGCGGTTTTAAGTCATCATTTATGCATAGATGTCATCAGGCGGGGACTATTGTCTTACATGTCTAGTTTGGACTTGATTGGAACATGTATGTCCGAGATACAGATGCCCGTGTTTTGATGGCGTGTAACCAATTTTTAACGCCATGCCACGGTCACACGGTGTGATAAAAAAAAAATCCCTCAATCATTTTTTATCTCCATCTTGTTGTGATGACACTCATCTGAATTTGAAGTTGATCTGATGAAAGCCCTGGGACAAGTACGTAAAAGTAAAAATGTGGGATATTGCCAAAATGGCCACTAAAAGCAAAATGGCGGACTTCCTGTTGCGTTTTTCATAATGCTCCATGAGACTTTTTTTCATGACTGGTCACGATACACCTATATCCAGATTTTGATGAAAATCCGTTATGTGGAAACCTAGGGGCTGGTTCCAGGGGGCGCTGTAGAGCCATTTTGCCACGCCCAATTCCAATTACTCCAGAATACTAAAATATCCGCA
Source organism: Platichthys flesus (assembly GCF_949316205.1). NCBI lineage: Eukaryota > Metazoa > Chordata > Actinopteri > Pleuronectiformes > Pleuronectidae > Platichthys > Platichthys flesus. The sequence continues at coordinate 15,008,591 of NC_084948.1, forward strand.
GACCTTGAATTTCCTGCAAAGTTTCATAACTTTTTGAGCATGTCTAGACCCTGAAAAAGCCCCCCAAAGGGAAATAATAATAATAATAATAATAACTAGGGCTACGTTGTAGCACTTGCGGGCCCGAGCACCCGCACGTTGAAGCCTGTTGCGGTCGGTGGAGAGAGCGATCGATGACCAAGCGCACATCATCGATCGAGCATGCACTTCTCCACGTTGCATGCGTTTTGCGCTCTGCGGCAGTAGGCTTGCCAGTAGGTGGCGCCATCACTATTATTACGCACAGACATATATATCTGTTCATGTAGGCGCTCTGATGTAGCGTGAGCAATTTTGTGTCAATTGGACAATGTTAACACAACTTAATTTTCACACTGATCAGTAGGTGGCGCTATGACCCTGAACTAATATTTATATGTGGAGCTGTTCAGATCAGTATTGTGATCATAGGTCAGTAGTTTGGAGCCGGTTGGATAATGCAGAGTGGATTAACAAAGTACTTCCTGTTTCCTGGTGAATCAGTAGGTGGCGCTATGACACTGAGGAAATATTGACACATAGAGCTGTTCAGGCTTGTACTCTTATCATGTGACAGAAGTTTGGTAGTGATAGGACAATGCACAGTGGAGTTATGATAACATCGTGTCCTTTGGCGAAGGAAAGTACTTCGCCGCACATCAATGTTTACACGGTTTGAGGAAACGTCACAATTCTGACCATGATCTAATGACTTGACTGATCTGATTTGAGCTGTATATTGTAAATCAGCCAGGAGCAGTTCATCAAAGTATAAAACATGTCACTTCCTGTAGCCACCAGGGGGCGCTGTAATTTCAAGTCATAATTTCTGTGTAGATGTCATCAGGATGGCACCCTTGTCTTACATGTCTAGTTTGGACTCGATTGGACAATGTATGTCCGAGATACAGAACCTCGTGTTTTGATGGCGTTTAATCAAACTCAAGACGCCACGCCACGGTCACACGGTGTGACGAAAGGTCAATCTCTTAATCACTTTTTATCTCCATCTTGTTGTGATGGCACTGATCTTAATTTGAAGTTAATCTGATGAAAGCCCTGGGACAAGTGCATCAAGTAAAAATGTGGAATATGGAAAAAAAATGCCCACTTAATCCAAAATGGCGGCCTCCCTGTTTGGTCAAGCATACCTATCCAAGATATTTTTTTGTTTGTTATGAAACGACACATGTCCCGATAGATTTGTATAAATGTCGGCCATCGTAGTGCCGGGGTTGCCCTATAGGGGGCGCTGGTCAGTTTTTTTGCCACGCCCATTTCTTAAAACCATATGAATATCTTCAGGGGGGGGCTGTTGTTACACACATGTAGTTTGAGAGAGATAGAATCATGAACACTGAAGTTACAGCAATTTCGTGTTTCACGGCGAGTTGATGAACTTTAATGCCACGCCATTCATATGGCGTTTGACGAAAAGTCACGGTAATCTTATGTCTTCATTGTCAATGTCTTGGGACCCATTTGATACAGTTTGACATGGTTGAGGTCAGTGGATGAGGAGAAATTCATCCAAGTGTAAGACAAGCAAAAAACAAGACATTTCCTGTTGCCACCAGGGGGCGCTGCGGTTTTAAGTCATCATTTATGCATAGATGTCATCAGGCGGGGACTATTGTCTTACATGTCTAGTTTGGACTTGATTGGAACATGTATGTCCGAGATACAGATGCCCGTGTTTTGATGGCGTGTAACCAATTTTTAACGCCATGCCACGGTCACACGGTGTGATAAAAAAAAAATCCCTCAATCATTTTTTATCTCCATCTTGTTGTGATGACAGTCATCTGAATTTGAAGTTGATCTGATGAAAGCCCTGGGACAAGTACGTAAAAGTAAAAATGTGGGATATTGCCAAAATGGCCACTAAAAGCAAAATGGCGGACTTCCTGTTGCGTTTTTCATAATGCTCCATGAGACTTTTTTTCATGACTGGTCACGATACACCTATATCCAGATTTTGATGAAAATCCGTTATGTGGAAACCTAGGGGCTGGTTCCAGGGGGCGCTGTAGAGCCATTTTGCCACGCCCAATTCCAATTACTCCAGAATACTAAAATATCCGCAGACCTTGAATTTCCTGCAAAGTTTCATAACTTTTTGAGCATGTCTAGACCCTGAAAAAGCCCCCCAAAGGGAAATAATAATAATAATAATAATAACTAGGGCTACGTTGTAGCACTTGCGGGCCCGAGCACCCGCACGTTGAAGCCTGTTGCGGTCGGTGGAGAGAGCGATCGATGACCAAGCGCACATCATCGATCGAGCATGCACTTCTCCACGTTGCATGCGTTTTGCGCTCTGCGGCAGTAGGTTTGCCAGTAGGTGGCGCCATCACTATTATTACGCACAGACATATATATCTGTTCATGTAGGCGCTCTGATGTAGCGTGAGCAATTTTGTGTCAATTGGACAATGTTAACACAACTTAATTTTCACACTGATCAGTAGGTGGCGCTATGACCCTGAACTAATATTTATATGTGGAGCTGTTCAGATCAGTATTGTGATCATATGTCAGTAGTTTGGAGCCGGTTGGATAATGCAGAGTGGATTAACAAAGTACTTCCTGTTTCCTGGTGAATCAGTAGGTGGCGCTATGACACTGAGGAAATATTGACACATAGAGCTGTTCAGGCTTGTACTCTTATCATGTGACAGAAGTTTGGTAGTGATAGGACAATGCACAGTGTAATTATGAAAACATCGTGTCCTTTGGCGAAGGATGATCCTTCGCCAAACATCAATGTTTACATGGTTTGAGGAAATGTCACAATTCTGACCTTGATTCAATGACTTGACTGAGTTCATTTGAGCTGTATATCTTAAATCAGCCAGGAGCAGTTCATCAAAGTATAAAACATGTCACTTCCTGTAACCACCAGGGGGCGCTGTAATTTCAAGTCATAATTTCTGTGTAGATGTCATCAGGATGGCACCCTTGTCTTACATGTCTAGTTTGGACTCGATTGGACAATGTATGTCCGAGATACAGAACCTCGTGTTTTGATGGCGTTTAATCAAACTCAAGACGCCACGCCACGGTCACACGGTGTGACGAAAGGTCAATCTCTTAATCACTTTTTATCTCCATCTTGTTGTGATGGCACTGATCTTAATTTGAAGTTAATCTGATGAAAGCCCTGGGACAAGTGCATCAAGTAAAAATGTGGAATATGGAAAAAAAATGGCCACTTAATCCAAAATGGCGGCCTCCCTGTTTGGTCAAGCATACCTATCCAAGATATTTTTTTGTTTGTTATGAAACGACACATGTCCCGATAGATTTGTATAAATGTCGGCCATCGTAGTGCCGGGGTTGCCCTATAGGGGGCGCTGGTCAGTTTTTTTGCCACGCCCATTTCTTAAAACCATATGAATATCTTCAGGGGGGGGCTGTTGTTACACACATGTAGTTTGAGAGAGATAGAATCATGAACACTGAAGTTACAGCAATTTCGTGTTTCACGGCGAGTTGATGAACTTTAATGCCACGCAATTCATATGGCGTTTGACGAAAAGTCACGGTAATCTTATGTCTTCATTGTCAATGTCTTGGGACCCATTTGATACAGTTTGACATGGTTGAGGTCAGTGGATGAGGAGAAATTCATCCAAGTGTAAGACAAGCAAAAAACAAGACATTTCCTGTTGCCACCAGGGGGCGCTGCGGTTTTAAGTCATCATTTATGCATAGATGTCATCAGGCGGGGACTATTGTCTTACATGTATAGTTTGGACTTGATTGGAACATGTATGTCCGAGATACAGATGCCCGTGTTTTGATGGCGTGTAACCAATTTTTAACGCCATGCCACGGTCACACGGTGTGATAAAAAAAAAATCCCTCAATCATTTTTTATCTCCATCTTGTTGTGATGACACTCATCTGAATTTGAAGTTGATCTGATGAAAGCCCTGGGACAAGTACGTAAAAGTAAAAATGTGGGATATTGCCAAAATGGCCACTAAAAGCAAAATGGCGGACTTCCTGTTGCGTTTTTCATAATGCTCCATGAGACTTTTTTTCATGACTGGTCACGATACACCTATATCCAGATTTTGATGAAAATCCGTTATGTGGAAACCTAGGGGCTGGTTCCAGGGGGCGCTGTAGAGCCATTTTGCCACGCCCAATTCCAATTAATCCAGAATACTAAAATATCCGCAGACCTTGAATTTCCTGCAAAGTTTCATAACTTTTTGAGCATGTCTAGACCCTGAAAAAGCCCCCCAAAGGGAAATAATAATAATAACGAGCACCCGCACGTTGAAGCCTGTTGCGGTCGGTGGAGAGAGCGATCGATGACCAAGCGCACATCATCGATCGAGCATGCACTTCTCCACGTTGCATGCGTTTTGCGCTCTGCGGCAGTAGGTTTGCCAGTAGGTGGCGCCATCACTATTATTACGCACAGACATATATATCTGTTCATGTAGACGCTTTGATGTAGCGTGAGCAATTTTGTGTCAATTGGACAATTTTAACACAACTTAATTTTCACACTGATCAGTAGGTGGCGCCATGACCCTGAACTAATATTTATATGTGGAGCTGTTCAGATCAGTATTGTGATCATAGGTCAGTAGTTTGGAGCCGGTTGGATAATGCAGAGTGGATTTACAAAGTACTTCCTGTTTCCTGGTGAATCAGTAGGTGGCGCTATGACACTGAGGAAATATTGACACATAGAGCTGTTCAGGCTTGTACTCTTATCATGTGACAGAAGTTTGGTAGTGATAGGACAATGCACAGTGTAATTATGAAAACATCGTGTCCTTTGGCGAAGGATGATCCTTCGCCAAACATCAATGTTTACATGGTTTGAGGAAATGTCACAATTCTGACCTTGATTCAATGACTTGACTGAGTTCATTTGAGCTGTATATCTTAAAGCAGCCAGGAGCAGTTCATCAAAGTATAAAACATGTCACTTCCTGTAGCCACCAGGGGGCGCTGTAATTTCAAGTCATAATTTCTGTGTAGATGTCATCAGGATGGCACCCTTGTCTTACATGTCTAGTTTGGACTCGATTGGACAATGTATGTCCGAGATACAGAACCTCGTGTTTTGATGGCGTTTAATCAAACTCAAGACGCCACGCCACGGTCACACGGTGTGACGAAAGGTCAATCTCTTAATCACTTTTTATCTCCATCTTGTTGTGATGGCACTGATCTTAATTTGAAGTTAATCTGATGAAAGCCCTGGGACAAGTGCATCAAGTAAAAATGTGGAATATGGAAAAAAAATGGCCACTTAATCCAAAATGGCGGCCTCCCTGTTTGGTCAAGCATACCTATCCAAGATATTTTTTTGTTTGTTATGAAACGACACATGTCCCGATAGATTTGTATAAATGTCGGCCATCGTAGTGCCGGGGTTGCCCTATAGGGGGCGCTGGTCAGTTTTTTTGCCACGCCCATTTCTTAAAACCATATGAATATCTTCAGGGGGGGGCTGTTGTTACACACATGTAGTTTGAGAGAGATAGAATCATGAACACTGAAGTTACAGCAATTTCGTGTTTCACGGCGAGTTGATGAACTTTAATGCCACGCCATTCATATGGCGTTTGACGAAAAGTCACGGTAATCTTATGTCTTCATTGTCAATGTCTTGGGACCCATTTGATACAGTTTGACATGGTTGAGGTCAGTGGATGAGGAGAAATTCATCCAAGTGTAAGACAAGCAAAAAACAAGACATTTCCTGTTGCCACCAGGGGGCGCTGCGGTTTTAAGTCATCATTTATGCATAGATGTCATCAGGCGGGGACTATTGTCTTACATGTCTAGTTTGGACTTGATTGGAACATGTATGTCCGAGATACAGATGCCCGTGTTTTGATGGCGTGTAACCAATTTTTAACGCCATGCCACGGTCACACGGTGTGATAAAAAAAAAATCCCTCAATCATTTTTTATCTCCATCTTGTTGTGATGACACTCATCTGAATTTGAAGTTGATCTGATGAAAGCCCTGGGACAAGTACGTAAAAGTAAAAATGTGGGATATTGCCAAAATGGCCACTAAAAGCAAAATGGCGGACTTCCTGTTGCGTTTTTCATAATGCTCCATGAGACTTTTTTTCATGACTGGTCACGATACACCTATATCCAGATTTTGATGAAAATCCGTCATGTGGAAACCTAGGGGCTGGTTCCAGGGGGCGCTGTAGAGCCATTTTGCCACGCCCAATTCCAATTACTCCAGAATACTAAAATATCCGCAGACCTTGAATTTCCTGCAAAGTTTCATAACTTTTTGAGCATGTCTAGACCCTGAAAAAGCCCCCCAAAGGGAAATAATAATAATAATAATAATAATAATAATAATAATAATAATAATAATAATAATAATAATAAAAATCCTTACAGATTCAATAGGGCCTCTCACCATTCGGTGCTCGGGCCCTAATAATAATAATAATAATAATAATAAAAATCCTTACAGATTCAATAGGGCCTCTCACCATTCGGTGCTCGGGCCCTAATAATAATAATAATAATAATAATAATAACTAGGGCTACGTTGTAGCACTTGCGGGCCCGAGCACCCGCACGTTGAAGCCTGTTGCGGTCGGTGGAGAGAGCGATCGATGACCAAGCGCACATCATCGATCGAGCATGCACTTCTCCACGTTGCATGCGTTTTGCGCTCTGCGGCAGTAGGTTTGCCAGTAGGTGGCGCCATCACTATTATTACGCACAGACATATATATCTGTTCATGTAGGCGCTCTGATGTAGCGTGAGCAATTTTGTGTCAATTGGACAATGTTAACACAACTTAATTTTCACACTGATCAGTAGGTGGCGCTATGACCCTTAACTAATATTTATATGTGGAGCTGTTCAGATCAGTATTGTGATCATAGGTCAGTAGTTTGGAGCCGGTTGGATAATGCAGAGTGGATTAACAAAGTACTTCCTGTTTCCTGGCGAATCAGTAGGTGGCGCTATGACACTGAGGAAATATTGACACATAGAGCTGTTCAGGCTTGGACTCTGACCATGTGACAGAAGTTTTGTAGTGATAGGACAATGCACAGTGGAGTTATGATAACATCGTGTCCTTTGGCGAAGGAAAATCCTTCGCCGCACATCAATGTTTACACGGTTTGAGGAAACGTCACAATTCTGACCATGATCTAATGACTTGACTGATCTGATTTGAGCTGTATATTGTAAATCAGCCAGGAGCAGTTCATCAAAGTATAAAACATGTCACTTCCTGTAGCCACCAGGGGGCGCTGTAATTTCAAGTCATAATTTCTGTGTAGATGTCATCAGGATGGCACCCTTGTCTTACATGTCTAGTTTGGACTCGATTGGACAATGTATGTCCGAGATACAGAACCTCGTGTTTTGATGGCGTTTAATCAAACTCAAGACGCCACGCCACGGTCACACGGTGTGACGAAAGGTCAATCTCTTAATCACTTTTTATCTCCATCTTGTTGTGATGGCACTGATCTTAATTTGAAGTTAATGTGATGAAAGCCCTGGGACAAGTGCAACAAGTAAAAATGTGGAATATGGAAAAAAAATGGCCACTTAATCCAAAATGGCGGCCTCCCTGTTTGTTCAAGCATACCTATCCAAGATATTTTTTTGTTTGTTATGAAACGACACATGTCCCGATAGATTTGTATAAATGTCGGCCATCGTAGTGCCGGGGTTGCCCTATAGGGGGCGCTGGTCAGTTTTTTTGCCACGCCCATTTCTTAAAACCATATGAATATCTTCAGGGGGGGGCTGTTGTTACACACATGTAGTTTGAGAGAGATAGAATCATGAACACTGAAGTTACAGCAATTTCGTGTTTCACGGCGAGTTGATGAACTTTAATGCCACGCCATTCATATGGCGTTTGACGAAAAGTCTCGGTAATCTTATGTCTTCATTGTCAATGTCTTGGGACCCATTTGATACAGTTTGACATGGTTGAGGTCAGTGGATGAGGAGAAATTCATCCAAGTGTAAGACAAGCAAAAAACAAGACATTTCCTGTTGCCACCAGGGGGCGCTGCGGTTTTAAGTCATCATTTATGCATAGATGTCATCAGGCGGGGACTATTGTCTTACATGTCTAGTTTGGACTTGATTGGAACATGTATGTCCGAGATACAGATGCCCGTGTTTTGATGGCGTGTAACCAATTTTTAACGCCATGCCACGGTCACACGGTGTGATAAAAAAAAAATCCCTCAATCATTTTTTATCTCCATCTTGTTGTGATGACACTCATCTGAATTTGAAGTTGATCTGATGAAAGCCCTGGGACAAGTACGTAAAAGTAAAAATGTGGGATATTGCCAAAATGGCCACTAAAAGCAAAATGGCGGACTTCCTGTTGCGTTTTTCATAATGCTCCATGAGACTTTTTTTCATGACTGGTCACGATACACCTATATCCAGATTTTGATGAAAATCCGTTATGTGGAAACCTAGGGGCTGGTTCCAGGGGGCGCTGTAGAGCCATTTTGCCACGCCCAATTCCAATTACTCCAGAATACTAAAATATCCGCAGACCTTGAATTTCCTGCAAAGTTTCATAACTTTTTGAGCATGTCTAGACCCTGAAAAAGCCCCCCAAAGGGAAATAATAATAATAATAATAAAAATCCTTACAGATTCAATAGGGCCTCTCACCATTCGGTGCTCGGGCCCTAATAATAATAAAAATCCTTACAGATTCAATAGGGCCTCTCACCATTCGGTGCTCGGGCCCTAACTAGGGCTACGTTGTAGCACTTGCGGGCCCGAGCACCCGCACGTTGAAGCCTGTTGCGGTCGGTGGAGAGAGCGATCGATGACCAAGCGCACATCATCGATCGAGCATGCACTTCTCCACGTTGCATGCGTTTTGCGCTCTGCGGCAGTAGGTTTGCCAGTAGGTGGCGCCATCACTATTATTACGCACAGACATATATATCTGTTCATGTAGGCGCTCTGATGTAGCGTGAGCAATTCTGTGTCAATTGGACAATGTTTCCGCAACTTAATTTTCACACTGATCAGTAGGTGGCGCTATGACCCTGAACTAATATTTATATGTGGAGCTGTTCAGATCAGTATTGTGATCATAGGTCAGTAGTTTGGAGCCTGTCGGATAATGCAGAGTGGATTAACAAAGTACTTCCTGTTTCCTGGTGAATCAGTAGGTGGCGCTATGACACTGAGGAAATATTGACACATAGAGCTGTTCAGGCTTGTACTCTTATCATGTGACAGAAGTTTGGTAGTGATAGGACAATGCACAGTGTAATTATGAAAACATCGTGTCCTTTGGCGAAGGATGATCCTTCGCCAAACATCAATGTTTACATGGTTTGAGGAAATGTCACAATTCTGACCATGATCTAATGACTTGACTGATCTGATTTGAGCTGTATATTGTAAATCAGCCAGGAGCAGTTCATCAAAGTATAAAACATGTCACTTCCTGTAGCCACCAGGGGGCGCTGTAATTTCAAGTCATAATTTCTGTGTAGATGTCATCAGGATGGCACCCTTGTCTTACATGTCTAGTTTGGACTCGATTGGACAATGTATGTCCGAGATACAGAACCTCGTGTTTTGATGGCGTTTAATCAAACTCAAGACGCCACGCCACGGTCACACGGTGTGACGAAAGGTCAATCTCTTAATCACTTTTTATCTCCATCTTGTTGTGATGGCACTGATCTTAATTTGAAGTTAATCTGATGAAAGCCCTGGGACAAGTGCATCAAGTAAAAATGTGGAATATTGAAAAAAAATGGCCACTTAATCCAAAATGGCGGCCTCCCTGTTTGGTCAAGCATACCTATCCAAGATATTTTTTTGTTTGTTATGAAACGACACATGTCCCGATAGATTTGTATAAATGTCGGCCATCGTAGTGCCGGGGTTGCCCTATAGGGGGCGCTGGTCAGTTTTTTTGCCACGCCCATTTCTTAAAACCATATGAATATCTTCAGGGGGGGACTGTTGTTACACACATGTAGTTTGAGAGAGATAGAATCATGAACACTGAAGTTACAGCAATTTCGTGTTTCACGGCGAGTTGATGAACTTTAATGCCACGCCATTCATATGGCGTTTGACGAAAAGTCACGGTAATCTTATGTCTTCATTGTCAATGTCTTGGGACCCATTTGATACAGTTTGACATGGTTGAGGTCAGTGGATGAGGAGAAATTCATCCAAGTGTAAGACAAGCAAAAAACAAGACATTTCCTGTTGCCACCAGGGGGCGCTGCGGTTTTAAGTCATCATTTATGCATAGATGTCATCAGGCGGGGACTATTGTCTTACATGTCTAGTTTGGACTTGATTGGAACATGTATGTCCGAGATACAGATGCCCGTGTTTTGATGGCGTGTAACCAATTTTTAACGCCATGCCACGGTCACACGGTGTGATAAAAAAAAAATCCCTCAATCATTTTTTATCTCCATCTTGTTGTGATGACACTCATCTGAATTTGAAGTTGATCTGATGAAAGCCCTGGGACAAGTACGTAAAAGTAAAAATGTGGGATATTGCCAAAATGGCCACTAAAAGCAAAATGGCGGACTTCCTGTTGCGTTTTTCATAATGCTCCATGAGACTTTTTTTCATGACTGGTCACGATACACCTATATCCAGATTTTGATGAAAATCCGTTATGTGGAAACCTAGGGGCTGGTTCCAGGGGGCGCTGTAGAGCCATTTTGCCACGCCCAATTCCAATTACTCCAGAATACTAAAATATCCGCAGACCTTGAATTTCCTGCAAAGTTTCATAACTTTTTGAGCATGTCTAGACCCTGCAAAAGCCCCCCAAAGGGAAATAATAATAATAACTAGGGCTACGTTGTAGCACTTGCGGGCCCGAGCACCCGCACGTTGAAGCCTGTTGCGGTCGGTGGAGAGAGCGATCGATGACCAAGCGCACATCATCGATCGAGCATGCACTTCTCCACGTTGCATGCGTTTTGCGCTCTGCGGCAGTAGGTTTACCAGTAGGTGGCGCCATCACTATTATTACGCACAGACATATAGATCTGTTCAAGTAGGCGCTCTGATGTAGCGTGAGCAATTTTGTGTCAATTGGACAATGTTAACACAACTTAATTTTCACACTGATCAGTAGGTGGCGCTGTGACCCTGAACTAATATTTATATGTGGAGCTGTTCAGATCAGTATTGTGATCATAGGTCAGTAGTTTGGAGCCGGTTGGATAATGCAGAGTGGATTAACAAAGTACTTCCTGTTTCCTGGCGAATCAGTAGGTGGCGCTATGACACTGAGGAAATATTGACACATAGAGCTGTTCAGGCTTGGACTCTGACCATGTGACAGAAGTTTTGTAGTGATAGGACAATGCACAGTGGAGTTATGATAACATCGTGTCCTTTGGCGAAGGAAAATCCTTCGCCGCACATCAATGTTTACACGGTTTGAGGAAACGTCACAATTCTGACCATGATCTAATGACTTGACTGATCTGATTTGAGCTGTATATTGTAAATCAGCCAGGAGCAGTTCATCAAAGTATAAAACATGTCACTTCCTGTAGCCACCAGGGGGCGCTGTAATTTCAAGTCATAATTTCTGTGTAGATGTCATCAGGATGGCACCCTTGTCTTACATGTCTAGTTTGGACTCGATTGGACAATGTATGTCCGAGATACAGAACCTCGTGTTTTGATGGCTTTTAATCAAACCCAAGACGCCACGCCACGGTCACACGGTGTGACGAAAGGTCAATCTCTTAATCACTTTTTATCTCCATCTTGTTGTGATGGCACTGATCTTAATTTGAAGTTAATCTGATGAAAGCCCTGGGACAAGTGCATCAAGTAAAAATGTGGAATATGGAAAAAAAATGGCCACTTAATCCAAAATGGCGGCCTCCCTGTTTGGTCAAGCATACCTATCCAAGATATTTTTTGGTTTGTTATGAAACGACACATGTCCCGATAGATTTGTATAAATGTCGGCCATCGTAGTGCCGGGGTTGCCCTATAGGGGGCGCTGGTCAGTTTTTTTGCCACGCCCATTTCTTAAAACCATATGAATATCTTCAGGGGGGGGCTGTTGTTACACACATGTAGTTTGAGAGAGATAGAATCATGAACACTGAAGTTACAGCAATTTCGTGTTTCACGGCGAGTTGATGAACTTTAATGCCACGCCATTCATATGGCGTTTGACGAAAAGTCACGGTAATCTTATGTCTTCATTGTCAATGTCTTGGGACCCATTTGATACAGTTTGACATGGTTGAGGTCAGTGGATGAGGAGAAATTCATCCAAGTGTAAGACAAGCAAAAAACAAGACATTTCCTGTTGCCACCAGGGGGCGCTGCGGTTTTAAGTCATCATTTATGCATAGATGTCATCAGGCGGGGACTATTGTCTTACATGTCTAGTTTGGACTTGATTGGAACATGTATGTCCGAGATACAGATGCCCGTGTTTTGATGGCGTGTAACCAATTTTTAACGCCATGCCACGGTCACACGGTGTGATAAAAAAAAAATCCCTCAATCATTTTTTATCTCCATCTTGTTGTGATGACACTCATCTGAATTTGAAGTTGATCTGATGAAAGCCCTGGGACAAGTACGTAAAAGTAAAAATGTGGGATATTGCCAAAATGGCCACTAAAAGCAAAATGGCGGACTTCCTGTTGCGTTTTTCATAATGCTCCATGAGACTTTTTTTCATGACTGGTCACGATACACCTATATCCAGATTTTGATGAAAATCCGTTATGTGGAAACCTAGGGGCTGGTTCCAGGGGGCGCTGTAGAGCCATTTTGCCACGCCCAATTCCAATTACTCCAGAATACTAAAATATCCGCAGACCTTGAATTTCCTGCAAAGTTTCATAACTTTTTGAGCATGTCTAGACCCTGAAAAAGCCCCCCAAAGGGAAATAATAATAATAATAATAATAATAATAATAATAATAAAAATCCTTACAGATTCAATAGGGCCTCTCACCATTCGGTGCTCGGGCCCTAACTAGGGCTACGTTGTAGCACTTGCGGGCCCGAGCACCCGCACGTTGAAGCCTGTTGCGGTCGTGGAGAGAGCGATCGATGACAAAGCGCACATCATCGATCGAGCATGCACTTCTCCACGTTGCATGCGTTTTGCGCTCTGCGGCAGTAGGTTTGCCACTAGGTGGTCGCCATCACTATTATTACGCACAGACATATATATCTTTTCATGTAGGCGCTCTGATGTAGCGTGAGCAATTTTGTGTCAATTGGACAATGTTTCCGCAACTTAATTTTCACACTGATCAATAGGTGGCGCTATGATCCTGAACTAATATTCATATATGGAGCTGTTCTATTCAGGATTGTGATCATAGGTCAGTAGTTTGGAGCCGGTTGGATAATGCAGAGTGGATTAACAAAGTACTTCCTGTTTCCTGGCGAATCAGTAGGTGGCGCTATGACACTGAGGAAATATTGACACATAGAGCTGTTCAGGCTTGGACTCTGACCATGTGACAGAAGTTTTGTAGTGATAGGACAATGCACAGTGGAGTTATGATAACATCGTGTCCTTTGGCGAAGGAAAATCCTTCGCCGCACATCAATGTTTACACGGTTTGAGGAAACGTCACAATTCTGACCATGATCTAATGACTTGACTGATCTGATTTGAGCTGTATATTGTAAATCAGCCAGGAGCAGTTCATCAAAGTATAAAACATGTCACTTCCTGTAGCCACCACGGGGCGCTGTAATTTCAAGTCATAATTTCTGTGTAGATGTCATCAGGATGGCACCCTTGTCTTACATGTCTAGTTTGGACTCGATTGGACAATGTATGTCCGAGATACAGAACCTCGTGTTTTGATGGCGTTTAATCAAACTCAAGACGCCACGCCACGGTCACACGGTGTGACGAAAGGTCAGTCTCTTAATCACTTTTTATCTCCATCTTGTTGTGATGGCACTGATCTTAATTTGAAGTTAATCTGATGAAAGCCCTGGGACAAGTGCATCAAGTAAAAATGTGGAATATGGAAAAAAAATGGCCACTTAATCCAAAATGGCGGCCTCCCTGTTTGGTCAAGCATACCTATCCAAGATATTTTTTTGTTTGTTATGAAACGACACATGTCCCGATAGATTTGTATAAATGTCGGCCATCGTAGTGCCGGGGTTGCCCTATAGGGGGCGCTGGTCAGTTTTTTTGCCACGCCCATTTCTTAAAACCATATGAATATCTTCAGGGGGGGGCTGTTGTTACACACATGTAGTTTGAGAGAGATAGAATCATGAACACTGAAGTTACAGCAATTTCGTGTTTCACGGCGAGTTGATGAACTTTAATGCCACGCCATTCATATGGCGTTTGACGAAAAGTCACGGTAATCTTATGTCTTCATTGTCAATGTCTTGGGACCCATTTGATACAGTTTGACATGGTTGAGGTCAGTGGATGAGGAGAAATTCATCCAAGTGTAAGACAAGCAAAAAACAAGACATTTCCTGTTGCCACCAGGGGGCGCTGCGGTTTTAAGTCATCATTTATGCATAGATGTCATCAGGCGGGGACTATTGTCTTACATGTCTAGTTTGGACTTGATTGGAACATGTATGTCCGAGATACAGATGCCCGTGTTTTGATGGCGTGTAACCAATTTTTAACGCCATGCCACGGTCACACGGTGTGATAAAAAAAAAATCCCTCAATCATTTTTTATCTCCATCTTGTTGTGATGACACTCATCTGAATTTGAAGTTGATCTGATGAAAGCCCTGGGACAAGTACGTAAAAGTAAAAATATGGGATATTGCCAAAATGGCCACTAAAAGCAAAATGGCGGACTTCCTGTTGCGTTTTTCATAATGCTCCATGAGACTTTTTTTCATGACTGGTCACGATACACCTATATCCAGATTTTGATGAAAATCCGTTATGTGGAAACCTAGGGGCTGGTTCCAGGGGGCGCTGTAGAGCCATTTTGCCACGCCCAATTCCAATTACTCCAGAATACTAAAATATCCGCAGACCTTGAATTTCCTGCAAAGTTTCATAACTTTTTGAGCATGTCTAGACCCTGAAAAAGCCCCCCAAAGGGAAATAATAATAATAATAATAATAAAAATCCTTACAGATTCAATAGGGCCTCTCACCATTCGGTGCTCGGGCCCTAATAATAAAAATCCTTACAGATTCAATAGGGCCTCTCACCATTCGGTGCTCGGGCCCTAATAATAATAATAAAAATCCTTACAGATTCAATAGGGCCTCTCACCATTCGGTGCTCGGGCCCTAATAATAATAAAAATCCTTACAGATTCAATAGGGCCTCTCACCATTCGGTGCTCGGGCCCTAATGATGAACCATTTCACGAAGCAAATGGTGTCTCAAACTGGTTTTATGAACATGACAATGGGTTCAGTTTACTCCAATGGCCTCTCCAGTCACCAGATCGGAATCCATTGGAGCATCTTTGGGGATCTCAGAGGCATGTTTCCATCATCGTGAGGAATCCAGCATGTGAAGAATGGTATAGGGTTTGTGTGTTCAGGGGGGAATAGTAGTGACGGATCATTTGGTTTAGGGAAAGAAGATTTGGCTACAATCTTTTTTAACTATTGAGGGTACCTCTCTGTAATGTGTTTTTGTTTAATTAAGCCTTCAGGGCATTAGGGCCTAAAGACTAAAATTACTAGAAAAATTAAGCAAAGAAGCCTAGAAAATGGCTTGAAAAGTTCAGAAAATTTCCTAAAAATGAATGCAAAATGACTGGCCGAGGAAAACCACAATTTATTTTGCAAAAATACTGATGCGATTTAGGAATAGTACCAAAACGAATGCTGTAAAACGTTCAAGTAAATTCTGATCCTAGAAAATCACTGGAAAATTATTGGGAAAAAAACGAAAGTACAGTTTCAGTAAAATATTGAAAAATATTTAATAAATATAAAAACAATATTGATATAAGGGGGTTAGAGATGGCATCATTAGGGCATGTGCGCTTACTTTATTTATTTATGGTCTATACATCATCTGACCTTTTCTCCTCCTGATTTTATCCCTGTGTGTGTGCACAGTCTCCACTAACTTCTTACTTTCCTGTCAGATGCCTCTGTAGAGACATTTTGCATCATGTGTAGGTCCCTTTTGTCTTCTTATGGATGAAGGAATATCAGCTCTTAACATTCTGTCAAAGTCTTCTCTCCCCACAATACACAGTTCATTTTATCCCCATAGCCCATATCAAAGAACTAATAAAATTACATAAGACAGTGGAATGTGAACACTCCATTTAAGAGCAAAAAAAAACCCATTCCCCACTCAAAGATTACTCATTATTTTGTGTGTGCCAGTCAGCCTCTAGTCCGCCGGAGAAAGAATACTTTCTCCATAAAAAGAGAGTCCTGGGTCATAGAAGGAAGAAATGAGAGAGACAAAGAGGGAACTTTTTTGTGCCAGGGGTTTTGACAGTGCAATTTAATTGTGACTGATGACACTCAAGGGGAAAATAAATGTTATTTTGTTGAAGTCTTAATCAGTTTTTAACTTACTTCCATCTCCATACATTTTGTCATCTCAAATCTTCTCTTTTCTTTTTTCCATATACGACAATACAATGATAGATGCCTTCGGATCCCAATCACTCCCGCTCTCCGGTCTTTCTCTCATTTTCTCCTACAGATTCACTTATGCTCGTTTTGACACATCATATCAGAGGCAATAAGATTTCATACAATCACATCTTATATAATGTTTGCAATATTTTCTATCTCTGATTTGATCAAGTCAAAAGTCAATTTTGTTTATATAGCAGCATATCATAACAGAAGTTATCTCGTGGCACTTTTCATTCAGTCATTATTAAAATCAAAATATAAAGCACGGAGCTGCAATATATTGAGCCACTTTATTCAGTTCATATTCTCATCTACTTATATATTTGCAAATTATCACACAGTCAGAATTTAGTAAATCATTCCACAATGTAATCAGCACTGACAATTATGAATAGTTTTTTATTTTATTCAGAATTGCTCCTTCACCTTCTTGACACTATTTAAACTTTTAGCTCTTCTGCTTTCTTAGTTTTTTATTCATGTGTTAACAGAGCACAATGCTTCATGTGCGCTGATACTGATGGTAACAGATTAAAGGCTAATAATGCTAAACGTGAACCAGCCAAGCCCAAGAGAGTTCAACCAGGCTGGGAGCAATCGGGTGAATACATTTATTCTGCTAAAGAATGTTGCACTAGTGTTCTGCTTGGACACTAGCCCCGGACACTGACCTCATTGGAAGCAGGCCTGGCAAAGAAGGTAGGAAACATTCAACTTTGGCACATATACCATAACGACTGTCAGCGAGAGGGAGAGATGAGCATCACAATATCACTTTCATCTCACTCCCATCTATTTTTATCCTCATCTTTATCATCGTCAGCATAATCAGCTGATGTCATTATTATCGCCAGTGCCAGCTCTGTCACCATGGTAACAACTAGCTGCCAGGATGTAGGGATGCAGGGTGTCAGGCATCATGGTATGTTCTCTCAATCATCTCATGTTGCCTCTGAATCACATTAGAATTTAATGTTATACCTAAACTCAATAATAGTCATAGCCCTTAAGCAATGTGAGACAACTCTGAGCAATATTTACTATTTAAAGCATTTGTGATGTGATAATTCACGATGACCCTATTTGTATTTGCTCGATGCAGTGCACTGTGCATATCTATATGTGCTTCAAAATACTAGCGCACACTCATGAATGATGTCTTACTCAATTTACCATGTGCAGTTGTGCAGGTGCAACCATGACTGAATCTACATTGTGGTTAGCCAGAAAGAAAAAAAGAAATGGGATAAACATTATCAGGATGTTCTACACAATTAAGCGATGGTGAAGCAGGAATCTGGCAGCGCGAAGGGATAATGTCACTCTCGTCGAGTAGCCAAATTAACCAGAGTGGCAAATGCAAAAGTGTTTAGCCGGCCAGAAACCAAAGCGGGTTCCCATAATGACTGAGAGCTCATGAGGATATCAGCATGAAAAGTAGTTTTTCTAACAAGTGGGGAAACGTTCACAATCTCAATAAAGAAACCTACACGTCAGCTCGGAGCAGAAATAGCTGTTCTCTCCAGTCCTCTGGTCGGAGCTGTGGATTATATGAAGGCTGTGGATGGTTTTACACCGAGGCTGCAGGAGTGAGCACCAGTTTGAAGTTAACATGGCTCATACTGTCACTTAGGTTGTTTAACTTGCAATGACCACAATGAGCTGCATACGGTTTCAACTTCAGGGGTCTCCAGCTTTTTTTTTTTTTGCAATGTGAAAATGTCCATTATATGATGTTATAACATTAGGGAAACATCAGTTGTAACCCAAAGCTGCACAGATATCCTCAAATGTACACAGGAAACATACAAATAATGTTAAAAGAATAAGCCTTTAACTGGATGTTTTTTTAACTTTGCTATCAGGTTGGCACTGAGATGATGCTGACTCGTGCCAGAGTCTCAGGTCAGTGGGGCTTATTCCTGTGCAGAAGCTGAATACCCACTGTATGTCTGTTTGTGAACGTGCACCAGAAACAGTAGCTCAACAGTTCCTTTTAGCTGTCAAGGTTGAAAGCAATGAGTTAAGAAAAAACATGACAAACGCCTCACAGCAGTTTCAATAGCCAAGCAATCAATACAGCTGGCTGAAACAGAGAGAGCAGAAGTATGACAGTTGTATGTTTGTGTGTGTGTGTGTGTGTGTGTGTGTGTGTGTGTGTGTGTGTGTGTGTGTACGTGCCCACAGTGTGACGCAAAGCAGACTCTGGAATTTGTCATTGTTTTTGCTTCAGTTCACTGCAAGAGCAGCAGGAAACCTAGCAGTAGAATCATTATTTTGACAGTTACAAACGCTCCTCAAGTGCACACACACACACACACAAACACACACAAATACACACACACACACAAGCCCCAGAATATACACAAAGTAACATAGAATACTGTAGAAGTGCAGTATGTACACATTTATCCCACATACACACAAACACAGCACCTGAGTTCACACATATACATACACACACACAACTGCAAACACACACCCACACACACACACACACACACACACAAACACAAACACAAACATAAATTCACATGCACCCGGAGGCCAGAGTTCCTAACCTTGTCACAGTCTGCTAGTACAGCACATCGATCACTGTCACCTGTGAAGACAATGAGGATGGGAAGGAGGAGGACAGGAGAATAGGACGGGAGGATATTTGAAATTTACAACTAACTGTAAAGACAAACTGTATGTTTGACCTCCAACATGATCAGTGGGACCCCATCCTCTACAATGTACTAATGTATATGACAAAATAGAATATGGACATTTAAGCTCCAGACTGAGAGGGACACAGTGTTGCAGAGGATAGCCGTGCTGCCTCACACCAAGAGGTTCAGGGTCATTGCTGTGTATATGATCTCCCTGCGTCAGTCTTGGTTTTCTCCAGGTTCCAGCTTTCTCCCAGGGTCCAAAGACCTGGAGGGTTAGGTCAATTGAAGACTTATTGGTCCTAGGTGTGAATGAGAGAGTGACTGGTTGTTTGTCATTGTGTCTGACTCGGCACTGCCATTTACTGGTGACCTGACCCAACATCAGCTGGGAATGTCTCCAGCAGACCTAACAGGATAAGCAATGTATATGATAGATGGATAGGTGGATGGATGGATAGATGGATGGATTGTCAGACTGATTACGTTTATAGTTATGCAAGGTATAGTGTCCTGCAGCACCAACATAGATTTCCCAGTGATCTCTGGGCAGGAATGAAAGCGTTAGGGTGACAGACACAGAATCAAACTTTTGGAGAGACAATGTTAGGTGACCAAAGGATGAAGGATGAAAAAAGTTGATAGCGTGAGAAAGGACACGCCAAAAGCAAATATAGACTGTAGAACGGAAAGGAAATGAAAGTCAGTTGGGTTCAGTGGATTTATTTCTCGGAACTGGAGTATTTAAGAGGAGGTCAAAAAGGATAATGGACAGAGGGGGAGAACACATGGCCTTTCAAAGTGTGGGTGCTACCAAGCCTAAAATTTGAAGAGAATTGAGCTACTCTTTCCCTTAAATGGTGTTAAAACATGTGCCAAGTTTCACAGCTTTCCAGTTTCCACACACAGAGCGAACAAAGAGACCTATTTGTTCGAGTTTTTTGACACAGAAATTGGACTTTGAATTGGTCAGTGGGTATTGAGAAAATGTCAGCGAGCATTGGGAGTTTGTAAGGAAGGGAGGGTTAAAGAACTAGAGTGAAAATAGAGGGAAAGGAAGTGGAGTCGGACGAAGAAATCCAGTGGGTTCACAAGGTTTATTTGCTCGTAGTCGGAGGAAAAAAGCACCAGGGCACAGGTGGAGGAGAAGAATGAATCTAATAGTGAAAGAGGACGGCTTGGTCATAAATACAGCAAAGGAAACTGGATGGAGAAAAGGCAAGTTGTTGGGTGATTTAGAGGAGAACGAATAATTGGAAAAGAAATGCAAAGCGGTTGTTGAAAAAGCTGCAAAGTGGCAAGAGAGTGAGAAGGAGTGAAAGGAACATGTCCCTGCAGGCATAGATGAACATGCCATCAAATTAGATTATCATTATCACACTCATTAAATTGTCATTATTAGCTTCACAAATGGAGATGCCAGTTTATTTGTCTCCCTTATCTCCTGGTTCGACTGCATTGTCGGCTGATCACGTTATTTCTGTAGGGAACTCAATTAGATGACCTCCTAGAAGTTGAAGCCCTCCAAGCTTCGAAGCTATTAGTGGCAAATTGTCTATTTGTAGACTCATCAATAGTTACTACAATAACTTGTGACAGCATGACAATGACTTGCGGAGGTGGAAAATGCGCTGGAGTCCAGTGGGAGTAGCTCAGGAGTCGACGCGATGACAGCGACAGAGAAGAGAGGGGACTTTAAGAAGCTCAGGAACCAAAGGCCACAACCACAACAACACCAAAAAAGATAACTAGATAGAGGAGACTGGTCTTGGCCAGAGCTTGACCCCCGAGAGCCTGCCGGAGCATTGAACTGAGAGTAACCAGCTTGGGGCAGGGGCCGGATCAGGAGACATTCCTGCCACAGAGTCACAGCTACAGTAAAAGCAAACACGAGGAAATCCCACACAGGGACGTAGGCCTTGTCCACACTGACGAGATTATTTCCCAGAGTGGACATTTTCCTCTCCCATCCACGAGCAAACAGTGTTTTCTTTGCAGTGGCACCTTAAGGGAAACCAGGAATAATGGGGTTTGGAGGAAGAGAGCCAGGGCAGCAATGAGGGTGAGGTAAGAGGATGTCATTAGCAAGGTCACCACATGGAATGTGAGGGAATGAGTGAAAGCCAACTCTCGCTTGGGCCTACAGCACACCCCTTAGAAATATGAACGTCGAATCAATGAACAATTTATGTTCCTTCACAATGCAGGGCCTTCTGAATTCAGGTGACTTACAGTCCCTTCCTAATTGGGCTGAGTTGCGCTGTTAGATGATACTTGATACTTATTGGCAAAATTTGGACTCAAAAGAATACATTATTGTTAACAGGGAGGGACAGCAGGCTTTTATTTGTGAAAAGCAGGATCTGACAAATGCTAATGAAACCTATTATTAATGACATGTCCGACATGACAAAGTTTTACTCCACAGTCAAATATTGCTCAAATTCACAGAATCTTAATTATGGAAAACTGAAACATTTATTGACAAAAGTAATTCTAAAACCAATGCAAACTAAAAACAGTTTGATATATATTCCATTCCAAGGTCATTCATCTCAAAAGTTATTGTAGCGATTTCAGTTGCCTGTTACCTTTAAAACAATTCTGATGTTAGATCAGGTCATTTTTCCTTGGAAAATGGTTAGACAGTCAAAAAAAACACCTATCTTTCAATGTAAAAGAAAGTGAAGAAGGATCTGCCTCTCTGTCAGCATCCGCACCAAGATTTATAGGAATATATCTACCCCAATGTCCAATCCATCCACCAGGTTACGTGGGTCTGTTCAGTAGTTTTTGTGTAATCCTCCTGACAAGCAAACAAACTAGAAGGGCACTTGGAGAGGGCTTAAATCTGTCAAGGCTGACGTCTTTGTAAATAACAAACAAACACCAATGAAAACACACCTTCTCGTATGCGTGTATTTCATTGGTTCTTATGCAAACCAAAACACAAAAGAGAAAAGATTGTGCAGACATGTTAGGTAATAAGATGGCATTCAGCACTTTCCTAGATCTACAAACTCTTTGTTTCCTAGAAGTTGTTAATTCATCCAATACGTTAAGTGAAGAGGGGAAGACAATGGACAGAGGAAAACAATCAGGGACTCCATCTGTCAGGAGCAGCGTCTTCTCCACCTCCACTTACTGTCCTCCACCAGTAGCAAACATGCTAAGTACTCATGACAGCACTTGTGCCCAGAAGGAGAGTTTTTCTCGTTCCACTGCTTTGAATGTTTTGTAGATGAGGAGTTTGAGTCACTTCGTATTATTAGCAAAGGAGTCCAGGGGGAGCGGGAGTGTAAAATGATCCCTCCCTCCCCACCGGCAGTGGAAGATTAGTTCCTACCCCCCGCCTGAGAAATGGTCCCGGGTTTAGCACTCTCTGCTCTTCTAAATCAATTATATTACCTGCTAAATCAGGCCCTTTACGCAACAACACACAGGTTGCTTTGTCTCTAACCATCTCTCTTGCTTTATTCCTTCCCTCTGCACCGTCTCTCGATGTGCTCCATGTGTCAGGTTTTGCCATAATTTGCCTCTCCTCCTTCTTCTCTTCAGCCACCCACTCTTTCTCTCTGGCTGCTAACCAAAAGGCCAAGGTGGAGAGGCGTGGTGCTAGTGCCATCTTTTGACTAAACAGAGGCTTTGATGGTGCCTGAGTCAGATGAGACTTTTCTTCGACATCTCAAGAGCAAACACAAGAGGGTCACTATTCAAGATGACTGCTACTCTATCATTTGTCCTCTTTTTTTTTTTTTTACAGAAAACCAGAAGAATTAAGAGATTCCAGCAGAAGCGTGTCCATCCTCTACCTCTGTGTCCCATCTCTCTATTTGACTCTCCTCTCTCCTCTTCTTTATTCCACTTTGATTTTCTTCACTCATTCCTTTCGGGTTCCTTGTTTGCTCCAACGTAAAAATTGCGTCGCTTTTTGTTTTGTTGTGACATTGAATTTCTCCTCAGAAGACTCAGTGGTCTGCTCAGCTGCACATCAGTAGAGACAAGATACGCTACAAACATTTTCCCCTCACGGCAAAATTCATTGTGAGTCAACAGTGATGCGACAAAATAAGAATTTCCCACAAACTTTGAACCATAAACCTCCACAGACAGACGTGTGCACGTACATACACACCCACTGTCTAAAGAGAGCAGCAGAGTAATAGTAATAGTGCATTAAAAATGTTTGCATAATTTCTCCATTCATATTATGCCCACTAGTGCGGGTAATTGAGATTGTGTTGCGATGTGTGAGGGGGAATGCAACCACTGTTGTCCCTGTTTAGCTCAGTGATCTATATTCAGAGAAAATGCTGAGATGACTCCCATTTGCTTTAACGAATTCATACTAGAAAAGTTTGTGCCTACACACACACACACACACACACACACACACACACACACACACCCACACACATACACACTAAGAAAAACAAACATAAATTATGCTTTCAAGGGTTTTGCATCCATTCATAGTCATTCCCAAATGAGGCTGAACTAACGTTGTAAATCTCTCCCAAATATATCGGATACAAACTTTGCCATTTTGATCATTTGGGGCCAGCGTCTGTTCTCTTGCGATGGATGATACACATGCTCGACCAAATTTGAGTCAGTCTCAGCTGTAGATTATCACCTTTCACCATGTATTTCAAAGCATCAAATAAATATTTTATACCGAACTAACCAAAAACCTTAAACAAACACCAGTGTGATAAGGAGTACCTAAAATGACCAAAGCCATCTGTTGGTAAAATGTATTGGAGTACTTAGAATTTTTATATTTTTGTGAATATCTTTACCATTAACATACATGAGGCAGGATTTATGACCTATACTACAACCAAGCACAAGGTCACGTTTGGTTTCACTTAAATTGATGAGCGTGCATGTTATCCAGTATCATATGCAGTCCATGGGAAAACCCTTTTTCTGAAATAGTACCCTATTTTCTCAAAGTGATCTTATTACAATTGCAGTAACTTTCTTATTCCAGGAAAAAGACAAATACAAACATTGAAGACTCTACAGTCGCTGCTGCTTCTTTCTCTATTCATCCTGTCCAAATATTACACAAATAACAGGTTTATGTTAACTAGTGGTTGTTTTAAGCTAAATGCTAATGTCTGTGCACCAACATCCTTATGTTATCTCCTTCAGGAAGGACACGTCTAACCAGAACTTTTAAGAAGTATTGCCACGGGGAAACCTAATTCTTTATTGTCTCTTCAAATAGTTAATCCAGGCTTTACGTGACATGATTCAGGATGACACTGTACCTCTCTATATATAGTTCCTTGTTGCTCATGCATCTAGTCTCTTTGACTTTTGAGCCAAAGATGTGTCTTCCAAGACATTAGAAAGAGGGACTGTCCATGCCAGCCTCACATCATATTCATATTCACTGTCCAGTGCATCCTTGAACACCGAGTGCTTCAGGTGGTCATGTGCAGTGGGAAATGATGGGAGGAAGCCACACCTCCTCGCAGCATAAAGTGACGCTGCATCAATCCAAGAGATGCATCTGTCATGGCCATCACCCTTTGGCGGCTCAGTGTGATAAAGCGAGCTCTGCAGTCAGTCAGTCAACTTCGGACACAGTCCAATGTCTATCGAAATGCTGCATTCATTTAGCATGATCCACTCACTCGAAAAACCTTGGACATGTCACCCCTCCGCAAAAATATTACATCTGTTGGCTTTCGTTCAGTTTCACTAATCCAGGTATGGATTGCCCTGTCCACTGCGAAAGTCATGTTGTCCAGAAGTAAATGGACGTCCATATTTTCACTCTCAGTGAGGACACTGGAAATGAGCCTTGCCTCTATAAATCATTTCCTGGATCTTTCCAAAGCAGGAAGGTGAAGAGATGAAGTGCCGTTCATCAACAGAACCCCAATTCAGAACTTTTGAGGGTGACACATTTTTCTATTTCCAGATTTCAGTATATTTATCAAATGTGCAATGACAAGCGCAATGTTCTCGGCACTTTCAGACTCAAATGTCGACTTCTTGGATTTCAAAACAGCCTCTTTGACACAAGGAGGAGTTCAGGTGGTGTGTTAGTATGTGCGGTGGCCCTGAGAAGTCAACACACTGAAACTTCAGGGAAACACAAGCAGATTTTAAATCATCGTCATCAATTTGACCACAAAGACTGTTTTGTCTATTTGGTTGTTTTCTATGTTGTTTTTTATTTATTTTTTAATGCTGGATCTAAATTTTGAACAGAATTAGATTTTGCTCTGTTACTGTCTTTTCTTCTGGCATAAAAGTACCCCCCCCCCCCCGTGATCATACTGTTTTTTAAAGACACAACATTCTCAACTTGAACAGACTGTGTCAAAGTAGCTTTTGTATCATCCTTGACTACATTTACATGGACACCAATGATAGGACACCTGACCTTATTCTTAATGAGATATTACTTCATTCATGATGCTAACAAGAGTTGCTAATAGAGTAATCCATTCATATCCCTGATTACATGCTTCAGAGCATAGTCCAATTCTGATATTGATAATATATGAAAAATGTTCCTTCTTGTTTACACACAAACCAAGTGCAATCATTGTCAAGCAGTCGGTAACTCTCATATGTTGATGGCACCGAATGCTGTGAAAGCTCCAATTATACTGCGATTCAGATTTATAAAATGTCACATAATGTCACTAAGGCAACGCAAGTTTATTTGTACAGCACATTTCAACAAAAAAGGCAATTGGAAGTGATCTACATAAAATTTAAAAGACATGATGACAAATTTGAGCATCAATATAAGACAAAAAATATGAATTTAAAAATAAATAACACAGATAATGAATAATATATGAAGAAAATTAGGCAGAAACGAATGAAAGAAACAGAGCATTGTAAGACTTGAGTAATAATTTGTCTAAGGTCAGAATACTGCACATCTTAATTTGATTATTGCGTATTCTAATTATGGCCTTATTTGAGTTAAGGTAATCACCAAAAATATATTTATATTGCAGCGTCTTATTCAGACTTATTTCTCAACCTGGATAATATCACTGTCCATGTAAAAGTATCTATTGTCAAATGCTTGTTTACCTGTATACCTATTTTTAATTAAAAGTTAGACACAAAAATACTCATGAACCCAAATACCTGTCACATCTATAACATGATGGTACATTTCAGTTATTTTAGCTTAACATTATGAAGCCTATCACTGCAGCCATGAAACCAGTGAACCATTATAAAGACTTATGGTGTCATGGTAAGTTTATTGTGAAACAGTTTATTCAGTGAACTATATTTACTTCCATGCTGCCATCAGCAACACAGACAGCCCTCAATACAATGAAGAATACATATAATAACAATAAAATCATTGTTTTTCTCAAAGTGGGAGTAAGTGACAGTCATTCATTTCTGCAGTTGGGAAGACTGGTAATACCGGGTTTTTGTTCTAGCTCTGGTGATTGTCTTGGTTTCCTTAATGGGTGGTCTGAGCCTACACACACACACACACACACACACACAGACACACACACACACACCCACAGATTCACACAAGCAGAGATTAACCCTCTGTGTTGAGAGCAGAAAAAAATCTATTTTGTCAACTCCCCAGTACTTCCCCATTCAGATCCACTTCACTGTCTGGGTCCATGGAGACATTAAACACTTGCAGGCTTCGCACATGCTGTCACACAAAGGTGAACACATATACCTTAATGATGTGAACTATATAAGCACACAAACTGGTAAATGTCAACGCCCACTCCAGCACTTGGTCAGACATACATGACTGGGTTCCTGGTAATAATTGGATTGCTGGGAAGGCTGTGGGTGTGTGAATCAATTACAGCTCGGAGCTGAGGGAACTGATTAAACTGTTTTTGTTTTAGTTCACTGGAAAGTTGCAGGGGGAAAAAGCTCCATCTTATGTATTTGTGTATGTCAAAGCTCGAATTGTTGTTCATAAATTCTCCTTTGCTTCCATTCTACATTTCTCTTGGCAGTTAACGGCCCCAGCTGGTTACAGCACTGACCAGCGGGACAGAAATTGGCAGCAGGCATCAGAATTAGCTCAAGTCAGCAGCAAATGCTATAGATAGAGGCATTTCTTCATGAAGTGTTATCCCTTCAAATATCTGTCATTATGGCCCTTAAATTTCTGCTGCTGTCCAACGTTGTCCAGCCTAAAAATATCACCAATAACAGGAGCAACAGGGCAACTCCACTGGTTGCAACACAAAAATATATATGAAATGACTCTACTTCTCAATTACTAGTTTTCCTCAACACAGTATGATGTTTATCAAGTTATCTGTTGACCCATTTAAAGATATATTTCTATCTTATGCATACCTACATAAGATAGACATATGTAGTTATGCACTGGGACATGGACACCATATGATTGACAGCTGGCACCTTCCAATGGGTTCAAGTCCCAGGTGTAGATGTGTGGTCATCGACCTCTCAGTCAGGATCACTGACTGCTCCCCTAATTATGGTTCCTTCAGGTTTCTAAGGTATTGCCAACATGTCAAGATTGAGTCTTCAAATGGCAGTTCACAAACCAGTGGGTGACGTCACCTTGGGGTGTACACTGGTTTTTGGTTTATACAGCCAGGATTTTCGACCCACCCCTTTGGTCTGGCCACCGAAATGGAACGTGGACTTTTGCTGACAATAATAATCGTAAATCATCATCGATGTGATCTGTACTGACTACGCATTCTACATTTAGTCAGACTCTGCAGTTGCATCAGTCATAGTCATCATTGCCCTCTCTCTGCCCTCACATTGTTGACTTCATTAGTTTTGTTGTTGTCGTTACATCATTTCTGTTGTGTTTTACATAAGCGCGATGACTATGTTTGTGGGTGAAACACAAGTCTCTTTTCAAGACTCCTTCCTCCTCATGCCAGTGTTGTGCCCAGAAACAAGATCCTATAAACATGTTGGCACACCAGACACAATCCAGACTGAGGCCAAGTCTGGCAAAATTACCGAAGATTGTACTAAGTTTTTTTTTTAAATACTTTTTTTAATGTTAAGGAATCAGCATCTGCTTTTGAAAAAAAATCTGACGGAGATAATCTCTTCCCTTGTTAATGCACAAAAGGCCTCTGCTTGACCCATATCTGAAGGTGTATTAAGGAAACCAAGCCCTGATTTATGTTTGCCAGAGAACATCTGGAGAACAGAATTATTTTAATGCTATGGTATTTTCTTTTTTTAACTAAGACTGTGAAATACAGTGAATTTGAGAATGACCTTTAATTATGTTTAATGTAATGAATGACACAGCAAGTAAGTAAAAACCAGTGCTACCAGTTGCTTCAGCCCCCCCCAGAATCCACCTGTAGGCTCCGACGAGGGACTTACAAGTATTTGCTCATCACCCCCATCATTCCTTTGTAATCATATGGGGGAGTGATTAAGTTGAAGCCCAGATGCCAAACACTAAACATGTTCTACTGCTGCAATAAACGTTGGAACATGAGTTGTCTGACTGAACCATGATATATATTTTATTGACATGTTTCCCACGAGGTTCAAAACCAGAGAAATCCCAAATCTTTAACTTACCTCATATAGGCTTTACCTGTGGCTTTGCTCATCTCTACGAATTGTCCGGAACATACGACAGAAAGTAGGACGACAGACAAACACTCCGCTAGCAAGTTAGCCTGTCAGTTGTTATTTTTCCCTTCCACTGTTTGTAATGTTGTCAAAGCTCTCCCAGTAAAATGCAAATGCACAGAGGATCAAGCAACTCAAGAAGATTATGGGACAAGAAATGGTAGTGGTGGTGAAGACAACAACTCCCATGATCCCACGCTGGTTCACGACATCCTCAAACTAGGTCTTTTGTTATTATTTTGATTGAAAGACCTCTAGTGGCCGACGTCCCATAGATAACCAGTTTAACCAGTTTAAGCTAAATCGGAATAGACTTCACGTCCTCACTGTCACTGTCTGGACATTTACTTGCTGCTGCGGTGTCCTGCAACTTGCTTTCAAGATGTTATAGCTGTTGTTTTCTCTGTTTTCTTCCTCAAACTATTATTGTTTTCATCACTCATCTGTTCTGAAATGCATACACTCACAAAAGCAGCATTTACACAAAAAAAAACTCAAGTGCACACGAACTGATGAGTGAACTGGGAACACGGAATTGGAACAGATCCGGAGGGGTAAAGTTCCCCATTTTCTAACTGTCTGTTTTTAAATGTCGACAAAACAAAAACAACACAGACCATCGAGAAAACTGAAAACTGAACATGCAGAGTTGACATGGAAATAAAGCTCTCCACCAACAAACAGGATCGGTTTCATCTTTATCACCTAGTCTCCCCCCCCTGCAGACTGAGAGCTTGAGGATGGGGGCAATCAGAAGTAACCACAGAAATAGTGTGCCACCTAATTGAGAGGAAGACCAATGCATCCTCTTTTAGGCCTCTCTCTGTTTCTTCAATCTCTATCTCTCTGTCTTTCTTTATCACTCTCTCTTGTGGGGGTGTATGTACAGACACAGCTACTCTGTCATGATCATTCTCTGCCCCGACCTAGTCTCTCTGCATTTGCCTCCATTTGTCTGCTTTCCTTCACCTCTCTCTCTCTCTCTCTCGCTCTGTGCCTCTGTTTCTTCCTCTCTTTCACTCCTGAACTACAAAACGGAGGCGACGTTCTCACAACCAATATCTTTCATATTTCTTGATATACGTTGGAGTGTGAATGTGGTAAACATCGACTGAGGGACAGGGTATCCAGCATATCATCAGAGCTTCCAATGATAGAACTGGTTAACACTGGATGCTTAGCTGCACATGTGCATTGCAGAACATCTTGTTTCGCATTGCGGCCAACGTGAGCCATGTGTCTCAGACGTGTGTGGCGAACCGGTCTGCTAGAGATTCAAGGTCTCCTCTCACAGTTTCAATGTACATATCTGTCACATACGCCACCAACTTAAAACGTCATGAATCTGTTTCAAAGTAAAAGCACTCTGGCATTTCTGTTGACTGAATCCATTCATTTGTTTTACCGAGGCTTGTATTGTTATATTTATTGTGAAATATTTGCAGGACCGGAAGAGGCACGGCCTCATACCATAGAGTCCCAGTATTTAGTGGAGTACAGGCCTACCTATATTCTAGGCAAAACAGTAGTCATACTTGAGATCTGTGAGGCAGTCGTCACTCAGTGTGGCCCCGGCATCAGGCCATGATATGATATTGAAGAATTGATTAGTGTTGCTTCTTATAACTTGGTTTGCTTCACAACACTATTTGTGAGGATGTCTTTTTATTTTTCAATCTGGAGTGTCTGCACTTTTAGTGCTGGATCATTCATTGGGTCGTTGTTGTTTTTTTATATTATACTTATGTCCTCGAATTTGAGTCACTTCCTGATATCTAGCAGGCGGATATGTCTGGTTCTTTCATATTTCAGGTTATTCATCCCGATTTTACCTCATACATTACGACTTCGTAATTTCTTATTTTTTGTATCAAAACCACCTCTGCACCAAACATATCTATGAACAGACACTTTCTCTTTTTTTTCTTACATATTTCCTTCTTCCTCAGTTCTCCTCTCACAGAGTCATGAACCGTGGAGAAGGTCTTTCTTTTTCCGAGGGGGATGTTTTTCTTACAGTGTTTATATTATATGTAGATTTCATTCTGAACTGGATCTTGTCAGCGTCTGCCTTTTAGCGTAGGCGAGGTTGAAGAACGTCAGGCTCAACTCCCCCATCACTCACATCACGTCTGCACACACGGATGAACAGTGCACAAGGTCAACGTCGGGCCACAGAGAGAGAGAGAGTGGCTGAGACAGTAGGATGTCAAACACAGCGAGGAGAGATGAAAGAAAGTGATAATACGTTAGATGTGCCTGAGTGTCTTGTTTATTAACTTGAATCTTCCAGTCTCTTCCTCATTCAGTCTCAGTCCAAGGGCCCAACAATGAGTGATGTGCCCTTACCACTACTCTCTCTCTGTCGTACACACACACACACACACACAAACACACACACACACATGCCTCTGCCTGCGCCTGATTCCATTAGTGCTCTTGGACCCCAGTCATTGTCCCTCCGCTGTCCTCTGAGGCAGCAGCCAAAATCACTGGAGGAGAGCGGCTACACAACACGTCTCAGACAGACTGTTAATCAGGCGGTGCTGCATGGAATTCTGTGGCCGGTTACCTCTCCGCTCCCTCGGCGAGTAATCACCTAACAGTGTTATGCTGATGTTGCACCGGGTCAGATGGAAAGAGAGCTGTTTGTCTCCCTGAAAGAGACGGAGAATGAGAGGGAGGGAAGGAAACTGGAGAGAGGAGAGAAGAGGATGATGATGATGTGTCTTTTTCACAAGCTCACATGCATCACTCATGTATCAGCTTTATTATATCAATGAATTTTGAATTTGGTGAATTTTCAAAAGGGGTAGTTACTCACCACTGCATCGTACACACACACACACACACACACACACACACACACACACACACACACACACATACACATACACACACACATACACATACACATACACATACACACACACACACACACACACACATACACACAAACACACACACACACAGGTTTGCATAGCTACCCTTGTTCAGCCTTTGCATTGAGTTCCATTCATTGTGCACATTCTCAACAAAACCTTATTCCTATCCTTAACCATGAGCTACAAATGGTAACAAAATGTCTACTCAACACAAACACCTGTTTATTTTATGAGGACAGGCTTTTTGTCTCCATAAGTAAGTCAAGTCTCTATAATGTGACCATGTAAAGAGATTTAGGTTCCCAAAACTTAAGTAATACCTGGACCACACGCACACACACACACACACCACACGGTCACACACACACTAACCTTAGCCTTACTCCTTGTATCCCTAACCCTCCTCCGAACCTTAAAGCACGTCTCCACTATAAAACCTAATCATTCATGTTATGGGAACAGTACATGGCCATAATGTGGCCGTGTACTGTATACAGTCTCATGTCCCCACAACATGGGTGATACCCAGACCACAGTGCATATATTGATCCTGTGCTTTTAGTGCATCAGGACTTGAGAGATGATGCGGCGGCAATTAATACTTCACTGACATTTTCTTTCGAGCTGTGATGGAGGGAATAAGGGGAATGAATGCAATCCATCTGTGATCCCCACACCAAAGCATTTATGTTTGTGTGTGTGTGTGTGTGTGTGTGTATATGTGTTTTCATGTCCTAATTTCCCTCTGAGCTCTTAATGACATTTCATGTTTCATCTGTGTGTTACAAAAAGAGTGTGCTTAGCAGGGGTGATTTGAAGTTCACTGTTTCAAAGTGGGAAATAACAGCGTTCTTTTTTTCCCCTCTCGCAGCAGTCTGAAGGAATAAAGCTGTGAGTTGTTCTGTAAAGTGGAGATGATAAATCAATCCTTATGAAATGTAGCGCTGAACTGTCAATATGGCGCCTGTTAGTGGGTGAGCAGAGAGGCCGAGCCCGGCTGCCCAGGCATCTGCTGCTCCGCCTCTGCTCGGTAAATAACATTTGAGATACCAATTCCGTCATCAACACACATTTTCCAATGAAGTTCACCGAAGCCGGTTCAGTGAAGTGACAGCTCTCGTTCTCGTTGTCTATCTTGTGCGTCGGCCTGGTTTTCTCTCTTCTTTGTTACCGTTTCCCCTCTTAGCTGTTGTTGTAGGAGGAGAAATCAATGTCGATTATTGTTGTTTGAGTTGAAAATAAGTTCAGCGCTTCCCTCATTAAAAGAGACTTTGCTCTGAAAACAGATCCTCCTGTAACCTAACAAAATGTGCGCATCACCAGATTCAATCTGCATCAAATAGACAAACAGACTTGCTGCTGCTACAGTGTTAAAAGATGCACAACTATGATAGAACACTTCATACCAGGCTCAAGGGACCGAATCGCTTTTTAAAGGCACTTTGTGTAAACATTTTATGTGAGGACATTCAGTGGGGTCAAAACACTGAGACCACTTTCCCACTCGCTTAAATCAGAAAGTGGTTTCAATGGGAATCTCAATGTTATACAGTGAACAGTGCAATTCTGTGTAATTCTGCACCATCTCCAAGGAGAAAAGTTTAAATGGTCTCGTAATATCATTACTTATAGACTGTACATAGAGATCTCCCCAAAAGTGAAGCCAAGTGACATAATTGTCCCCTGGTGGCTGACTGCAGTACATGTCATAAATCCCGCTTTCCCCATGTTAGCAGATGGGATATGGACCAAGCTAAGAAGTCAAAGCAAATAACTTCAGATTGCAAGGTGGCTGCACCAGTATCCAGGATATTAGCTTTCAACAAGAGGAAGAGGCATTTACAGAAACATTGTTGTGTGCCTATTTTCAGGAAATGAAACTGTATTTGAAAATAATTGAACCACATGAGAGTTAGCTATACGCTTACTTTTATCTGTTGTTAAATTCCACAGACAGACGATACATGAAGAGGATATATGAAGATGATATAGAGTTTCCCGTCCTACAGCAACGATATTTCACGTTTAACTTATGCAATAAGGTGCAGCAACAAATCACCAGGAGTATTGAAGCAAAGCTGCGCTGGGTAAAATAACTGTCTACTGACGTCAGTGTGGTTAATAAGGGTCCAGTGGACATTAGCGGTTATATAACTACACATTGCCTCCATTCAATGTGGATGAGACACCAAAAGAGTTTGAGGCTAACCAAAAGAAACAGAAACTTGGGAATTGTTTTTGAAGACTGCATCGAGAATAATATTTACAGGAGGACGCTCTGGGCTAATGGACTGGTGCTTATTCCTCAGAGAAGGAGGGGGGGGGGGCTTAAATATATGGATGACGGTTGCAGAGACAGAAAAGAGAGGGATAGGGATGAATTGAGGGGTCACAGAGAAAAGGACTTATGGCGTGGATGCGTGGATAGAGGAAGAAAGAGGATGCAGAGGAACTGATAGTGGTTTACTTGGCTTCTACGCATCTCACTGCGTCACCTCCACTCAATGTCACGCCCCTCTCCGTCTGACGAGATGCTAATGCACGTGTCACCACGGAGACATTTCCACCTCGGCCGTCCTCAGCGAACGCTCTCGGCGCTCCTCTCTCTCTCTCTGTCATTTCCATATCGCTGTCAACATGTCCCCGATTGCTCTCCTCCGCTCTTCAGCTGCTTCCCAACATACTTATCTGTCCCTCTCTCTAATCTAACTCTCTCCCTCTGTCACTCTCTGCCCACTGGCCTTCTCTCTCTGTCTCTCTCTCTCTCTCTCGCCCTCTCTCTCATGTCTCACACAGCAACACGTAGAGTTTGTGGTCACTAGTTGACTAACAGTGGTCACTGGTGGCAGACAGGCTGTTACTCCATGTGTATATATCTATAAGACCTTGTGGACTCAGTCTGATGGGGTGTGTTCACAGTGTCACACTGTTGCCATTTATAACACCACACTCACACCCAGTATAGACTGTTTATAAAGATGGACGACGCGTCTCCATATCCGGATATGAACGTGATCTTCTTGCTAATGTGGCGCCAGCGCAGTCTCTTCTGTCAGTCATGACATTTTACCCCATTTTTATATCATCAAATAACTAATTGAAATCAAATTTAGTTTAAAACTCAACCTTAGTGTGATGAGAAGTACATTAAATGAGAGAAACTAGATGGAAATGTCCTGCTGCAGACTAGATAACGGACAGACACTATGATTTAATCATATTCCATAGTTAAGGCATCGAACTGAAGTCCACATAACTCAATTCTTTTCACTCTAACATACTGTTTATCCAATGCACCTTGATTCAAGCAGTGTGTACATATAACTGTCTGTGATCTCCTCCTTACCTTCTACTTTCCCTTAAGGGGATGATCGAAATCTGAATCCATTCACCCCCAGTGCTGGTGCTTCCTTGTGGGGAGGGATGAGGTCATAGCCTAGACGCCCATTCTTAAAGTTACACATATAATATATCCTGCATTCACTTAAAAATGCTTTCTACCTGATCAAACTTTGGAAATGGTGTAGGCAAAATTGCCGCAATATCAGCATTATGTGCGATGATAGAAGATCATTTTCACACCCACACACACACACAGACACACACAGACACACAAGCATACCTAAACACTAAAAGTTATTTTCCCCTCACACAATAGCAAAAAATACCCATACGTACAAACACAGACAATCTCTCACTTCCTATGTCTCTTCATCCGGTTTTATGTGTCTCTTGATTCTCTCTCTCTCTCTCCAGTGACTCAGTCGGAAAAAAGAAGGAGGCGGTGCCTTAGTAAAAAGTACCTCACTGCCTGCACAAGATTTACCATCTCAACATTTGTGGACCATGACATTTAGCCGGAGAGACGCTCGAAGTCACACACACAAATACATACACACACACACGCACACACGCACACACACACACGAACACACACATACACACACACACACACACACACACACACACACAAACACAAACCCACAAACACGCACACAAACACACAACCCCCCCCCCCCCACACACACACACACACACACACTGTGGTGGCGGCCCCTGAAACACTGAACCCACCCACTGCCTCGCAGATCCGACCCCTGCCGCGGTGCAACGGGGACCTCTACAGGCCACGTGCGGAACAGCTCTCCTCAGCCGACACTGACGTCGGACTGAAGGCTGAATAACTCTTAAAGGCATTGCACTCAGTAACTGTCACTCTCTGTGTCTGTCAGGCAGCCTCACGCTGTCTCACAGAGCCTCAGGCAGACACCCAGCCCCCAGAAACCACACCCGTAAACCGTCTCATTCACAAATACAGGAAAGATGTATTAAAATATAAATATGGTCTCCTCTTATGGATCCGTGAGTGGGACAGGGGTCAGATGTTAAATACCAAAGGTCTGACTTTGCAAATTAACTCAAGATTTAGTTTTTGTGCTTGGACATGGTGAGGTTTGTTTGTTGCAGACTTACTTTCACACCAAAGTCAAAGTACTAGGGCCACATGATGATCGATAGCACTTATGTCAATATTAGGGAAGGTGTTTTCTCTCTCACCAATGTAATAAGAGAGAGAGAGGAGGGGGGCGGGAGAGAGTGAAAAAATTCTGTAAAGCTGTTGTTTCCAGCCTTCGGGATCCGAGAGGTTGCATGCTAATCTTTGAAGGGTAGTAAAATTATAAATGTAATAGGAAAAACAAATAAGAATTATTCAGTAATTTGTCTTTGTCTGGGTCTTTGAATATTACTCGAATGGGTCAATCTTAGAGGGGAAATTAGTCTCTGGTTGAGCCTCTCACAAGCAGCGTGTGACAAGGCGTCACCAACCAGAGAAGGATTGAAACGTACTGCCATCATGGAGAGCAGTTAGCATTTACTTAAACTGCTGCCTTTGACAAATAATGGGGAAGATAAAGAGCCTATATTTATAACTCTGCACCAGAGAATAAGCTTTAAAGATGCTGCAGTGTCTCCAGACTTTAAACTGAAAACTGTAATAATATTAATTTCTCTGTGCCGTCAATTCAAAAGTGCAGCGTTAGAAAAGAGAGGATTCTACAAGGGCATACAAATATCCCTAGTTTCCAGCATTTTGATTTATTCAGCTCTCTCTCTCTCTCTCTGTTGTGGGGGTGTAATGAACGTCTTAGCCCCTGGTCCACAAGCAAAGAGCGTTTACGCTTGTTTTATGTGCAAATGTTCAAGAACAATGCAAGTAAAGTTTTCCAGGTTTGCCCCAACTTTTTAGAGTATTCTTCAGAGGTGTTTGATTTGTCTGCACTCGAATAGGAGACAGACAAAAGGGCAGAATTGTGTTTTTTCCCTTCATTGTTTTAATGAATCGCTCACTTTGAACTTGGAGGCATATGTTGATAACATAATTAGCGCACGCTATTTGAATATGTTTGTGGAATTTATTACACCACATTTTTAGTCTGAGAAGATTTCCCTAGACTGTGTGTGACATTTGCCTTTGTGGATCCTTCTCTCGTTCTGATCTCTTCACCCTATTAACAGGTTTCCTAACTTGAGCTTTTAGTAAACATAAAAACAGTCTGAGTCTCTCTGCCTGGTTCAGTTGTTTGCTTCACGATGATGGAACATATCAGTTATTTTAAACAAACCGTGCATGCCGTGCACAAACTTCTTCTTCTGTTTACATTGTGGTTGTTTATTCGTGTTTTTCCAGATGTAAAGTCGTTGGATGATAATTTTCATGGTTTAAAGGATTTTTTCAGTCTAATTGAACGCTCAGATCTTTTACACAATCTTCGAGCCCATCGGCTATCGTCACATGAAAAATTAGCCCCTGGGGCCAAGGGACAATATTTGGGGCTTCTGGTGTATACAGTGGATATCCGGGCCAAGACTCTGTCTCCTGTTTGCCGTACACAGTTTACAGTCTGAATACTTTCATTTATCACCCGAGTTAAACGTTTCTCCACACAAAACAAAAACAGCCCTTCTTTTTGTAGGTGTTTAAGTTCCAGTCGACAGTTTGGCTCTATTAAAGACTATCTGCATATTAACGCTAATTAAGTGATTAGAAGTACAAAAGCAAAGAGGAGGCACAAAGGGTTTTTGGGAGGGATTTGGGGATTCAGTTACATCTACATCCCTTTTTTTATTAGGTCAATTTGAATATGCTAAATGTGAAACGGGAACAAATCAACTTAATAGGCTAAATTAAGGAAAAAGGACAGAGTGTTGGTTTCTAACCACACATTCAGACCCAGTAACACAAACCGATTAACCCACAAAATGACAGGTCTGCTGTTGCAAACCGAATATCGTGGCAACACACAGTTTGCCATCAATTATTAGAGGCATATGTGTAGACCCTACAACAGCAGTAAAAGCTGCTGACTTTTGTAGACACTTCCTCTCTGTGATCTTTAAGCTTGATGTTTTGCTGAAGTTATGCACTTACAAAAGTGTGTGTGTTTGTGTGCGTGATTTGGGGGTTCGTATGCATGTCTGTGTATGTTTGTCGTTCGACCACGTTACAAGGCCTTGCATCAGTTTCACGCCTTTGCAGCACTACAAAACAGAACACTTGGATTCAACTCTCCCTCCCGTATCTTTCCTGCCTTAAAAAATATCGTTCTTTCAGCTTGTGTTGCCCCCACTGCTCTCCGTCTAAACCACTTTCTCTCGCCCTTTTTTCTCATCTCCCCACAGTCCCATGCGTCTCTGTTTCAGTCCTTTTAAACTTTGCTTGCTCCTCTGTTCTCGCACTACTAGTTTGATGCACTGACTCAAGGAATCACAAAACCTGATCTCAGCGTTGTGATTCTGTTAAAACGGCCGCATATGTTACAGAAGCCTTTCACGGCAGCCGGTGTGTGAGAGATTCTTCACTTGTGCTGTGATGCTTCCAGTTGTTGACATATTGAGTGATTGAGATACTGTATTTGTGATCATATCTAGTCTGGGACATAATGATTCCCTGATAATAAAGAGTAGATTAAAAAGCGCAAAAGAAGCATTGAAAAGGAATTCCCCTTCATTAATTGGGCAAAAAACAGAAAGAGGCAGACAGAATTAAAATATGTGAACTATATATTATATAA
This sequence comes from Platichthys flesus, assembly GCF_949316205.1. NCBI lineage: Eukaryota > Metazoa > Chordata > Actinopteri > Pleuronectiformes > Pleuronectidae > Platichthys > Platichthys flesus. The sequence continues at coordinate 15,047,470 of NC_084948.1, forward strand.
CCCATTTGCCATACAATCATGCAAGTCTAGTTAAAAATCTAATAGAATATGCCGTATCAAAATAGCGTCCGTCTTTCTGCTGTGCAGGAGCAAAGCGGGACCTCCTTCTCTGCAGCTATACAGGATCAGATGGGAGAGCCTGAGATCAAGGGAGGGAAACCTCCACAGCTGAATCTGTTCTTTAGCGGCTCCAAATATTGCATGAGGAGGGTGAAAAAAGAGCCAACCAGAGGGAAAAAAATCCTCTGAAGAAAGTCGTGCTTCAACGACCTCTTTATCTTTTTCAAAGTAGACTCAAAATCTCTGCCTTGTCATTTGACTGTAGTCATGAAGCAGCCGGATATGTCAAGCAGTGGAGGGATGTAATGAAGTACTTTTACTTTTTTTTCTGTACATATTTTAATGTATCTGTACATAAATAGATTTATTTACTTTTCACATTACTCCACTACATATCAGCAGAAGTGTAATTTTTACCGAATTACATTTTTACCATGCACTGTGTTACAAATTTGACATCGTTCTTTATATATTTAGAAATAATTTGAAGTGCAAACACTAGACTATCCATTTGCTGTGAACATATTCATTGTACATGTATATGTGTGTGTGTTTGTGTTTGACTGTGCAGGGAAAAAAGAACGTGAGGCTGTTCTCGCCATGAGGCTGTAACCTCAGCTCCCCTTCCCCAGTGGTCCCTCCAGGGCAAGTGCTTTTATTACCTATCAATATTTCAGGGAACTAATTTAAGCAGCTCTTGCTCCATTATCCAGTCTGGTCTAAGTGTTTCGGTTTTGACTCCGTGGAGAATGATCAGGTATGTTCTTAGTCTGCGACCCAGGTTGCATATGTAAAACAGGAGGCGCAGGGTTGCCAATTCTATCGCCATCTCTCTTTCTGGGGAATCCAGTGCTGCTCTTAGCCAGCACTGGATTATAGATCAATATGCAACACAGCATCGCCCACAGCCCAGTAAGGAAGTGCTGTGCTGTAATGGTTGTTATCTGTCTGCAGAGCGGCTGCCTGTTGAGACTGTAACCAACAGGTTCCGATAGTAAAAACTCACATTACTGCATAGTTGTTTCGAAAAAGAAGACAGCACGATTTCCTGCTGATGAGTAAACCTTTATTTCGCTTCTGTTTCTTGGTCGAAAAAGAAAACGATCAGAATGTGCAGTGAGTTTCTTCCCATAGTGGAGCTTTTGGCTGAGTGTGTGCAGTTCTTTGTGAGTGTGTGAGGACACCAGAGTGTGCTTGTCTTGCTTTGACATCGTGTTTGTCTTTCCACTCCCTCTTCTGGAGATGCACTTCCACACGAGCCATCCATTTGTCATGACCCTGGTGCAGAGGTTATCCTCCACTTGCAACACGTCTCCCACCTTAATCCCCGTCTGCCTGACATTTCTCTTCCATCCAAATCAGATCCGTGGCTTCGGCCTCCTGTCACCTGACCACCAGCTCCTGCAGTCTTGTTTGATATCTATCAGCTTGCTTTCAGACGTAGGTCTGATCTTGTCACTTTCCTCTTTCCAGTACGGCGATCCTTTTTTTATCTCCCTTAAGCAGTAATTTTTTCCATCAGGACATTTTCTTATATTTGCCTAGGTTTTTCTCATTTTTTGACCTGTATTTGAAATTATTCTTGTTTGGATTCTTGGTCTTTCAAAGTCTTCTTCAACTTTTTGACATTTTGTTTGGCCAAAGTTCACTGAA